>NC_133899.1:27933971-28247866 GCF_964199755.1 Larus michahellis | reverse complement strand
TGGAGTTACCGGAGTTGTTAAGAGAAGCACATTGTTGGAAAGAAAATCAGAAAACCTGAACCAAATCTACCTCAGAGGTCTAAAAACAAAGGGGAATAAAAAGGTCCCATGTTTACCGGAAGTCTTGAGTGACTCTTAAGCTCACCTTTGTTTTCATGGGATGCTGCAGAACTGCAATCGCATCCGCTGGACTGATACTGCAGGGGTCCACATAGCTGTGCAGCCTCTCGCCATTCGGACTGTGGCTGTGTACAGCTCCACCGGACACAACCTGTCTGCAAATCTGAGCCCTGGAGACCTACGAGCTGTTTACAGGGATGGATGAGAATCACCCAGCTCTGCTATAAATAGAAAGGAAAAAAGGGCATTGAATCTGTGGTCTCATATGTGGTGGCAGGGCTGCTTCAGCTGAATTCCCCTATCCCCTGCCTACCAGCTCTGCCCACTGCAGCGCATCTGGTCATGCAGGTCTGCTCAGGGAATGGATGTGGTTTGGGGGAAAGGCCTCATTTGGGAGGAAAAAAAGACAAGAAGAGTGGTTTTTTCACCTGGATGATTTCCACAGTCCACTAGCATGACAAAAAAGGCAGAAGTGAGCAGCTGGGAAGACAGTCTTTAAGAGAACGTTAATATAGTTGTGAAACCACAGCCTAAGGGGACGTGTCCCTTCATAGCAATTCATTGACCATCAAGAACAAGGGACATTTCTCCAGCTCAGCACTAGTGACATTTCTGACATGTCCTTACAAGGCAGCCTGTCCCCAGACCATCCGCCACATCAGCCTGCACAGAGACAGTCGGGGACCAGGGACGCATGCCACCCACAGCAAAGAAGCATGTTTCAGATCATGCCCTATTAAAACATGAGCAGTACAACGTGGAAAACAATTAAAAAATGACAATGACGGATGAGTTCATTCCATCCTGTCTGGAAATGCTGCTCACTCTTCCCAGGGCCAACCTCTGCCCTGGGGACCTGGTCTCCAGCTTGCAGTCCGCTTCCAGGGGGGAGCCCCCCTCCTGCCACCGGAGTCCTATTGTGCTCCCTTGTACATCCTACAAACCCTGTTTGGGCTTTCGAGTCTGTGTTTGCGAGTCACTGGCCCAGGCTTTCAGCACAGGGCAGAATTGCTTTGACTTAATTCAAAGAGAACACAAATATGGTCTGCAAATGTAGCCATCTAGGAAGGGAGCTACTTTTGTTTCCTAAAAATTAGAATCCTCGAGCATCCAGTTTAATAGCAAGCGTTATTCTGCATTTTGAGCCAGCCCAGATCTAATCATTTACAACAAAATAATTACTCTTCCTTACCCTGCCCAGTAACTACTCCCAATATGTCATTTCAGTGTCAAACTTCCCAGAGTCATTACCCTCCGCAGAATCAGACTCCACGGCGACGTGCAGGGTAGCCTGAGCCAGAGGCTCCTGCCACAGTCAGCAAATGAGCGTGTTTTACATTAGCCACATTAAGAGGAACAGTCCTATTGCAAGGAATATTAAATTAAAGGAAAACAGCAAGGAGAAGGATTCAACCCTGATTATACACAGAGGAACACAGGACCAATCCTAGATTTAAAGCATGTGAAAACACATTGTAATTTCCTCGGTGTATTTGAACTGTCTAAAGTTACAGACACAGTTGTGGTTGTGTTTCATAATTCCAGGGACAGATGGCAAATTCATTCTTATGCTATCTCCTCTGCTTGTCGGGACAGTCATGTTATTCCATAAAGTCCTTTACCCCATGACTCTAAAAAGGGAAATCCTCTGTGGTCCTACACTAGAGGTCAAATGAGCAGCACGGCCTTGCCGAAGAGGGGTGGGTGTGTGGGCGTGTGTGGGTGTGGGTGTGTGTGTATATGAGCGTGGATTTGTGTGTGTAGGCGCTATCTGGCACATCTGCCAGTGTAGGAGCCCAGGGCTGTGAGGTTTCTTGCCTATGGCACAGTACCAGTGTTGCAAACCTTGCGCTCAGACCCCAATAAATCAGCAAACCTGTCCTGTCTCCTCACCTGGGCAGACTCCAGCTGCATCACAGCCACTCGCCTTCCCCAGCTATTCCCCCCGAGTTCCTTGCAGACGTTTCACAACGAGGCACACACGTTTTTTTCCTTCCCTCCAGGCCTTTCCCACCTCCTGTCAGCCTGAAGTACTTGGTAAAAATATGAGATTCTACATCCAGGATTTGCTAATACCAATACAAAATGCAAAAATACCTGCACTTCTGCAACATTGTCTTCCCACATGCTCAGCCACAAGCAACGCTCAGGGCTTGTGAAGAATATCTCACGGTGTGTGGGAGGCAAGACCCCTCACAGCAGCAAAGCAAACTAAAAAGCTGAAAGTAACACCAGGGAAAAAGGGGAGAGAAAGATTTTCAGGGTTTTGGAAAACTCGGTCCATGGAAAGAGTGGAGACACCAGGAGAAAAACCTGCATGAGAGATGCCATTTGTCATATCTGGTGTGTGGATTTCCACGTGAAAACTTCCATGCATTGTTCCCAGGGCTCATGGTATATACAAACTGTTGGGGATAAAGTGGGCAGCACTTGAATCCTCCAAGGGCAGAGTTAGGGTGAGCTCTGCTGTCTCAGCAGGAACCACCTCAGAAGATACTGCCCTGTGGCTGAGCACTGGTAGTGATGACACACTCTTAGTGCTCCCTGCCTGCAAAGTAAAATGAATTCATGACAGCAGCTTAAATATAGGTGTTTTACTTGTATGTGAGACAGGTGAAACAGGCATTTACCATCGTTCAGCTGAAGGGTGGTAACTGCTGAAGCTATAGCAATATATCAGCATCTGACCAGGTGGCCTACACGCAGCATCTCCCAAAATAGATGCTAACATTGCTGGAGCCGTTCTGCTGGCTTATATCTTTGTATGGACATTTTGCACCACATTCGTTCTGTAAACGTAATCCAGGTCTATACCCGAGGCCACACAGTTGTCTGTTTAATCCAAGGTGGCTCAACACAGCCTACAGAAGCTAAGGTCTGGGAAAGACCTGCACAACTGCTGTGTGTTGCATATTCACAGAGCAGCAAGAGATCAGAACGACTCATCTGAAATAGTTAGGGAACTGTTGAAAGGCTCAGCAACACTGGACAGAGTGGTTTGGCTCCTTGTAAAGATAGAGGCCAGAAGAAAATTTCAGATCCTCATCCAGATCCAGATTTTTCCAAAACTCAAGTGTCTTAGATCTGAAGGTCTGGCTTAGCCTTTTCTCTGCTGCTAACAGCATTCAGTGTGAAATGTACAGCATGCCAGAGAGCCCTAATGCCTTGCAGACCTGGCTTGTGTCATTCCCCAGTGTTATTTGTACAAAACTATTTAAAAACACAGGGTAAAACTTGCAGCAGTGTCTATGTGGAAGGTTCATTTTATCTAATTTTATGCACCTACAAGCTGCATGCCTTACATTTGACACTTAACTTAGAGATGACTGAAGTCTTCAAGGCTCCTTTGTAATCAAAGGGCAGAGACAAGCCTCTCTAGCAGGTAATGTGTCTATCCTAACCTGGACACCCATCCTGGGAAGAGAAAAATCACCCTGTGTCCCTCTCCACCAGCCACACAGTCAGCTCTGACAAGTTGCTTCAGTGAAACGCTGGCTCTTAGCTGAGTAGATTAGGTAAAATGAATCTTGTTGGTGCACTAAATAATCTAATTCCCATTTTCAGTAGTGACTTAAGCACCCCTAGCCAGGTTGTTAGATTCACCAGGGACCTAAAAATACCAATAGTGATCTGCAGGCTGTTACAGTAAGGGATACCAGGCTGTTCAGCAGAATTTAGGTTCACTAGTCATGTAGCTGCCTGCACACTTTCGAAGAAGCTTCTTCCCTCTTTGGTGTCGCACGTCTAAAAGGTCTTGCACACAAGCCTGCGCACAGCTCCCCTATCCAAGGCAAGTTCTAGGCTCTTTGGGGCAGAGCCGTTGGTCTAATTTGCTTGACTAACGCAGGACACACCATCCGTCTCCCAGGTCTGGACTTTGAACAGTGCCGTAATACCAAGAACGGGAAAGAAAGAACAAGCCTGGCAGCTGCCAATGAAGATCTCAGGGCTGTGTGTTCATCACTCCCTTTTCAGTCACATCTTCCCTTCTCTGTACACATCTGAGGACCTTCAGGCTTGGCTGGGAGCAGGCTAGACCTGTCTCTTGTTCTTCATGTCTACTCCCACATGAGTGCAGGAGATATTCCTCTCTCTACCTTGTGCCCTTCTAAGGAGGAGGAATTGGGCTAAATTCAAACAAGTCATAGGGAAAGATGATATGAAGCTTTCAGTGAAGTTCCTCACCCTCTGCAGGATGGATAGTGGTGTCCTTGGCAGAAATAAGCCAAAAATTGCAGAGAAGGCAGCAAACTAGGCAGTCACCGCAGAGGTGCCTCACGCTGCACAACAGCTCCTAATACCTGGCCTTGTTAGCATCAAACACCGCACGCTCTGAGGCAGGCCATCTGCCTTTTTTTAGGTACGGGATTATGGAGTGTTTCATTAGATCTCCAGTGCTGCCAGACAAACGCGGCCGACCTGCTCAGTGCAGCAGCAAAAGTGTCCTCTCCATCCGTATTACTGTTGCACGAGCCAGTGCAGCTGTATGAAATCCAAGGTGGCCTGACAGTAGTTTCCTCTGTCAGCAAAATTCCAAGAAAAAAAAAAAAGAAGAAAAAAAGGAAAAAGAAAATAAGAAAAAAGCTGCAGGGGGAGCAAGCATAGCAACAAGCTGGATAATCAGCTGCAATTCAAAGCAGGGAGGATATTTGTTTATTCCCCTGATTTACCCACTGCATCTCAGAGCTTTCTGCTTTGCAATTCCCATCCCGATGCTCAGCAAGTAAATAAATACTCCCAGAAACGAACTGCAAAAATTGGTCACCGCTAAACATTCTAGTTTTCTGTGAGCATTTTTCAATCACCCCAGCAAAGCCGGAATTATCTTGATTAAGATAATTGCCTCACTGTGGACAGTTTAGTCTGTCATCTGCAAAATGAAAAATGACCACAGGAGCTGAATCTGCCCCATGCCACATGCCTGTGCCAAGGTGAGAGCCCGACCCACTCGCTGCATGCCGAGAGCAAGCCCTCCCTGCTGCGTGGCTGCCCAAAAAGGCTGACGACGTCCTTTCAGAAGCTGCTTCCAGCACTCCGCTGCTCCTCCCTTTCCACAGTCCTTCAGCCCCAAAGGAAATACCGTGTAAAATATTACAAACCAAAGAAAATCTCACTTTAAAGGCAACACGTTCAGGAAAAGGAATAAAAATAATAATCGAGGTGCACAGCTAGGAAGACGGCTTTGAAGGGCTGGGGCGTGCTTGTTAATACCAAACATTTCTACCTCTCCATCGGAGCAGGGAGGGACAGAGCAGCCGGAAGGTCAGCGCTGAGTTGAGGAGTAAGACTTTGTACTCAAAACAAGGCTTGGCAAAACTTTGGGAAATCAAGATTTTTGTCAGACTTTGCAAACTATTTTTGTCACTGTTGTTGCTGGGCGTTTGGAGACAAAATAATAGAGGCTGGTGGGAGAGGCACTGCTGTAATTTAACCCAAGGAGCTATGTCCTCTCTGAGGGTCAGAGGAATGGATGACCTGCAGATATTGTTTGTTGGCTTGTACACTGTATAACATACCGTCCACTGCTTCCCATTTCCTCTCTGCCTTTTGTTTGTTTTGGGTTTTAGACAGGCTCCCTAGGCTGTGTTTTTGCTCTTTTTCCCCTATTTCATAGATTTTTACTCTGTTGGATCTTTTCTTTCTGCTCTGAAGAGCTGTATTATACTGAGAAGGAGCCAAACGAACACAAGCTGACTGTGATATCTGAAGCAAACTGGAAATCCTCCTATCTAGACTTGCCATCTTCATGTGCCCACTCCTCAGACCCGCTCCCAGGCACTGGCTTATTCTGCATCTATCATGTGGGCAGAGAAGTTTGTGCCATTATCACGAAACCCACTTCAGCTGCAACAAGGCAGGGTAGTTTAAATAGTTTGAAGATCTGGTGTTTGCCACCCTGACAGCCTAAGAGAAAGTGGGTACCAAGTGGCTATGCGCAGCATGAGCTTGGTGTCTTCTCCAATTGCTTCAGCTGAAGTTGCACAAGGGCTGTAGGCAGTGGCATTGTTCAAAAAAATCATATGTTTCATGCTTCTTGCAGATCAACAGCTTCTTGCTTGCATCCTCTGCAAGGATGAGGTGGGAATGGGTTCACATGGTGGCATTGGTCCTTTCTTCTGCCTTTATGCCTGAGAACACAGATTAGTGCCAGGCAGTGCCAGACAGGGAGGTGCTGAGCTTCTGCGGACTCTGGGTTAAAAATAAGGCAAACAAAGAGACCTTGCTGCAATGTGCATCTACTGCTTCCAGAGCATCTCCTCGCTGGCTCAGTGCTCCCTGCAGGAACTGCTCATCATTAAACACAAATGAATAACTAGTCCTTTTTTTTCTTTCTTTCTTTTTTAATCCATTGCACAACCACAGTCTGGAGAACATCTTCTGCAGCTGCCTGTGTGTCAACCACCTATTTTCTTGGGGTCCTGAAAACAATGGGGCCTGGTGTTTGCTGTCGGAGGTCAGGGCTCAGCTCTGCCACGCCATCTGTTTGGGGTGGTGGGACAGTCACGCTCTCCTCCACCCACCTGGCACTCGTGTGGTGGCTCCGAAAGCGTTAGCCAGACAAGGGAGCCACAAGCATCCTGCAGTGGGCAGGGGTGTGAGAACTCCTTCCAGGACCCTCACAAGGGGGAGGGTAACCCACGGGAACCTCCTGCCTCTTGGGAAGCTGTGGTAGATGACTTCGTGTTGGCTCAATGACACCCACCGGAAGTTAGTCTCTAAGGTTCAGACAGTTGACACAAATGATTTGTCAGGGAGCTACTAAAATAATCGTTGCTGGGGAGAACGCCCTCAAGTAATTAATAACTGGGGTCCTCCAGGTAACAGCTGGCGCTGACAAGTAATAATCGTCTGGCCAAGAGAAAATTACCACAGTGCAGATCACTGTCAAAAACGTCTGCTGCATGTGATAGATATCACTGGTGTGTCTCCCTCCATCTCCTCCTTCACCAACAGGGAGTGAATCCACTCTATTGGAAACCCTCCGCCTGCTCCCCAATTACATCTACTCCAACTAGATAATTTTAGAGATTGCTCCCCAGCCACTACCTACCCTGAGCTTTGCAAACAAAAGTAATGATCACTGCTCCTTGTTTTATTACAGGTCTGCTGAGCTCAGAGACCTCAAAATGCCACCTTGCAAATATTAATTCATGATGCTTCACATTTGCCTCTGGTGTCAAGGAAACGTTCGCAACCATTTTCAGCTAGTGATAAAACCAGAGGCTGTTCCTCACTATCGTTCTCATAAAAAGTGCTCAGAAAAAGTTGACTAAGTCATGTGCTCCATTCATTGTAAACATTGTCTTTAATTTATCTTTAAAAAGCATAACCACTCACATATTTTTGTGCCCACTATAAATCAGCTCTGTTTGAAATCTAGACAAAGAACATCACATTGGTTTAGCCTCTGGGCTTTTCTTTTGTTTATCCACAGGTCTAGATAAACCATCGACTGCAGCAAAGGTTAAACACAACAAACCAGAGCAAAGTCGTTCACCTGTTTAAATTAATTTACTCATGAATTCTGTTTGTGGCTCCCACAGCTGCAGGGCACTCCTGCACAGTAACATTCACTCTGTATGCTGCACCTGCCCCTATATCAACACCTTGGGCATCCCTGACCCCAGCAATTTAACCCAAATTCAGAGGGCAAAGGGGCAATTTCACCTTCAGTTGAAACATCTGGAATGCATCAAGCTGCCAGCAGTCCCCCTGCACTCTTAGCCCAAAGTGCTACATGTGGTCATGTAGTTAGGGCCCAGCACCTAAACCTGAGCCTAATTTTAAGTTACCTTTGTGCCAAGTAGGGATGGGTGCTTGCATGGCCTGCTAATGGACAGAGGAGCCTGTGACTTGATTTTTCTAGCCCTTTGTCAATCATGCGTTTCCCTTTCTGCAAATTCCCCAGTGACAAACCCAGCACCCAAAACACACTTGTCCTCCACAGTCGCTTATTTATGGTGCTAAGGCTCTAAATTGGTACTTGGTAAATCTCCTTTGCAAGGGAGCTGGGTCAGCACTGCCAATATTATAATACAGCCTAATCATTTATCAATTCTCCCCTTCACACCATTATTCCTCGTCTAACAGCTCCAGCATTTGGTGCTGAATACTAATGCCAATGGCTCATCAGTATGCTGGGAGGCTGCGCGTGCATCTCAGCCACGCACACTGATAGCATGAAATCCATGGAGGGCATAATGAAAATTCACACGCAGCTCCATAATACCATCAGCATACTTCAGAGCCTCTTACCTATCACTCACATAAAGAGCTGGCCCCAGATGTTGTGTGGATTTGGCCCTGCCATATTCATCATCACACACATAGACAAGTGTCCTTTGTGAAATGCAAGTGAGCTGCCCAGGAAAAAAAAAAAAGTCCTTTCCAGGCTGGCTCTACCTTTCCCATTTTTTATGCAAACCTTTCATTTACACAGCTTCTCCTGCTGTCGCACTGAAAGCATGACCTTGAGCAAAAATGCTTTGCTTTTCTTAAGGGACCTAGCAAGCTCCTGAAAGCACAGAAAGCCACACAGGGAATCGCATATCAGAAGCCCTTTAGGCTGTGGGATGGGATACAAAGCAAGGCAGCAACACCTTGTCTGAACCAGTAGGGTCCACCACTTGCTCCTCCAAGAATGGCATTTGTCTGAATTTCATATTTTTATTACTGTATTTCCATTCCTTGTGGTATCTCCCTGGCCAGACAGAAGGGCCATGCTGTGGTTGGGGCAGAAGCCCTGCAAGCGTCACCTCCACCCAGGAGCAATGAAGCTAGTGGGCTCCTTCCCTCTGCTGCATTTCTGGGTTTGTTTTATGGTACTGAGTACTGACACAGCATCTCTGATGCAAATAGCAAGCTGATGTCTGCCAGATCCTTTCAGAGGGGTAGATCCTCACCACATGGAGAAGCTAGTAAATCTAACCCAACCGGCCCATTCTTCACCAGTAAGCAGCGGACCTGGCTTGGGGCGGAGAGGCAGCCTCACATCTGTAAGGAAGGACACCTGTGAGTTCCATCCTGTTTCTCTTTAGGCAGATGCACGAGTCTTAACCCCATCCACCCCTCTGATTCATGTGCTTGCATGAATCAGGACTCTCATAATGATTCTATTACAGAAATAACGGAGAGGAGACCAAAACCCCATGATCCCAGGCACTGAGTAACCACAGAGGGACAGATGATCCCTGCCCCAAAGCACTTTTGGTATGGCTGGGCAAGAGACAAAAGCTAGGATGGAAACAAAGAGGGAAAGATGTACCTAAAATCACCCAGCAAGGCAGCAGCAACGCTGAGAACAGATCCAGTTCCCATCCCTGGTCTCGGCACCCTACTGACCTGCACATGTCACCTCTCATTTCAGGGGCATTCAGAAAAGAAACCAAATGTAACACAGAAATAATCCACATGAGGCTAGTTACCCATCTCCTTATTATATCTCTCTGTACTAAGTGTCTGCTCTAGCGTCAGGGCTCTCTCTTTTCATCCATACATACAATATACCCACTGTTATCCCCTCTGACTCCGAAGTCGCATGACCCAACGATGAAAAAATGGTTCTGATTCATTAACAGTAAAGATGTGGATATTTTAAGGAGCATAGAAGACCTCGTCTCGTGATTGTTAAATGTCCACAGTGAAGCACACAGAGCATAAGCCACTGGGTCATGAAATGTAGCATTTCTTTCATTCTTATCTCCTTTCCTCAGCTTGCCAGAGCACTGCAAGCCATCATAATGATACATAGGCAGCAAAATCTCCCTCACAGAATGAGAAAAAAAAAGTGCCTTAAAAAACATTGACTTTTGGAAGTGAAAGACACAGCTACAACTGCAGGAAACATGACACAGTTTATTACAAATATTAAATATGAGCAACCAAAGGATAACAAGAAAGTGCAGCCACGAGCATAGTCTCGATAATTTGCAGCAAGCTGGATGGTGCCACAGGGAAGCGGACATAGTTGACACACGGATGCACAGATATGAGTTTTCCAGGCAAGCCGAATTTAAATCAAATAGGATGGAGAAAACAGGTTTCTCTGCAACCAGGCTTCAGATTCAGTTCCTCAATTAGCTTTCTGATGAAGCACTGCCTTTACTTTGAACCCACTCCTGGGGGAACCAGCATAGAGCTGACGTATCCTATGTGCAGACCACTCTCGCGTGCTGGAAATACCTATCTACAAGCAAGGCAGATCAGAGGAAGAAAACTATGGTCTCAGCCTCCCACACCCAGCCCTGCCAGCTCTCCTCTGCCTCCTGCTCACTGTGCAAAGCCCCTGTCCTCACTTTTCTTGCACCATGCCTGAGCAGTCAGCAAAGGCTTCACTGCCACAAGTGTTGTCTAGGTCAAGGGATCACTTCCCTCAGACCCACACACACCCCCCACAGACCTTGGAGAAAGCAGGCATCTGGTCTTGAAAGTCAATGATAGGCACTAAAAAGACATTCAGGAGGTGTGTCCGGCTGGCAGCAGAACTGCAGGCTGCAGAAGGCACAGCAAATCACAGCAGTGGAAGGATCTGTCCCCAGGCTGGGACATAAGGGACCTTGGGGACCCATTATTGAGACCTAATAATATAACATGCATGCACAGAGCGATCATTCATGTGGTCAGCCAGCCACCACGCACTGCAGCCTATCTTTATAAATTAGCCTCTATTTCCCCTTTAGGAAGGGAAGAGGAGGAGGAGGAGAGACTCTAGCCCATTCCCACATCTTAGAGAAGAAATCCTATATTATTGATATGGTCATCCATCATGCTGCCTGCTCTGTAAGGAATGCATTCCTTTTAACACAGAAATAAATCCTTTCCTATGAAAAGGAAACAAATGTAATCACTACTAAGTATCGCTAGTCCTTCTTGGCTTTTGTATCTGGGGCCCTGAACATCTTGATGTTCTTGGTGGATTTTCAGTGCTGACCAAAAGCTGAACTCACTGCAAGTGACGTTTCTGGAGGAAGCTGGGAGTGTCCCATCTGAAAGCTATAAAGAACTCCATGAAAAACAACAGAAAACGCTTATACTTCTGCAATGGATTTATTTGTTGGATTAAGGAAGTCTTCCCTGAAATTGCATTTTATGTCCCAAAAAGCATCCCCAATCAGGATATCACTCAAACACATGATTAAGTTTAAAGCAGACATGCCAAACACACGGTCTGTTGGCCAGCTCCAACCTGCACAGTACATTCACCATGCACTTTGCGTCACATTCTCCAGAACTAGATTTCCATTCTGTAAATTATTTTTCTTGCATTCCTGCAAAGACCAGCAACCTGGTGCAACCAGCACAGCAGCATTTGTCTGTCTGTGAGGGCAACCAGCAGCAGCGATGCTAAGGGGCAAATACCATAGACCTCCTCCTTTCAGATGGAAGTCGGAAGTCGTCCTTCCCATCCCACACCGTGAATCTAGGTCAGTACTCCCAAATTCCTCCTTTGTCCCCCCACGGCATAGTTCCTCTAGATTTAAAGGGGGAACTCACTCCCACTGACCTCTCTAGGCTCATCAGGGAGTGTTCTGCTCACTGTGAGCACCCCAGTCGATGTGGTGTGCTCACAGGGAAATTTGGCTGCAAATCTTCCGTCTGCAGCATAGGTCAAATGTCTTTCCTGAATGAAGACCCCCCCAAAAAGAAGAATTTGACCAGCTATCTAAAGAAAGAAAGAAGGAACACAGAGAATGAATCCACCAACATCAAAACCCAAGAAGCTGCCTTTTAGCCACCAAGACAATCTCGCTGATAGACTTGCTTTTTCTCACCCCAGCCATCAGCCCAGACAGGAGTAATGTTTTCTTTCCTTCCCCCGTGCCCCCCCCGCCCCGATTTGCTCATTCTACATAGTTGGGTTTTTTTTAAAAAAAAAAAAAAAAAAAAAAAAGCAAAAAAGACAACAGACATTCGTGGCTCCTAGCTGTCAAAAGCCACAAAATGCCTGAGGCTGTCTGTCTCCTTTCAAACGCTGAAGCCATTTTCCTGTAGTGCATGTTCTCATTAATCAAGTTTCAGACTCGACTCAGTCTATATCATTGCCTATAGGCCAAGAGAGACACTTCAGGGTCACTGCTGTAACACAGCATCACCAAAGCTACCATGGCTTTGTCGGACACAAATGTGCCAGCTGGGCTCTTCTCCCACTGAAGTCAATAGGAGGTTTTTATTTTAATGTGGCTCAATTCAAAGTCAGGATCAATGGCTGAGGAGCAGAGGTAATATCTAGATTGGAGGACTGTTTCTTTGAACATTATCACCAGAAAAATGCATAGGCCCAGACCCATCAAAATTAAATAGTTGTGGCGGGTTGACTTAACTCCATCCCAGCAAGACCTAATACAGTTAGTGTTTAATTTCTACTGAACCACTACACTTGGGCCTGGCTGGTGACTTATGGTGTCTCCCAAACTCCTGTTCCAGAGAGCAAACAGGGTCCTGGGACATGGATATGTGCGGGGTGCCAAGAGGGAGAACAGCCCGTTCACTGTTTGCTGCTGGAAAAAACATATCCACGCCTGGGGTTGTCACTTCAAAAAGACAGTTGAAAAGCTGCAAATGCTTCAGGGAAGAGCTCTAATAAAGGGGGAAAGATGGTTTTGAGTTGGAAGTTAGAAATTCAATCTGCTCAGCTAATGCAACAGAAAGTTCAAAGGTGCCGATATTGAGGCCCGTAAGTACTGCAAGAAGAGACATTTTCCAGTACCAGAGCCTCTCCTGACCAGCAGAGGCAGAAAGATGCCACGCAGCTGCAGGTTTGGGCTGAAGATATTCAAACTGGAAACCCAGAGCTACAGAAATTGAACAGTGGCAATCATGAAGAAGCAGAACAGACTCACTGGGGCTGGGCAGAGGCAGTGCAGCTCTGGCACACGCCATGCCCACAAAACTCTCTCATCTTGCTTGCAGCCATGGGAATTGAACAAGTTAAAACTGAGGTCAGCAAAAAGCAAGCAGTGACATGACCTGGTCCTCACTGACAGCTCAGCAACATCACCCACGGGCCCAATCTGGTCAACGCGGACTGGAACAATTGGACATAATGTCAATGAACAGCTGGAGTCCATGGAGCTCCACCTGGGGATGGATGAAGACACAACGGAGAGCTTATGGGTCAAGATTAAAGGGAATGAAGGGGCAGGGAACATTACAGTAGGGGTCTGCTACAGGCCACCTGGCCAGGATGACAGAGCAGATGAGGCCCTCCATAGACAGATAGGAGCAGAATCGCATTCACAGACCCTGGTCATCATGGGGGACTTCAACCACCCCAATATCTGTTGGAAGGACAACACAGCAGGGCACAAGAAATCCACGAAGTTCTTGGAAGTTGTCGATGACAACTTTCTTCTTCAAATGGTAGAGGAGCCAAGGAGGAGAGGAACTATGCTGGACCTTCTCCTTACCAACCAGGACTGGTGGCAAGTGTCAAGCTCAAGGGTAGCCTCAGCTGCAGTGATCGTGAAATGGTGGAATTCAAGATCCTTTGGGCAGCGTGGAGAGCATGCAGCAAGCTCACTACCCTGAACTTCAATAGAACAGACTTTGGCCTCTTGAGGGACCTGCGTGGCAGGGTAACATGGGAAAAAGTACTGGAGGGAAGAGGGGCCCAAGAGAGCTGGTTAGTATTCAAGGATCACCTCCTCCAAGCTCAGGAGCGGTGCATCCCAAGAATGAAGAAGTCAGGCAAAAATGCCTGGAGGCCTGCGTGGATTAACAAAGAGCTCCTGGACAAGCTCAAAAGCAAAAAGGAGGCCTACAGAGGGTGGAAGCAAGGACGGGTTGACTGGGTGGAATGCAGAGAGATTGTCCAAGCGACCAGGAACCAGATTAGGCAAGCTAAAGCCCAGATAGAATTAAATCTGGCTAGGGGCATCAAGGATAACAAGAAAAACTTCTATAAGTACGTCAGGGGTAAAGGCAAGACTAGGGAAGACGTGGGCCCTCTCAGGAAGGAGACAGGAGACCTGGTCACTCAGGATATGGAGAAGGCTGAGGTGCTGAATGACTTTTTTGCCTCGGTCTTCGCTGGCAAGGGCTCCAACCACACCATCCAAGTTGCAGAATGCAAAGGCAGGGTCTATGAGAATGAAGAACCACCCACTGTAGGAGAAGATCGGGTTCGGGACCATCTGAGGAACCTGAAGGTGCATAGTCCATGGCACCAGATGAAATCCATCCACGGGTCCTGAGGGAGCTGGCAGATGAAGTTGCCAAGACGCTTTCCATTATATTTGAAAAGTCGTGGCAGACTGGTGAAGTTCGTGCTGATTGGAAAAGGGGAAACATAACCCCCATATTGAAAAAGGGAAAAAAGGATGACCCAGGGAACTACAGACCGGTCAGACTCACCTCTGTGGCTGGCAAGATCATGGAGCAGATCCTCCTGGAAACTCTGCTAAGGCACATGGAAAATAAGGAGGTGATTGGTGATAGCCAACATGGCTTCACCAAAGACAAATCATGCCTGACAAATTTGGTGGCCTTCTATGATATTGCCACAGCATTGGTAGATAAGGGGAGAGCAACTGACATCATCTACCTGGAGTTATGCAAAGCGTTTGATACTGTCACACACTACATCCTGGTCTCTAAATTGGAAAAGCATGGATTTGATGGATGGACCACTCAGTGGATAAGGAACTGGCTGGATGGCCACACTCAAAGAGTTGCAGTCAATGGCTCATTGTCCACATTGAAACCGGTGACGAGTGGCATTCCACAGGGGTCAGTACTGGGACCAGTGCTGTTTAACATCTTTGTCAGTGACATGGACAGTGGGATTGAGTGCACACTCAGAAAATTTGCTGATGACACCAAGCTGTGTGGCACGGTCGACACACTGGAGGGAAGGGGTGCCATCCAGAGGGACCTGGACAGGCTTGAGAGTTGGGCCTGTGTGAACCTCATGAAGTTCAACAAGGCCAAGTGCGAGGCCCTACATGTGAGTTGGGGCAATCCCAGGCACAAATACAGACTGGGCAGAGAATGGCTTGAGGACAGCCCTGAGAAGGACTTGGGGGTGTTGGTGGACGAGAAGCTCAACATGAGCAGGCAATGCGCACTTGCGGCCCAGAAGGCCAATGGCATCCTGGGCTGCATCAAAAGAAGCGTGGCCAGCAGCTCCAGAGGGGTGATTCTGCCCCTCTACTCTGCTCTCATGAGACCCCACCTGGAGTACTGTGTCCAGCTCTGGAACCCTCAGCACAAGAAGGACATGGATCTGTTGGAAGGGGTCCAGCAGAGGGCCACAAAGGTGATCAAAGGGCTGGAGCACGTATGCTATGAGGACAGGCTGAGAGAGTTGGGGCTGTTCAGCCTGGAGAAGAGAAGGCTCCAGGGAGACCTTATAGCAGCCTTCCAGTACCTGAAGGGGGCCAACAGGAAGGATGGGGACAGACTCTTTATCAGTGAGTGTTATGATAGGACACAGGGTAACGGCCTCAAACTGAAAGAGGGTAGATTTAGGTTGGATATCAGGAAGAAAATCTTTATGGTAAGGATGGTGAGGCACTGGAACAGATTGCCCAGGGAAGTTGTCAATGCCCTATCCCTGGAAGTGTTCAAGGCAAGGGTGGATGAGACTTTGAGCAGCCTGGTCTAGTGGGAGGTGTCCCTGCCCAGGGCAGGGGGGTTGGAACTAGATGATCTTTAAGGTCCCTTCCAGCCCAAACCATTCTGTGATTCTGTAACTGCCCCTTCTTGACATTCTCACCTCCAGAGAAGCCACAAAAGGGCCTCTCATGTCGCCGGCAGCTGTTCAGGACCTGCCCCTCACATGGGAACCTGGCAGGCTGCTTTCAAGGGTCCTCTCAGCCAATGTGAATGATTACCTTCACTCTGGTAATGAGATATTTCATATCTCACACTTCTCTCCTTTAAGACAGATGAAGGGTCAAGGCAGGACGGCTCCACCATGAAGTATTTGTCACATGTCAATATTCAATTAATGGCTGTGAAAGTGTTCATCAGGAGTCCAGTGGCAGCCAAGAGACATGAGGGTCACCACAGGGAGACAAGCGACAGCACAGGGAAGAAGCATGAAATATGAGCAGAGTCCTGCACATGCTCCTGGGAGAAAAACAAGACCTTTCTCCATCTCATTTAATTCACAAAGATGCTTTTGCTTAAAAGGTTTGCATCTTATCTCATCATTCAGGTCATCTTTTAATTGCTGATAATTTTAATTTCAGCAGGCAGTTAATGTGCTAATCAAAACTGATAGCTCTCAGCAGGATGGAAAATCCCAAGCATGGACATGATTATTGGTCTTCTAAAGAAAAACATTGGCATTTAAAGGAAAAAAAAAAAGCAACCAAACACATTTTTGCATAGTGATTATTTACTGCTTCCTTCACTCCACATGCTGATTCACCCACATGGGTCTCTTTTATACCCAGGGTTATCCAGGCACATGTTACTTCATCTGCTGCATCCCAGAGCAACAGGGGGGACGTAGCACGGTGCAAACAGTAATGGGAGTTCCCTATTTCTTGTACCGTTAACCACAGCTCTTCTGCTTCTCCGAAGTTGATAACCAGGCCAAAAATCCCACAATAGGTGCAACCCCAATAGGTGCTCACAAGGACTGCACAACTATTCCTTTCAGGAGCAGGGTTTGATGCTGGGCGAGGGTGCAGATGTGGCCCAGAGGTTCATGACAGTGCAGGCACCTCGGGCATAAATTTCCTTTCCTCAGATTCCCATGCCAGCTCTGGCGATGGGGACCCATCTAAGAAGGTGCCTTCAGCATGGGATCCAGTTCCTCTACGCCTGCATTGCTGTGGCCTCCTGTGGGTGGGCTCACAACTAAGGAGAAGAGAAATTTCTCCTCCCTCCCCCTGACTCAGGCCTGTAAAATACAGCCTCTTGGAGAGACCAGCATGGTAATAAATCCTAATCTGCCTGGTTGACACATGGTTGCATGATATGATCAGTCCTGGAGGGAGGCAATCACTGCCTGACAAAATTAAACTGATGGACTGCAGTGGGTGGGCAGGATGGGAAACTTCCAAGCATTGGTCTAATCCTCCAACCCCTTCGCTCACAGTGGTGCCCCCCGAGCAGGCCAGTGTCTGACAGAGGAGGAGGCTGCAGGAAAGACTGCAACCAACTCACCCAAAGCAAAGCAGCCTCTTCTCCAGCCAGGAGCAGACTTCAGACTTTCAGGACTGATCCTAAGACCAAGGGCGGCATCTTTGCTGCCTCATAGCCTGGACCTGCAGCATTCCCTGATCAGCAAAGTCTGGACTCCCGGAACTGCTCCATGACCACCCAGATAAGAGAGGCATGGGATAAAAGTAGTACAGTTTTTCCCAGATCCCAAAATAGCTCTTGCAGCTATGATGTCTCTGCACTGCTTGCTTCCCCAGTATCACCAGTCCCTGTTGATAGCAAGACCACCGTGCCAAGGCAACTCACACCTGAAAGCCACACAGCCTCAAGGCGCTCAGGAGAACAAGCATCCCAAAACCAGGCAGCAGAACAAGACACCCCAAAGCCAGTTCCACTCCAAACCACCCATAATCCCAAGAGACCCCATGCAAACGCCATGCTGGAAGTGGCTCAGAAGATCCATGGGCAGTGTGGAGCCCAGGGCATGCTTCTATACAAGGTCAAGGACTGGAGCAGCACAGCTTGAGCAGCCAGGTCTGACGGTCCAGGACATGGTAACACAGAGCAGACAGCATTAATCTCAGTGGCATTGACCTGAATTGTTGTCTTGCAAGTAGCACCAAGTCCAGCAGCACTGACCAGCTCGTTACAATGGCAATCACATAAAGGTATGAATCTGTCCCTACAGCCAACCCTTGACACACAGAGTATGGCATACCTGCCTGCTCATGCTCAGCCTCAGGTCTCCTGTGCAGTTGTCCTTGGGAGTGTCCACCAGCCCCCTCTGAGTTAGTTTTCATGGAGACATGCAGAGAAAAATGGACACTTCTGCAGCCTTTTCTTCTTCTCTGCCAACAGCAAAATGGGAACTCAGTGCTCATGCAGCAGTGCACAAGGGCATCTATGGTATAAGTGAGTTTGAGGTGCTCAGCTGGCAACCTCTTTGTGGCAATACTACAACTCTTATCAGCCTGGGTCCTCTCGTGAATCCAATTAACCAATCTCAGAGAAACCAAATTAACCTGTTTCCCTTTGTACTTAGTACTTCTAATGCCAAAGAGCATCACCTGTAAGACCTTTTAGAGGCACAATAAATGCCATGGCAACTGTAAAGATATTTCCAAGAAATCCTAGCTGCCGCCTTTGGACTGCAATTCCAGGAGATATTTCCCACATCGTAATTTCTCTCTTTGAGTATCATCAGTTTCTGGGGAAGTATTGACCAAGCGTTAAGCCACCAGACTGAATTCCTGATTCAACCTGTTGAAAGAGCAGGAAACCATCATTTCATTTTATCTGGAAATGCTTGTGCAGAAATGCTGATCACTGTGTCACATCTGCAAGAGCATACTTTCAGGGAAAAAGTAGACTCAGTTCTACATGGGTTATTTATGACTCAAGCTGCTCCAGCCCTTAAAATCATCCGAATATCTGCTTTCCCCACCGCAGTTTGAACAAGCAGATTAGTCCCTGAGATCTGTGTTTTCCACCTCAGTACAGCTCATCGAAAAAGAAAGGCCTTGCCTCAATAAAAAGCACTGTTAGGGGCACTCCTACTGGAACGAGTCTTCCCTAGTAATGCTTCGACTCCGGAAAGAGCCTGTTCCGAGCACTAAAGAAATCCATCAGAAGTAACCTTGGAATTTGTATGTTTATATCGGCGTAGCTGTGGAAACACTGTGGGAGAAGGTTGTTTTTTGTTTTGCAAAGCAAATAGAAAATCTGTTATATTCTTTGATATTCCAAGGCTTCCTTCCCCTCCTGTTTCAAGCAAGGAGCTCTCACCCAAGCTGTGGTTTTTTTATAAATGCCTCCCCTGCCCTAGCACAGAGCAATCCAGAGTTGAGCACATTCCTTTGTGTCCTCACCCCTAATTGCTCTCAGGCTGTTGCAACACTTCTCCAGTTCCCAGCTGGATGCAGTGACCCAAGGGTTGATTTGGCTTTGGAGGAGGCTGGGCTGACCCCTGGTCTTGCGGCACCCAGACTCCTGGTGGGATGTCTGGGAGACACACAAGGAGCGTGGTTGAGAGATGAATCACCTGTTGCTTTGGATGAAATAGATTTTCGTCTCTTCAGTTTGCAGGAGATATTGCTGAGATGGCTGCAGCCAGCAGGGAGGCTCACGAGCGCAGTGCAAAGCATCTGCTGAGGCATGTCTCTGGTTGGAACCTTACACAAACAAGGGCCCCAAGACCAGCCACAGGAATAACTTAGCTTATCTTTTTCGGTTTTGCTACTTCCTTCTTTTCTCCTCACTGCTCCTGCTCTTGTCCCTGCTTCCTTTGCACCACTGCTTGGAAGGCTCCCTGCTGCCTCCTCCTACTTGATTTCCTTTTGAACCTGCTGCCCAGCCTCAAAGGGGTGAAGACTGAGATGCACTGACTGAGCTCTTCTGCCCAACAAGTCACCACACTGCCCCACCACAAAAAAGATCTCTTCCCAGCAGAGCAAGTCCCCTTCGCATCTCTGCCTTCTCCCTCCTTCCCAGCACACCGAGGAGAGTCAGGACCCCTGCAATGGGAGCAGACAGAGACTCCGTCCTGCTGACAACTCAAGCACTTGTTGGCATTTGAGTAACCTCCTCCCTGGCACAGAAAAACCTCAAGCCAAACCTCTGTAGGGCAGTGATCAGCTCACAGAGACCCATGCCACAAACCCCTCACAGAACCCCATTACAAACTACCTACTGCTTTGATCACATCAAAATTTCTTTCCCAAGTACCTGCGTGGCACCAAGCATGCCAATGCCAGCCAGAGCCTTGAGCGCCACTGTAATGTTAATAATACACACAACCTATTAGTGCGACCCAGCTATTGCATATTGCTGCACACACAAGCTTGCCTTTAATGATGTCTGCGTGCACAAGGTGTTATTCCCTGCAGCAACTCCAGTGAACAAAGCAACCCGGGGCCGTAAAACATGCTAGTCTAAGGTAGGGTTAAGCAGCTGATGATAAACTATCACCACCATAATCGAAACCCACGCACACAGCACCAGATGTGTTCAGCATCCTGCAAACAAAGGCTCCACGCCAGGACTTAGTGACATGCAAGCCAAAGCATAAGGCTTGGGAAGGGAACTGCTCCTTGTGGCAGGATTGCCCTCTGAGCAAGTGCATGGGACGCCACAAGAAAAGGGGCATGGGACTGGCATTTTCCTCCATCGGTAGTGCAGGAGCAAGGGCTCCCTGCTGCAAAAACACCCAAGCTGTGGGGAGGAGAGGTTGCTCCATCAAAGGGGATTTTCTAGACCGTCTGTTGTAGCCACACTGTTGACCTCACCCATGAAGGAGGCATGCCTCAAGGCTGGAAGCTTCCCGCTGCTGTTGTGTTGTTAAGCGGTGATTAGTGATCAACCGGGAGGCAAGGGGCTGCCCGGAGAGGCTTTCCTGCAATGCAGGAGTGCAGCCACACTGGGGGCTCTGGATTCCTGCCATTGCCACTTTGCATGAGTCCCTTTGTGGTCAGACGCCAGACCCTGGTGCTCACCAAGAGCCCTTACAGCCACAGTTTTGCAGATGGCTTCTGCCCCTGGTTGCAGCACAGGAGAGGAAATGAATAACCCTGGGAGCAGGGACCTTCAGACGCCTTGCACAGTTCAAGGCCAGCAGCATTTTCTTGAAGCATAACAAATCGATTAATTCTTGCCATAAGTAGAGATAATATGCTGTTAATGTCCTTAGGTATGGGTACCTTCATGAACATTTAACATACACCCTCCTTTCTGCATTAAAAAACAAAACCAAAATACTTACAGAAAATCTCTTGCAGAGCCGTAAGATCAGCTCCCTAAACACTGCATCCCTTTGCAATCATGCATTTCCTCCCTCTTCCCAGCTCCGGTTTGTAAACTATTTGAATGCTGATGGTTTTTAAATAGCTCCTGGTGAGGATTTTACATACAGGGAATGTCACAGAAAAAAAAATAAATCTGTGGGATGGAGATTTATGTAAACACTAATTCCTTGCAACAGCAAGTTCCTCGCTGCATGTCGCTCCTTTTACACAAACACACCATCAGATAAAGGAATGTACGTGATTCATTCGCTGCCCTCTGATGTGGTGGAGCTCTTGAATGAAACGTTTAAACAATCTTGCTTTACTATGTTGCTTAAAATCAGACTTACAGGACTTACAGGCTGAGGTGGCATGGTAGAATGCAGGCTGAGTTTCTAGCAGACATGGGCTTGTGCAAAACGGATTGCTCTGTGGGCGCTGAAAACTCTCATATGGGCTAGAAAAGAGATTTTTGTTCAGCTGTGCTGAGCAGTTGGTGTATGGAAACTAGGAAGTCATATTTATGCCTGCTGGGCTGCTCTGGAAGCTGTTACAGGCTCGACATTCATTGCCAGTGGATGCTTTATCTTTCCTTGCTTGTGCTAGAAATATTGTGGGACCACAATGATGGTAGACTGCTAGATAGTACAGTCATTATTAGACCAAAATAGATGGGTCCTGCCATTCAACAGTGCTGCCGAGGCTGCTCTAAGTTTTCAGTCACATTTGCTGCTTCTTTCCAGGAAATGAGCCACAGCTGGTAAAACTGCTAAGCATTTCAAGAGTGGGCACACATGCGTCATGGAGAGCTGGGGTAAGCCCACACGGCTCTCTCAGACCTGAAATAAAAAGCAGTTTGGTGGTGGAGATCCAGGACTCTCTGCAGTGAATTCCAGTAGCCCTATTCCTCAGAGGGGAAACTCAAAGCCTGGTGGAGTTGCTCCCAGTCCCATAGGAGACTTACAGTGGGGCTTCAGCCCTGTCTGCAGATACCAACCAACCAATCCCACTGGCTGTAATGCGCCAAGGATTGCATTCTGAACTAAAAAGAAGAATGTGACCTCCAGACCCCCAGCCTCTCTCCCCTTGCCAGTCTGCCTTGCCACAGTGGTTGCTCATATGACACAAGGAGGGTTTCAGACTGGAGCCCAGAAACCTGTTTTATCCCCTAAACCTATGCAGGAAATGTGGGCAAATGCCCAGTTCCTCCTTCACAACACCAGCAGCCCCACTACGGGCGCACCAGGGAGCTCTTCTCACATCAAGAGAACTCACTCTCCATGAGTTCTCCAAATTATCTCAGAATCACAGAATGGTTTGGGTTGGAAGGGACCTTTAAAGGCCATCTAATCCAACTCCCCTGCAATGAGCAGGGGCATCTTCAACTAGATCAGGTTGCTTAGAGCCCAGTCCAACCTGACCTTGAATGTTTTTGGGGATGGGGCATAATCTACCCTGTTTTATTTTAAAATCATTACCCTTTGTCCTATCACAACAAGCCCTGCTAAAAAGTTTGTCCCCACCTTCCTTATAAGCCCCCTTTAAGTACTGAAAGGCTGCAATAAGGTGTCCCTGGAGCCTTCTCTTCTCCAGGCTGAACACCCCGAGCTCTCTCAGCCTGTCCTCATAGGAGAGATATTCCATCCCTCTGATCATTTTTGTGGCCCTCTTCTGGACCTGCTCCAACAGGTCCATGTTTTTCCTGTACTGAGGGCTCCAGAACTGGACACAGTACTCCAGGTGGAGTCTCACCAGAGTGGAGTAGAGGAGTAGAATCACCTCCCTCAACCTGCTGGCCACACTTCTTTTGGTGCAGCCTCTGGGTTGCATATGGTTGGCCTTCTGGTTTCACAAGCGCCTGTTGTTGGCTTATGTTCAGCTTTTCATCCACCAGTACCCCCAGGTCCTTCACGGCAGGGCTTGCTCTCCATCCCTTCATCCCACAGCCTTTACTGATGCTGGGGGTTGCCCCAGTCCAGGTGCAAGACCCTGCATTTGGCCTCGTTGAACCTCATGATGTTCACACAAACCCACTTCTCAAGCTTGTCCAGGTCCCTCTGGATGGCATCCCATCCCTCAGGCATGTCAACTGCACCACTCAGCTTGGTGTCGTGAGCAAACTTGCTGAGGGTGCACTCAATCCCACTGTCTGTTTCACTGAAGAAGATATTGAACACCACGGGTCCCAATACAAACCCCTAAGGGAGACCACTTGTCACCAATCTCCATCTGGACATTAAGCCATTGACCACTACATAAAATACCAGAGTAGGACTTGCGCAGAGAAAGGAAACCCTGGCCCCTGGTCTCTCCTCTCTCCCCTTCTTCCTTCTCCACAAAACCTAGCCCAGCTTTTCTGGCCACAGAGATCCTTGGGCACCAACTGAGCACCCCTCTCTGCCTGTATTTCGGACATCTTGAGCGAAGGCAACATCCAAGCACAGGCCTGAGGATTTTTAGTGGGGTTGGTGGGCAGGTCTGCTATGGAGAGCAGGCTGAGATCGAGGCACAGGGCAGATGAACCTTCCTCTGAGCTTGGAGGATTATTCCCCTTGACAATAGGCAGCGCATCCTTGGTCAACTCTCCAAGCAACGACAGGGAGAGGGTTGGTAACAGAGCAAAACTGTGCTCTTCAGCAGCCACCACAAGCACTGGAAGGGAGCTGAAAACCAGACACTTCAGAAGAAAACTTAAAAGTTTTTAGACGGTCCTGAGCCCTGGCACTGCCTCCACAGGCCGTCTGCTGAAAGCTACCTCTCCTTTCCTGTGGGACGTGTTATTCCCAGCTACTCCCAAAGGACCAGAGAGGAAATTCCCCTGTTTGAACACAACAGTCCCTGCCTTGCGTAGGGTGTTCCACAACCTCCGAGTTTACCTACAGAACCCTGCCCCCATTTTGCTCCTGACCACAAAGCATTTGCTTTGCATTTAGCAGGAACAACCAGTTTAGTGTTTGAATGAATGATCGGTGTTAATTAGTAGCATTCAAAATTAAAATAAAGGTCAAAAGACGGTAGGCATTATCAAAGAGCCTTGTTTGCTGAAAGGAAACATTAATGACACTTGTTCAGTGCTTCAAGATAAACTTGTTCAGGCACCAAGTTAATGAAGAAATAAATCCTTCTCTCCGCGGAACGTCACTAGGTGTAGTGACTCAAACACAAACCACACGTCTTTCATCTCAAGGTGCGCCCTGCCCTATCTCTGATCTCTCCTTGCTGTTTTATTTCTCCACACTCTGGAGATGCCAGCTCCCCTCCCTGAGTGGCTTCAAGAGGGTCCCACTACCAGTCATTGGACTTGGACTGACAGCTTCCCACTGCAGAGGTGTCACCCCAGAGCCTTCTGTGAAGGCCTGTCTTGCAACTTTCCTTTGCTGTGAAGCAACGGACAAGAGAGTATTACAGGGCTTGGGATCATGGGGCAGGTGGTTTCAGGACCTCAGTCTTCTCCAGCTGGTCCAGACAAGCCTGAGTTCCTCTGCTTCTACCCTAGCCTGACCTGATGCTCTTGGTTTTGTGCCTGTCTGGGTAGATGCACCACCAGATCACAAGCTCCCTTGGGCCAGGGCCACCTTCCTGCCCTGTGTCTGTGCAGCACCTGGCGCAGCAGGGCTTGGCCAAAGCTCCTGGCCATGCAGGACGTGTGGGTCCAGACCCTTCCCAGCTCCCTACATGTGCTTTGCTGGCGTGGAATAAGCCAGAAGCAAATTAACAAAACCACTCACCTGAGAGCTGGGTCACCTTCTGCAGGTGCTTCACTCCACTGACAACAGAGGGAGCCTAAGGATGTCTATGCTTCAGAGTCAGGCACCTCAGGCAAACTTAGGGTGGGATGAATCCAGGGCTAAACAAATATTAATACATTCAGAAGCCAGCAGCAACGTTCAAATACATTTATATATACACAGAGAGAAAGAGGGAGGGAAAGTGCATGCGCACCCTTTGGCTTCTCCATGACCCCCAAAATGCCGTAAATCACTTTCAGCAGGAGAGCAAGATGCAGCAAGATTTGTGTCCTGCCCAAGCTTCCACACTGCCAGAATTACGGCAAACCCCACCCTGCCATTGGCAGCGCAGCGAGGAGGCTGCGAAGCCGGCGGGAGGAAACCAGGGTGCAGGAGCCAGGGGCTTTCAGGCTGCGCTGTGGCTCCTGCGCCAACAGCACAGCACTCCAGCTTCTGCGAAAACCACTGAAGGTCGAGGGAGATGATATTTCCGTCTTTTCGAAAATAAATACTGGGAACGTACCTACACAGTTTTTGTCATAATCTCATGAATTCAGTTAGAAATCAAGAACAGGCAGAGGTCAAACTTTTCCTGGCTTAATAGAAACGCTATCAAAGCTTAACCTCTTCCCTGCTGGCAGCACACTGATCTCCCGTTCCCAGCAAAGACAGCGCCGCAGCACTCACATGCATGATGAACGTGTGCTTGCCTTTGCAGCAGGGTCATTTTTCCTCACCCTTTCCCTGCGCGCACAGGCGATGCAGACAGCAACATTTCCAACACCAGCAAGGATGAGCAGATTCGGTTGCATGACAGCCATCTGTGGAGAGATAACAATCCTGCACCCTGCATCCCATTGGGCTGCAGACACCTGCCAGAGTTGCTCTGCTGTGCCACGAACACACACACACCAACCTCACACTGCTTCACCCTATCTCACACACTAGAGGAGAAGAGACACGAAAGACGGCCTTACAGGGGACCAGATGGGCACCTGTCAGCAGGTGCCCATACATCAAGAGATCAGTGCTTTGGATAGTGCCTTACAAAAAAAAAAAAAAATAGAGAAAGAAAAAAAGAAGAAAACCACCTTCTGCAAGATTTTCAAACACAGGATTCTCAGATGCTGTGTGAAAAAACAAATTGGCAGCTCTTCCCCCTTTTTCTGAGTGAGCAGGAGTGAAACAGCATGGTGTCCCACATTTATTGTAGCATCCCTCACCATTTTGGAAAAGAAGCAGAGAGGGCCCCATTTCTCTGAGTTATTTCCCTGACATTTCAGAGGAGCAGTGAGCAGCTGCAGACATGTGGCCAACCTGGGAAGCAGGAGCAGCAAAGTGGTGAAAAGTTGAACTCTGCAGCTCAACACTGTCACTTCCCAAAAGGTCAGGAGTTAATTCTGATCGACAGGTCGGTGGTCATAAGGATCCCAAGTCCTAGAAATTGATAGTGGACTCCAAATGTGACATCTTAGACAGTGATGGGCAAAGATGCTCAAGTAACTTTATCCTGCCTAGCAGATCTCTGTGTCAAGGCTGCTTGCTCCAGCCGAGCTGCCTCTGAGCTCAGGAGCCATATGACTGGTAGGACTTCAGAGAGGGGAATTTGGAGGCTGCAAAGCACGTGGTTCTTTGCTTTCCATGTCTCTGGTCAACTTTTGGCCTCCTACTTTCGTAATGAATTTCTCAGAGGTTCTCAGCATTGCTTGCTCGTTTGTAGACTGCACTTCCAGCTACAAAAATAGCACAGACACTAAAACGACCATCAGGAATCAGACAACAGGTCCTCCCAGGAGGAAGTAAAATATTTCTTTCTTCTCTTTTCTTTTTTTTTTTCTCTGTGTTTAAGAAGGCTGATGTGTTACAATTACAGATTGTGATTTCCATCCCAAAGTGCTTTGCAAGAGCTTTGCCAGCACCTCTGCGCAGAGCTGGCAGCAGGCACTGCTGGGATGAGCTGTGCAGCCTCCCAGAGGAGCCCGGCCTGCCCGGGCTGCTCGCACAAACTGTCCAAATAACTGCACAGCATAACTGCAATAGGCCTTCTGGTGTAGAAATAGCCAAAGACAACAGACAATGCTCTTTTCTGACATTACTTCCTCCTAAAATGCAGCTCAGCGAGGAAAATGAATAGGTAAAAGCTCTATCACATCACAGGTTTCTGTGGTCTTGGACAAGTCATTTTTTCTGCTGAGTTTTGCCAAGGAAAGCCGTAGGGAGCCTCCCACATCTCCCCAAGTTTCCAGTTGGCCACGCCACTCCCCCTTTTTCTGGGTTTGATGCTTACCAGACTCTTCCCCAAGCCACCTCAGCTCATTAAGTCGGGACGAGTGCCTGGGCCCTTCTTGGGTTGGTGTTCTCTCATCCTTGTGAGTTATATCAGTTCTTGCGAGTTCATCAGTGAGTTATATCAGGGTGAGATAAGCCCTGGGAAAAGGAGGATGGGAGAGGGGAGAGAGGTGTGGGACTTCTACCAGTCCTTCTCCCCACTCGCCGCTTTTCATGGAAATGCTTTAAAACCTTTTTCTTCTCTAAAATGAGCGCTTTATAACTCCCTTATCTGCGTATAGTTACTGATAAGTTCTCTATGTCCAGCCACACCGTGAAGTCCCTGCCCCTTTCTTTTATGTGTATGCACAGAAACAGATACCCACCAGCCAAAAAAAAGAGTCTTTAAATGCTACATAAACACAACTAAATAAATACAAAACAGCAAATGGGGCCGTAAGGGACCTCAAGTGGTCTCCTAGTTCATCCCCCAACGCAGGGTCAAATTACAGTTTATTGCCCAACCCAGTGCTAAAAATATTCATTGGCTGCAATTCCAGTCTTCCTGGGCAACTGATTCCTGCAACTCTCTCCTTTTCACTCTTCGAAGCTTTGCCTGGACTTAGATATCCCTCACCGCAGTTTAAACCCAGGCACTTTCCCGTACCTGGCAGACACAGGGAACAGTTCATTCCCACCCGCTCGCAGCGCACATCTGGAGATAGTTATGTCTCCCACTCGGACTCTGCTACGTCTGCGTCTCTTTTCTAGACAAACAGTGGCAGTTTGTTCAGGAAAAAAAACAAAGAGTCAGTGGTTGGCCATAGCGCACAAAGCAGAGCCGGTGACAGTGCTGGAAGGAGCGGATGATATGGTTTATTTGATGGTGAACTGGTGGTAGCAAGAAAATAGGGCAGGTCTCAGCAGGGGCACCAGGGACAGGCACTATGAGACCCCAGCGACATTTTGCAGCGTGACTTGTCTGCTGCTAACAG
The DNA here is from genome assembly GCF_964199755.1 of Larus michahellis. Lineage (NCBI taxonomy): Eukaryota > Metazoa > Chordata > Aves > Charadriiformes > Laridae > Larus > Larus michahellis. The sequence continues at coordinate 28,219,861 of NC_133899.1, read as the reverse complement.
CCCCAGCATCCCATTCACACCTCCAGGCTTGCACACATTTGCAAGACTGTGTTTTGCAACATTTTTCCATTTTTAATGCTCTTTCAAAGATTTTCCTTGCAGGAGGTCAGAAAGAGAGACGTAGTTATAAAAACAGACTGAGCATATACTGGACCAAAACCACATGCTCCAGAATCATCCTGAAGATATAACTGGTCTGAACGTGGCTTTGATTCATCATTTGTTGTGGTCCTTACTCAATACTCCCCCTCCAACGTGAAGCACGGCCTCTGCATACGACAGCACCTTGCAACATGACTCACCTCCATGAAGCAAAACACGTTTTCCACCCACATAGCTGCAGCCCTTCTGCCGGAGGTCACCACCACAGCTCCAGACGGGAGCACGCGGCCACTCCGCTGCTGCTGCACCCACCGCACAAATGTGCCCCACCAGTGGTTTACGCTGGCACACCGACACCGTGCGTGGGAGCCCCTGATGGGAGGGCTCATGCTCCCATCCCTCACTGCGTCTCCTCTCACAGAGCCCTTAAAATGCAAGGGAAGAACAAAAGCATGCAAGAGATTGTGTAGCAGGAATAGCAGAAGACAAAATAGGCTGCATAAGTTCCTGGACATAGCACACCGATACCCTCTTTTCCCTTTAACAGCAGCAAAGACTCATTGAGCCATAGCTGTAAAGCTGCCACCACCAACATGCGAGAATTTTTTCAATCCTAACTGAAAGGGAAAATACCATCTACTGCAAAAAAGTTTAGCCTGCCTATCCTTTAGAGAAACTCCACTTGAGTTTCACTCAGCCAAGAGCTGATGAAATCCCACTGAAGGTGTCAGGGCCTCGGGACAGTCTAAACACTCTTCTGGGAGCATCTTGGGTCCTCTTCTTTCCCCCAGCCTCTGAGACGCTGCTCCACATTTTTGCCTTATTGTTTTTCTTGTCAGCTGCTTTCTTTCAAGTCAAGCTATGGCTGTGTTGCTTTTAGGTACTTAAATTCATACTTTTGATTCATTTCTTCCCTAGTCACTTGGTATACTGCATTTTACATAAAGGGAGCATAATTAATCTTCCAGGTTTGTGCACATGTGATGAAAAAGATGTGATCTGTGACACTTTAATGCCCTAGGTAGCTGCTAGACAATGGAACATTCTGAGTTATACCCAAAAACGCCACACCCAGGCTCACAAGACTGCAGCAGCTGACAAGCATCTTTTTAAACAGGAACATTTTTTTAGGGTTTTTTCGCTGTTGTTGTTGTTTTGGGTTTAAACTTGGCCTCAAAAATTAGTTGCAAAAGAGCAAAGCTGGCAACTTATGCAGCGGCTCGATGAGTTCCAGAAGCTGTCGGATTTCTCACAATGTTATCAGCGATCTGGGAGACCCACTGAGGCACATTTCGTATGGTGATTGCTGTTAACATGCTCCCGCTCCCCAGTCAGCATGGGACAGTCGGAATTGCTCACGGACAGCTCTATCCCATCTCAATCACTCTCTTAGATGTTAACAACCGTGCAATGGCCAAGGTAGGTATTGGCTGCCCATAACAAAGCTATTAGAGTGACATTTTTGTAGGAAATGGTGGGAATGCTGCTGTAATCAGACAGAGTTACAAAAGGTTAATAAAGATGAAAGGACAGAAAATACAGAGGAAAAGTCCAGTCAGCCAGAGAGATTTTGGCAAGATTTGCTAAACTGCTGCCTAGCCACACACTAATACATTTCCTGCATTTCCCAATCCATCTTGTCATTCCCAGTAGCCTCAGCAAATCTGTATTGCTGTGAGAAATGCTGAGCTACTGTGTGGCTGGTAGCATTCATAGCGACTCTTGCCCATTATTGAGCAAAATGGTCAAGTTTCCAAAAGGAGTTTAGGCAGAAAGTTCCTTTCATCTAGACGTTGTGGCCCTGGGGAGGCTAAAGTCATGAGGGCTCCAGGTAGCCAGGACACACATAACTGAAGCATTATTGATATGGCGCTCATCTAGAGGAGATCTCTTTCCAAGTCACTTCAGTATTTTTGGAAGGAAGAATTTTCACTTGATGTTCAGAGAGCTGCCAAGAGCAAGCAATCCTCTGGTACTGCTGGGTAGGACAATAGGGTGCAAGGCACTCCTTCACGGCAGGGGAGGAAACTTCTTCATTTCTTTCCATCCTTATCATGGGACAATTCCTGAGAGTACACTTGTACTGTAGTAACCAGATTTCACACTATGGGACCTCAGTCGTTCCCTTTTGAAAGTTATTTAATGGCTTAATAGATGTCCTCATCACACTTTTCTTTTTTTTTACCACACCATTGTTTTCTTCATTGTCTCTCTCACCACCTAAAATATCCCTTCTTCCTCACCAGCACTTCAGGCTTTCAAATGACTGCAGGCTCTTGCCTAATCTTTCTCCTATTCTTCATCCGATGTCGAGACCGGTGCTTAGCTAAGCTATGCACATAGCTCGCTGTCAGCATCACCACATAAATCAGCCTCTCTAGCTCCAGCACTTTGCCGGTTCTATCCTCTGAATTCCTGCCACTCGTCACCACGTCTCTGTAGGCGGGTGCCAAGAAGGGGACATGGACCTCTGGGTGGGATCAGATGAGCTCAGCAGAGAAGGACTTGCAGTTCATGTTCTCCTCAGCACAAAGCATCTGCATATAGAGCCTAGCTCACCACCCAGCAGTTTTGCTGCCATCTCCTAGAATTCATCCTTCATAGAATCTTCCACCAAAATTTCTCCATGCTTTTTCCAACTTCCCTATCTCACTAAAGAGGTTATTTTTAGCCATGTTATTTAGCTTAAATATTTCCAAAGCAAGACTTGATCTCCTCTGTTGCTCATTTCACTCTGTTCCTCCCAGTTCCACAGTGACTGCCGGTTTGACTACTCTGGCTTTAGCACTGAGATCATTTATGAACGCACCATGTTCAGACAGATTTACCACCAGTACCATCTGCAACCCAGGAGACACCTCTTTCATCCCAGCCACGTCCCCCTCTAATTATGGCTTTCAATACTGATATTAAGGGTGTGTGTAGGCAAACAGTTTACTCACTTCTAACTCGGTCTCGATACAGCTTGGTCTTTGGGGTTCTGGGGCAATTGTTGCTGTGTTCCCCAGGACAGCACAGACTTTTATGTTTCATCAGTGGTGTGACCATGGTCATGATGCACAACACTGGACACCCCGGTTGCAACGTTGGCCATCGCAGACACTGCCCAGCCTGGGCAGCAGAGACCCAGCGCATAGCAATACCCATGACTGACAGCAGCATCAGCCTCTCCAGTCTCGGGATTTTTGTGGCCATGACAAACTTTGAGCTGGCTTTCTATTTATGTGAGTTGCTGTATCCATGCTGCTTTGAACTGCCTGGGCGAGTAAACCACCCTGACAAGCTAGAGTTCATGGGGATTGCAGTCAGTCATATTACAGCCCATGACAGATTTAATTGCAGATTAAAATTCCATTACGGGAGACTTGAAATACTAATTGTTTCCTAAGTAAGGTAGGAGCTTGATTTTATTTTTAAACTCCCAAGTGTTGACAGCCAATATTTTGGTGTGAAAAAGCTAAAGAAGAAACTGCTGCCTCACAGTGAACAGGTAACAACTTCCAGAGTTTAATCTTACACCTTAATTTGTTCTTAATATTCGGATCGTGGCAGCAGCCAGGAGGCATTATCAAGCTAAGTGCTCCTTTGTGTCAATACACAGCAGCAGAAAAATTCCCCATCCAAGTGAGCTGTGATTGTTGTATCTGTTGGCAGAAAGCCATGCTCTCTCTTGTGCCATACTAATGCACATTTGGAGGCAGAACTGATTAGGATTCCCGGTTTGGATTTGCTCAGATCTAGCTTAGTTGGTTTTTTAATCTTTGGGATAAGCTGTGGATAGAGAATTAGCCGTTTAGATATAAGTGCATCACTGGGAAACAGTTTGCCAGCACCCGCCACAAAATGACTTCAGTGTCTGATCTGGAGAGCGGCTGCTAGATAGTGAAATGATAATCAGGGGTGTGGGGGCAGAGGGGGGATTTCTGGCTTTCAAGAAGCTCCAGACATCTTTGCCTGATTCCATCTCCACTAGCACAGAAATTAACAGAGTGCTGAAGAATGTGTGCTAAGAGTAAAATTAAGCACCCTCCACTGTTCTCAGATTTAAAATGGTGCTCGATAGGGGAATTACGGAGTCATCACTAGCAAGCCGAGGCACAGGGAGCACTGCTCAGGCTGTTTAAACCTCACAGCTCTCCTGTGCTCTATTTTGATACAGTTGCCTGATGAAGTCTGGCAGGCCACGCGTCCTTTCTGTAGTGGCAAGGCTGACAAGCGGCATCGCACAGGCGAGAGACTCTGGTTCTCCGGTTTAGTCCGACAGTGAGCTTCTTCCATCTGAGCCTGCAGCGCCTGACGAGACGAAATGCTCCCTGGCATGCTCTCATCTTGCAAACAGAAAGGAGGCCAGGTGTGCTTCTTCCAGAAGGCTTCATTCTCCAAAGTTGTTTTTTTTTCTCAGTCCTAAAAAAGTCTGGCTTGGCCAGCTCCCTCCAGGTTGCCCACCACGTGGTGGCAAAGCCTCCCAAGACTGAGCAGGACCCAAGAGTGACACAACACCATGACAGACTCTGCCACAGCATCCGAGCACCACAAACGGCTGGGACTCCGCTCCAGCAGTCCCAGCTGGGACTTATCACTCCACTTTCTCAAGGGCTGGCCTCAGATTGGGCAGCAGCACAGATACACAGACTGCAGTATAAAGTTCACGGGTCCAGAAGGACTGGCGGCATTCCGCCTGAAATTGATGTCCTTTCTAATTGTCATGGATGTCAGAAAGATTTATCCGGAAAGATCTGATTTTACAGCCTGTGTCTTCTGGCATATTTGCTCCTTCAGTGCTCTGGGTTCACAAGCTACCGCACCCTCTCCAAACCTTCTCTCACCCACGCTGAAGGGCTATAAATTATAACAACCTGCAAAGCATTCAGCTACAGTCCTGTCCATCCTCTGTGTGTAGCATTAACCCTGTGAAACTTGGTCACCCAGATCTGCATTTCCCAAGATTTGAATCCTTAGCCATTGCTAAAGCCCCTCAGACAGCCAAAGAATGAAGCGCATACAGCAGCCGGCATTTCTAAAGAAAACTTGGTGGCTTTCTGACACCCAATACATGCAATTCCAACAGAGTTAATTGAAGCTAATTCCTCAAAGGCTGAGATGAGAATATCCCCATAAATTATGTTCCTGCTTCATTCCAGACAAGGACGGCATGAATGCATTACACGCAATACCCCAATTTACAGTATTAAAACCAGCAAGTCAATCAAAGAGACAGCATAAAGTCACTTGAAAGCTGAAATTAATTTTCAGCCTTGCTCCATCTGTACCGTAACCTGAAAGGTTGATTTTCGAGGGCATCTTTCATATTTCCACACACAGCAGGACCCAGTTAGCGAGAGAAGAGTCTTCTCCATGGATGCAATGTGTTTTTGGCGCAGCAGAGCCCCTGCGTGGGGGATGTCGCCAGGGTGCAGGTTTTCAAGGCCATTATTGAGGCAGCTTTCAAAGATGTCTCCAGAGACTTTTGGGTTTACAAGACATAGAGAAAAACGACGTAGGACTGAGGGCACCACATCTCTGCTGCCGTCACAGAAAGCCAGGGCTGCTTATTGAGGGGGCACACACACAGAGACACACATGGACAAAATCTAACCTATAGCACTGCTACTGCCAATCCGCGCTCATTAACTGAAAGTTATTTTTAAATCCTGTGGTTTTTGGACACAGTCCGTACAACAGGGTGTTTTTAAATGTCTGTTTAAAGAAATAAGCACATTTTGTGTGCCATTCATGTCACTCTTTTAGGGACTGAAATATCACTGAATTGTTCTGTAGGGATTATGCAAATTAAAGACAGATTCAATAAAAATTGCCCATCTTCTGTGCTGCTCAAAATCAGAAGGACTGAAAATACATTTCTGGGAACTTTTGCTGCCTTGCAGAACCTCTGGAGATGTAAAAGTTGGCAATGGTTTGAGCTGTGGTCTATACCCAGTTAGTTATCTGTTGCGAGATGCGAGTGCTTCATGTTGGTTACTGGGAAAATAAATACCCACATGACGCAAAGGTGAAAAGCTTAGCCTAGATCAAATAGCAAGCCTGTGACAGAACGAGGATCTTGTGAGTCCCACCATGGTTTAACCCCAAAGCCATGTTATAACCTGATATAGACTAAAGAATAAGACTTCAGCATCATACGTCACGTTATAAGTGATCTGTAGGGCAGCACTACTATCTCCCTTTTTCATTTATAAGGTATCTTAGACATGCAGTATTTGGCAATCAATGTTTGCACAAAGTTCAAGCCCAGCTATGGTGAATCTGCAATAATTCTCACTGGAATCCACAGACTTCAAGGGCCCAGGGAGACCTTAACAACTGTCTTGCCTGACCTTCTGCACACATGTAACACGGTTTCTGCCTCAAGCCCGTAACTCCTGACTGAGCTATGATCCATCCTCAGGGAAATCCGCAAACTCAACATAAAGACTTAGAAGATGGAAAATCCAACTTGTCCTTGAATTACTGTTCCAAGGTTAGCTGCCTTCCTTTTTCCGAGTCCTCCAGCTCTAATTAAACTGAATCATTTCCACTGTAACCTTTTCTGCTACAATGAAGCATCACCTCCTATTAGAAATTTCTGCCATACACAAGTGCTCCGAAACCACAATCAAGTAATCATCTCCTAACCTCTTTGATCGGCTAAACCAGGGGGGTTACTGTATAATAATATATTCACCGCCAACTGCATTGTAGGCCTGTTGCTGCATATATTGCAGAGATAATGTTAATCCTTTTGATTTATTCACAGCTCCTTAACTAATACTGTAATAAATGGTATTGACGATTGAACTCACTTCTGTAAGAAATTCATTGTATTTGCAGCACCTACAGTAAGAAATGCCTTCAACACTCCTGACAGGAGGTCTAAATAAAATTAAATTGTTGAGAACAAAGGCTGTAGAAAAATTGGATAGGCATAGAGGATTAGGAAATGTGACTTGCTTATACTGGGGTAATTTTTGTATACATCTAAGGCAGTATACTGCGCATAAAAATATTCAGGGAGTTCTTCAGTTTAAACTCATGAATCTTCAGTTCTTTGTTTCCCAACATAGAGATGGCTGAGCTACTGACCACCATACAGCACTGTCTTTGAAAAGGCTGGCAAAGACCGGAATCAATTTAGTCTTATTAAAAAAACAGAGCAGTTTAAAGATATGATCCCCAGTGACTTGATTTACTGATGGTTCAGTTGCTGCTGCAATCTATGCAAGGCTTCAAGTGATGAAACTGTATTAGTTCCTGCCTTGTCTCTCCTTTTCAAAATGGTTTCAGAGGTTACTGCTATCACTGGCTCATCAGCACTCAAAGGAAATACTTTCAGAAGCAGAACTAGAAATGTCTCTGCTTGCATTACCAGTATGTAATTAGGGGAAAGCTGCATTCCTTTCAGCTGTACACACAAAGTGTTTTCTAGAAATGGACTTAACTAGGGTCAGGCAACAGTAATCAGCTATAACTCACTCAAGAACATTCAAAGGAATTAATACCGATTACAGGTTATGAGCTAATTTAGTCGTTCTTCTAAAAAAATAAAAACCCCCACTCTAGTTAGAAACAGAGCACCTGGCACAGCAGAGCGCTGCCAGCCTGCCACAAAGAGCCGTCTATTACACCCCTGTGGTGCGAATGCAGCAAATCCACAGAATCAGCAATAGCTCGGGATGAGGCACCAACCCAGAACCAAATTCATACCATTTGAATACCGACCTATGATTATTCTCAGGCAACAGTAGCAAAAAGCAGTCTAAGGTTTGATTACTAAAAGAACATAATTTTACACAATTGGACGACAGTAATTACAATGGTCCTGAACTACCAGGGCTATGGAAACTTCCCTCTAAGCTACGCGCTTTAGGAAGAAAGAAAACATGGACTACATCTGAAAAAATGAAATCCTCTCCTGCTTGGGGAGTGCAGGAGAGGGAAAGGTACCTGTGCCGTGCGGTACCGCTGCCTTTCACTTGGTGCAGCGACACTAAGCACACAGGCGCCGGCAGCTCAGCTAGCACAATCAGCAGGGTAAATTGTCAGTTTTAATGATTTTGAAGTGTCTCCCAGGCAAACTACCTCGTAATGAAACAACGGTCTCTCTCGGCTGAACTCACAATCCCACACAATGGGCCCACCAGGACCTACAGCACAACCGAAACCCATGGTGGAGGCTTGGCTTTTTAAACACGTTTGTTCGATTGTCTTTCAGCAAGCACTAAGCAATTTGTGTTTGTACCCTGCTATTTATGAAAGCTGGTTCAGGAAGGAGGAGGATTCAATGCCTGCTTCAAATCATTCCCCCTAGAAATGGTCATTTTTACCCATAATGAAAATAGAGGATTCCCAGTGCCAGGAGGGCATAGCTCAAGTCACAATAATACCTCTGAAATCTCCCTGTGGGGTGATGAGAGAACAGGATTTTTTTCTGAGACAAGGAGGGATTCCCAGAACAGTCATCATCTCTCTGCTCCATGGAAAGCTTTGTAATCTGCAAGGAGAGGAACGGCTCAGCACAAACAGCAAGACATGGACATACTCACTCCCAGCACAACATGACATTTTCTAGAAAACTTGCAGAGGGAGGTCCTGCTGCAGAAAATGTTAATATTTTAGTGGATAGCAGAAAGAAAACACAAGCCATAGTGTTTACAAATGAAGAGTTGCCCAAAACATTTCACTCTTTCCATTTTATTTTAAAAGGGCTGGGATGATGAAGAAGGCATGTTGCTGTTTCTAAGGAATGCTACCCATTCTGAAGAAATGTAAATCAAAATTAAAAAGGGGGGTTGATGCAATATTTTCAGACACCCATAGGATTTTTTCCATCAACTTTCCTCAGAGTTTAATAGTCAGAGAGGGAACAAACATGGACAGAGAAATTTTGGACATATTTTATCAGGAAAGGTAAGCGTGAGAGGCATATGGTGGGGAAGTAGATGGTCTGAAGTGTGAAAGATGTCTCTGTGAAGCTAAGGACCTCTGTGCCGGGGTCCACTGATCATCCTGGAGGATGTGACACTCCCAAATGAGGGGGAATGGCAGGAAATTAAGCCCAGAGAGTTTCCTGGCAACGCCACTGTCATGTCCACAGTCGGAGCATGATCAGACCCAGATGTGGGTAGTCATTTTATGATAACCTCATGAGTTACCAGTGATACACAACAGCAGATATAAGCAAAACCATCCCTGTGACTCATGAGATTAAAAAAAAACAGAGCTGTGGGGAAATAGAGATTATTGTGCTTCAGGTGGAAATATGCTTTGTGGAACTTCAGAAAAAGGCATCTTTCTGTGTAAGGACTGCACTCTGCTCATATCCCCATTCTCCGGACATCTTAACCCATCTTCCTTGCTTATTTTCATTTGCATCTCAAGGCCAGGGCTAGCCTGTTCAAGTCCCCTGCTGCACCACTCATCATGTAGCTAAGAGTTTCATCTCCCACTCTACCAGGCCTGCAACAACCTCACTTTCTTCTTCTAGAAAGGGGATCATTTTGCAGCCAGTGTTATGACTGCTTTACGATCCCTGACAAGATTTAGACTGTTCCCTGCTTTACCTCTGTGAGGATGTGGCAGGCTCTGCCAAGAGGAAGTCTTCAAAGGACTTTGCATAATGTCATAACACAGTTGCTGCAACTAGCCAGATCTGGACTCAGAATCTTCCTTGATGAGCTCCCCTGTGCGAGCCGCCACCGGTTATTCCTCTCCTCTGCTGCTGCCTGGAGAAGACCTTGCACTCCTGATATTGTTTTTTAGCTACAGAAGAGTGCTTGAGAAAACAAGCTGTAGGGTGTCCCGGACCTCCCAGCTCCCGATCCCATGCCTTCCACAAAAATCTGGAATTTCCAGATACATTGTGAAGCTGCGGCAACATCCTTTTGCAAGACGAGCACACAACCTCAAATCTGAGGCAGATCAAGGAATCACCCTACACAGATGCCTCTTTCCAAATAACTAGCGCTATCGTCCAAGTCTTTCAACTGAGTCCAGCGTCCTCTTGGTGATTACCCAAGGCTTTGTTAGACATGCAAATGAGACACTCATCTAGGATCTTCTTAAATGAGGACTTTGTGATGCATTGCCTGCCATACAGTGACAATGAAAGATTTTTTTGCTCATGCTGGAGACTTGCTGAGTGTGCATAGGAGAGCAAGCCCTCAGAAATGAAGGTTTTGAGGAGCTGACAGCATTCCCGGTTGACAGCACACCAGTTCGCCTGTTCAGTGAAACCACCATGAACAGTAGCGAGGAGTAGGCAGGCAGCCAATGGAGATTGCTGCCTCCTGTGCTTGTCTTCACCTTCCTTTCATCCTGCAACCTCACTTATCCTTCTAACCAAAACTATAGGCTTCAGCCTGGAGCTGGCTGCGTGTTTATACATTATTACTCTGGCTCCTAGAAGGGGCTTTGGACACAGATACAGCACAGAGTAGGAAAGAAAGTGCAGTCACCATTCCAGAATCAGCATCTAACACACCCAGTAGCATCAGAAACACCAGATTATCCCAACACTCATGCTAAGAACCTGTTTTCCAGCTAACTGCTGAGAAGTACTGACATTTTGAAACACATTCCCTGATGGATTATAGCAATCAAGTTGTGGGCATGGCACTATTTAGTAGCATTTATTAGGTGCTGCAATTTCGAATAGTTTAAACATTATCAATGAATGAAACAGGCACTTATTAGGTAATAACCTGGATCCATTAAATATGCAGTCTCTCCCTGTATTACTAATTCCCTATCACCAATGTTTTGTGATTCTAAAACACTTTGTTATGATGAAGGTATTCTGCAGCTGTAGGAATGGGAAAAGCAGGGATCAAGAGATGGAAGGGGGATAGTAAGACAGGAGCAAGAGCTCAGAGTAACTCACGGGCAACTGGCAGCTCGAAGGCTGAAACTGCCAGATCCATCCTGGAAGTGAGCTTTTGCAAAACATCTTCCTGGGACAGGGCCTTCGCAAGGGCAAACCACACTGGAGAATCCACTGGCCTGTCAGCAGCCAAGGAGATGCAGCTCTGGCCCAAGATGATGAGAGAGCTTGAAATCCCAGTTGCTCTGCACAGGCCGCAAGGTCCACATGCCCAGCCTTGTGCAAAGCAGATCATTTCAGCCCCCAAAGTGGCGCAGCGTGGCCAGCACACTGTGTTGTACCCACACTAATAAACTTTTCTCAGTGCAGCTGAACTCTACTCATTCCAGGGCCAACTTCAGCTCACCGCTGCACAGCATCGACTCGCTCCAAAAAAACAAGCTTAAATGCCAATACTTATATTTTTTGAGGTCGGGATGGGCTCTCCCATACTCTATTTGAGCATTATTTCCATATACTGTTGTATTTTGCTAAGCCATTCTGTTCATTTCCAGGAGGATCACACAGGGTTAAGGAATTAGCCTGGGGCATGGGAAAGTTGAGCTTCATTCCTTGATCTGCCACAGAAATCCCAAGTGCCACTGGGCATATCACTCAGCGCCTGCACTTGGGTCTCCTAACTGTAAAATAGGGATAGGAACCCTGTGAGGGTGTTGGCAAGAAGATAAAACGTATTAGCATCTGGGAGGTGCTGCGATGCTGTGATAAGAGGGGCCATGCAAGAAACTTAGATAAACAGTTTCAAAACTGTCAGTTTTTTGGTACTTTCTCTTTTACACTTGACATACTCTCAGATTTCACACAGCCAGCTTCAGTCTTGTTTGCTCACAGCTTCCTAAGCATTAGAGGTTTCCAGCCCAAATAACAGGTCTTCCCTCAAATTGCAAATGGTCATGATCTCTACAATGGCCGTTTGCACCCTATGTTTTAAAGACAGTAAGCAGAAATCTCCATCATGCCTCGAGGCCAGCAGACCTAAGGCTTTACACTTTGAGCAAGAGAACACCTGTGTCATTTCCCAATGCTATCTCATCAACCATAACATTCATCCTCAGAGCACACCACCAAGTGAAGCCTTTTCCAGAAATGCTACACCTCTAATAGATTGCAAGCCCTGTTTTGCCCATCAGCACTCCATCAGACTTTTCAGGAGCAGGAGGGAGAATTATAGATAAGTCATTCCCCAAAAGCCCTAGAAAAAGAAACCCAATCCTGTAAATACTTTCTAGGATCAGTGGTTTAAGCTTTCATAGACACTGAAGAACTAAGAGATGACATGAAGTCACTGCAGGAAGATGTAAACAACCCATGAAGAAAACATTGCATTTCAAAAGATAGGGTACTTCTAAGGCCATGGCATTCTAAAGAGAATTATCTGATGCCAGCACTGTTTGTTTGGTGTCTGAGGTCTCACATGCAGGGCAGACACAGCTTATCAGAGAAGAGCTGTCCCGCAATTTAGAGAGAAGCTTTAAGCTAACAAATTCCTGCACTGTGGAGATACCAACCACATGTGAGAATGGGCCTGATCATACTCATTTTCCACTAGGGAGAGGAGTTGACAGCACCCCTACCCCCTTCCACAGGATTAATGCCAATCAAACAGCACAAGGGACAAATAGGTGGGCCGAGCAGGGGTCCTAACATCAGTATCCCCGTTATCCAGTGTGTGTATATGTACAGCTGAACACTTAATAGATTCAGTAACTTCAAAGTGCCACATTACCTGTCTGAGTTAACTCCAACTTCCACCCTATTAGAGGATGCTTAAGAGAATAAGAAGCTTTCAGTGATGTTCAGCAATAGGGTTTTCATGCACGCTGGGATACACTGCACAGAAATCCAACAAGAAAATGGTGTGAACGATTTTCTCAGTTTCTGAATTGACTTTGCCGATGGGCTAGTGTCATTCCACAGGTTCATATAACATCAGTACCCTTCTGGCCCTTTGAGAACCTCTGAATTACAGTTAAATAAGCCCTAGTAGCTTGTTCCTTGACTTAACTATGGAATTGTGTTGCCATATGAAGAGTTGTGTCGTGTCGCATTGCTCAGCATTTACCCTGTGCCAGCCAGGAGCCTGCTTGAATAATTCTAAGTAGTTACAAAAACAGCAGAACTCAGGAGAAAAGGCTTCTGCAAATCTTGGCACCATTCCAGCTCACCAGCTAAATGCTTCCATCTGATATTCAAAACAGGCAGGTGGAAAATTATCCAGAGACACACCATCACGTTCTGCCTGAACAAATGCAAGAGGGACTCAAATACCAGTTTGGATAGTAAGTCAATTTAAAACTAGGTGTTTTCCCATCTATCCTCCAGTTTTTTTCTGGAAGATGCACAGGCTGTTTTGCTGTGGAAGAGACTCGTGTGTCTGAGGGTTTCGAGGAGGGTGTTAATTTATGTTTTCCTCCTCATTCAGTAACATTCAAAGGGAGTCCAGGTTGTTTCGCCATGGCAGCCTGTTGTTTTATTCCACCAGGCCTCCAATGCAAATAAAATCACCCAGTGGGTTTGTAAGGTCTGCTCACAACGGTGTTATAACTAATTACCCACAAAAGCCGTGACGATGCTAAGCAGAGCATGCTCAGAACTGCATCTCACCTGACATCCAAAAAAGTAACACACGTTACAAACACTGATCCCCAAGATCAGCTCCTCTCGTGATGAGATGGGCTTTGCTCTCACGTAACAGGAGGCGCATCAGATGTAGTTATTACATGGTATGATCACCACACTCTAAGCTACCAACATCACAGGTTGCAAAGAGTCAGCAGTCATGTCAGTGCTTCAGACATTGCAATGTCCATTAGAAAGACTTAATAGGCTTTATTATAAATAAACAGGCTTTGGTACAAGGAGCTGTATTTCAATTACTTAAGCCCTAATGCCAAACTTGGTCTGTTTCAGAAGCAAGATAATACAGTATTCACATAGTATGTTATCCTTGCTTTTCAGTAGCCATAGATAAGTATCGTTATGTCACTGTGAAAAAATGCACTCAATTACCCTACGTTGTTATTACTTAATCTGCGTTTCAAAAAAAGCTTTAGACTGAAAAGATGTTAGATAAAGGCTAAGTATTGCAGATAAAGGCATTGCTTCACTGAATATATGCTGTAAAAGCATGAGTTGTGGTTGCATACATTTAAATGAACCAGGCTCTTCTCGGCACGTTCCCATATTGGCAGAGTCACAGTCGCAACAGGCTGCTTGCACAAGAAGGTGGTTGGAGCACTAAAAGCAAAATGCAGAGGTAGACCGGGGAAGGAGCCTGCTTCATGTAGGAAAGCGGCTTTGCAAAGACTTCTGTAACACTTGTCAGGGAATTTCCTCCCTAACGCACAGAGACTGGGTCCCCACTAAGGTCTGCCCAGACCCCACACATATGACCAACCTGCATATGGCACAAGTGGAGGCAATGGCTCAGCCTGAGGCTTTCTCAAATCGGAAAAGGAGCTGGGCCACCGGATGCTCATTCCCTACGCTGTCACCAGCGAGAGGTAGCAGGACTCTTACTTTGGATACCCATGTTTGGATTACAGCTGCAGCCCCGTGTCAGTGCTGTGTACTTTAATGGTCTCAGAAAATGGGTCTGGTGCTCTGAACTAATGACAAATTGATTGAAACCAGATGTTGTGAGAAATGCTTTTCCAAGTTCATTGGCACATGAATGGTCTTAGCTTGCCCCCAGATAATCTGACTTCTGTGCCCCAGTCAGCTGCAATAAACTAATTGGGAGGATAATATTTTGTCTTTGCATTGTGAACTCCTTGGGGAAAGGAGCTTTTTAATTGCATACACAGCCCATGACCTGGTAGGCTCTAAATCTCACCGGATGATGTGCAAAGTTATAGCGGGGCCTCACATGAACACCCTGAGCTCATGTTACTGTCTGAATTAGCGAAACTTCAGACTATTAAATCGTCTGTATTCTTCAGGCATTGCTGGAAGTTTGGTTTCCCCACTGAGCCAAGTTCTTTTTTGGCATAGTCAAAAGAAGACAAACAATACACCATGGGTACAAAAGTACAGAAGTAAAAGCAGCATCAAGCTGTTGTTTGGCCAAGCCAGCAGATGCACTATGGCAATACTGGTGTTGACGGAGAGCAGAGATGGCCAGTCTGCATGCTCAGGCTTCATCACTTTGCAGACCCCATCATAAGAGATATATTTACACTTGCTCCACCTAATTAACACACCCTGCCAGACCCAACCTTGCAATCTTCAGCCTGCACATGCAGAGCAAGACCCCAATTTGGCTGGCTTGTACTCCCCAAGGCAAATAAAAATGACCTCGAAAGCCAAGCTTGATTCGCGGACTGCCATTAGATGGTCCCTGGGAAGATAATTGATTGATCCTGTTTACCTTCGGCACTGCAAAGCATTTAACATCAGGTTGGGAGAAGTGCAGCTTTGTAGTTGTTCAAGACAGAGCTATTTATTTTGGAGCATGATAAGACTTTTCAGACCACTGGCTCCCCGGGTAAGGCTCTGTAAGTCTATCAGAGCACAAGCAAAGTCACACCACTAAACACGCTCTGCAGAGTATCACCAAGGAATCCTGTCCCTGTTATATTTCCCTGTCAAAATTACAAAAATTTGTGAATCCTACAGCCCCCCAAAAGTGGGGGAAGAAGCTTGCAGCTAAGGTACGGAAGAAAAAAAGTTGAAAGCAGACTCTCCTGGTGACTAATGCAGCCGAGATAAACATCTAGATGCTTGCTAAAACATACAGTATCACAGGCAGATTAAAGGCTCGTTCTGAGATTTTGCAAGCAGCCAGTGACTCCTACCCAGCCATCTGCCCAGAAAGGGCCTCCGACTTGTCAACCAATCCATTTCCCGCCAGTGCCACAGGCTGGGTGATACCGATCTCTGATGTGTTTTGTTATGAGAGCTTTGATGTAGGAGTCTCTGCCGAAGCAGCAGCCCCCTTCAGGGAACAAAGCCGTGGTCTAGCCAGGCTCTTCACCAGTTGTCCAGGTATTAGGTTCTTTTTCCCAGCTTCAGGGCAACCCTATCACTAACGTTTTCCTGTGACCTTTTGCAGGGAACCTTCTGTTCGTGGCCATCTGCATCCTCTTCTCCTTTTATTTTAAAGCATTCACCTGCGTGTTTACAGCAAGCAATTGCACACACACACTGGTTTGCATCAGTCACAAAAGCTGTAAGCCTCCAATTAACCACCTCATGCCTTTTAATGACACAATGCTAAACAAGGAAGAGAATTAGAGGGAACATCCTCAGAAGTGGTTTGCAGCAGGACAGAGCAGTCTTTATTATTGTTTATATTAGGGTAGCACCTAGGAAACTCAGCTAGAGGCTGTGAAAACAAACAGAGAACTTGGGGAATTAATTTAGTACGGAGAATTTATAGTCTATAGGACAAGACAGAGTAGGTGGATGAGGTGTAGTGTAATGAGGAGAACACCGTGATTTTCTAAGGATCAGAATAGCCTGCCAGCATCCTTCAGTCATCACTGCCAAGTTCCTGTATCCTCCCTCCTTGACGCTACTTCAAGAGTGTGAATACTGGCAGAGGGCTCAATAGCCAAGAGGAGTGCTTCTTTGACTCCCAGAAGACCCATGCAGCAAAGTTCAGGGGAACATGTTGTCTCTGTCTTCAAAAGATAGCTGAAGATACTGCACCTGCTCAGAAGGTTTCAGGCAAAACAGCATTTCAGAGGAATTCACCAATTCAGCAAAATCTCAACAAGGTGAGTCAATTTTGCCCAGGTTCCCATGAAACTCGCACAGGGCTCCATACATCAGAAACCTGCTGAGTTTCCTGCCTGGTAACCCATCAGGTTCCTCCACCATTCAGGTTTCCAGGGCCCTGGGGCAGCCTGCTGCCAAATAGGCTGCTTCGCAAGAAGGGACTTCAGTGCTCCCACACTTCTCAGTCTGGGGAGTCCCAGATGTTAGACCACTTCAGGGAGGAAACACAAGAAACCCCCAGATGAAGAGCCCATGAAACTGAGCTGAGAAGCTCAGTGCTCCAGAGATCAGCTCTTGAGACAACCTACAGTGCAAGCTGGTGCACTATTGCCTTCTGCAGAATTTCTACCTGGTTGCATTTTACTCCACTTCGGAGGGAATTCAGTCTAATTTCATCAAAACTAAACTGCTTCCCAAAACAGAATCATTGTTTGAAAACCATTCCTAACAGACACCCTCTCAGGGGCAGCTGTAGCCATTTCCCTCTCGACAACAGCCTCTGCACCTCAGTCCTGTTTCATATACAGCTGTATAGGCTGTACAGCCCATCAGAAACACTGCAGGTAGATACAAATCAGTCAAATCTAAATTGCCTGATCTGGAAGGCAGATGGTACAAACTATCTTACAGTCCCACAAGCTCCTCAAGGCAGGAGAACGAGGTAAAATCTCTGTAATTTATCCATCACCTTCTAATGGAAATACACGATCTGCCTGAGGACTATACATCTGATATTGCAAGTGACTGCAGCATCGTGGGCTCAGACCAGTTCATCAGACTCATAGACAGAGGAAATGGGGGAAAAGGAAGAGTTTTATTTGGAAAATCACTACCTAAATGAAATTTGCTAGAAAATAAGGGGCAAAGCGGAGAGGTTTTGGAAAGATTGAGATGAAACAATACCAAATGGGACTGAAGGATACTTAAAGTATAAAAGAGATTTCTTGTTCTGCTTCATGTAACACTGGGCATTTCTCACTGCTTGTGGACCAAGAGATAGCAGCAGCAGCTGCTGTACACAGACAGCTTTGCTTACCCTGTTCAGTCACCAATAGGCTCCACTGGGAGCCTAATTTTATCTATGCGACAAGAAACACGTTTCCAAAAGTCTGTGTTTTTCCCAAAGACATACCTGCAATGTGTCAAGCAAGCACTGAGGCTCCTTCTTGAGATGCAGACGGGTGTCCTGTGAAAGCTGAGAGCTCCTGAGTACGCTGTGGGGAAGTTCTCCTGGGAAACATCTGTGGGAGACACTGACACCAGCTATAGGGCTATGCGGGGCTTGAGCAACAAACCATCTGTCAAGACCTGCTTATTAGGATGTTTACTCACAAATTTGGCCTTTTCATCAGTGTGCCATAAGTGGTTTCTGAAAGCAGCCCTGACTAAGAAAATGGTCTCTAAGAATCAATTAACCGGAAGAAGAGTGGATCCAGCAGCCAGAGGAATCAGTTTCTAGCACAAGGACCAGCTACATTTTGCCCAATTTCACAGCTCCCATTTGTCCATTTTGCTACCCCTCCTAATTGTAGATCAGTAAATTATTTGGGGTTTTAGATTAATATCAATGAGGATCCTTTGACAGGACAAAGGGCTTTTTGTTTCCTTACCCCATACAAAAGCATTGACTCTGCTATACAGTAGAGATGGCAATTTATTATTTTAACTTCTTTTGCTGTGTTTGCATGTTCATATCATGACAATTGTGTTGAGAAGTTCATAAAGGGGGAAAGTACAACAGAAAGAAAACCCATCTGTCCACTCACCTTTTTTTTTTGAGTATGAAATTCGTTGCTTATTTCAGATGTTTGTAATGGATCCATAAAGTTTACTTAGACCAAAGACATAAGTGCTGTGCTCTGAAGTCATGAGGAACGCCCCCACAGCTGGATAACTTCAGATGAGAGTCAACAGGACAGAGAATGAAAGTTAAACAATCCTGCTTTAGTGGCAAAGAAGAGGGAAGGGAGGAATGCTTAGAGTGCCCACATTACCAGGTACATGAGCCCAAGCGACTTACCCAGGGTGACGGCGGGCATGAATCAGCACATGCTCTGAATCAAAAGTCAATGGCTCAGCAATAAAAGCCACTCTCAGGGCTAAGACCATCCTTCAAGGGCAGCAAGTCTTACTCTAGATCAACACAGGAAAAAGAAAGCAGCAAGGACCACAGCAGATATCACTATCTCCATGGCAAGGAAGGGGAGGGAAAAGAAGGACAGCTTGTCATTTAACAGTAATAGTAAACATTTCTTGAGTGTGCTTCCTCCTCTTCCTGCAGGAGCATCTTCACCCTGAGCACTGATGGGCTTCAGGTGGGATGAGTCAGATCCAAACCTCCCAGTCCTAATATCCCTGTCAGAAAAGTATCTTGGGATAGCTACGGATTGTGCAGATACAGGATTGCTTCAGGGTGTCCTGCACTGTGTTGAAGACAGCAGTGTGCTGGCTGGGTGTTCCATACAAGCCACTTAGAAGACACCTGTAAAAAATGGATATGTTGCAGATGAGAAGGGGATAGTTTCTTTTCCTTCCAAGCAACTGAACATCAAGAAAAACACTATCATGAGGTGTTTGACAGGAGAAACAAGCCAGAACAGTTTCATTCAGCGCTTGTGGTTTAATGCCAAGCCACAATTTATTTCATTAAGAAAAAGAAAAAAGCAGTAAAGGAAACACTTACCAGGGTGAACACGCTGTCTGCTGTGTCCTGAAGGCATGAAGGTGGCTTAACAAATAGCAGAGATCAGGATATCCAGGTCAATAGCCAACACTGCCCTTGACCTCATTGGCCACCAGGTGAGATGGCTGCTTGCATGCTGCAGTCAGGCGCTGCTCCTGTGGTCGGTGCTATGGCCTTTGCAAGCTGCTCCAAAGGGTTTACAGACTGCTCTCTTATTAAACCTGACAGATTTCCTCCCCCACTCCTTTCCCAGCCCTTGCCCTACACTGGGAGGTAGAGGATGATGCAGCACTGAGGACTGACCTTATGACTAGAAAGGCCATCACCATGATTTTGCCTTCCAAGGCTCTGGATATTTAGCAAACTCCTACTCTTTCCTGAGTTCACCTTCCCAAGAGAAGAGCAACTTCAGGAAATTGTGTCAGTCAAGAGTCCAGGAAAGAAAACCGTAATGTGATATGGGTCTAACCCGCGGAAACGCTGGGAATGTCTCCTTTTACAGTGGGCCCTTCCAAAAGGAAAGCAACCCACTGTAAATAATGTGTCCGGGAAGAGAAGACAAACCTTTAACCCTTCCATTGCCTCTACTGTTTGCTCAGTCAGAGTGCAGCTTTCCCTCTCTACGCGGTCACCCTTTCTACACTTCCTAGCTCTGTTCTCCAGCTCTGGGTAGCCCAGAGATCCCACTATTTTGCTGATCTCACTGCCTGCAACTGAGAATCAAGTAAGATTCGCCAAGCACATGAATGGTTGATGCTCTCAGCCCTGCAGGTTTGGTGTCTGCGCCTGGCACTCCCTACCTGCATCATTCTCCCAGCTCCACCTGGACATCCAAGGGAAGGGAGCAAATGTCGAAAGGGTCATTCTGTCTCTTCCCAAGTGCCATTCCCAAAGTTTACACAAAGTCCTGGTATTGATACAGAGCACAAGCACACTCACTATTATACATCTCTTAAGTGTTTTTAGCTCAGTGTCCTCAAATACAACAAATAACAAATGCATCTCTTCCTTTAAAAGCACTTCTTTCCATTACAGCTTAAAGCATGGACTCCAGATACTGCTTCTCCCAAATTCAGGTTAACAGTTTGAACTAAGTTTCACCATCCAGCGTCTGGCTCTTAAGGGAGAGCAGGGAGCCCTTCCAACGTTAGCCACGAGAAGTTACTGGGACAGCTTGTACAAACAGACACAGGACGCTTGCAAAGACAAGCTTAGAAACCTTGATCCATCAGCATTCCTGAGCACGTGCTTAACTCACCCCAACCGCGAAGTACCCAAAGCATGCGCTGAAATGCTTCACTGAGTAAAAATGGGCTTAATCACATGCTTAAACACTTACTGCGTGAGTACTTCTGAGATTAAGATTGATGAGGTCCTTCTCCTCCCTGTACCTCATGCTTCCCCTCCTCCTCCTCCTCATAAAAATCTGCATAAAAATTATAATTATGCACGAGGCTCACATAGTGCAAGGAGACACAGGGAACACATTTTTCAACAGGTTGCAAGTTTTCCAGCTTCCTGTCCTTGACCACAGAAGACTTGAATCTTTCCTGTGACAGAACACTCAATTTACAAAGCCATTACATCGTGAGGTCAGAGTCCAAATCATATAGATTTTCCTTCAGTATCATCATGAAAGTTCCCAGGATTTTCAACTCCAATTCCTTTTAAAAAAACAAAAGCCAGATTTTCACAACTTGGGTCCATGAAATCAAGTTATTAATGTTAATGTACTTTATTGATCTTAAAGAAATACAGCATAGAAACAAAGGCCATTAATTGAGAGAGAGGCTTTGTTTACATTAACAAGTCATTCAGCACAAAAGGAGTAGATCCAAACTGAGGTCCCCATAAGTACAATATACGCAGTTCAACTGTTTACTTCAGCCTAGATTTAGGCTGGTCCACAATGTCATTCGGACCAAACTTGTCCACATTTTTGACTGGAATCTATTCTAGGGAGTCATCACTGGTTCAGACCCCCATGTCCCTAGCCAGGTAGAAGCACATTTGCTGGAGTGGACCATCTAGGTTAGCATTCCAAAGGCATCTAGGTAGCATGCACCAAAACTGCTCTACTGTCCAAACCAACACACAGTAGGTGGAGACAACCAGGGGATTCACTTCCAGACTGCTCTGCTGCTCCAAACAAAAGCACAAATGTAGACACAGTCAGAGGGAAAGAAAAACTCTCCAAAGACAGCAAAGTCCCAAGGCAGGGTGTAGTAGATGCCTAGCACTCTCCCTCTAGGATGGTTCATTTGGTTTGCAAGTCTTCAACTTTTCCTATGATTTAGAAGCAACTACAGGATGTAGAATCGCTGCCCAACAGTGACTCGCACAGTATGCTAATAGATGGACTGTGTTCCCTAACAGTGTTTGCATTACAGGGGGACAATGTTCACCATAACAGAGGACTTTGGCACAGACTGCCCATGTGAAAGGGTGGATGAAATTATTTTGCCATAGGACGAGTGACCAGAAACACATGTCTATAGTTTGAATAAATGCACACCACCATCAGCCAAGCATGCAAAGTGAATTTCTTTGCAAAGCAATGCAAAACTCATCTTCAGCAGCAGTTGGGATGACAAAAGACTAATAAAGACTGAGGAAATTCAATTGCATAGACAACTCCCATCAGCTATACCAAAATCATAGGAACAAAGGAAATGGTCTGCTGGGTCAGTGTGATTGTGCATCTCCTCCAGCTAACGGTGCTTCAACAGTGGCAGGAAAAGACAATCTCTAGGGGGAGCATGCAAGCCTGGCCACTATTTGCAGTCTATTCATCTCACACTCGTCCTAGCATCCATGGTAACTGACTGGGGCTGGTAGAGCACACATCCTTCCCTACCTTCTCTAACCCCTTTGAACTTGCTGATATATCTGCCTTGATATTTCCTGGGGCAGAAAATTCCTTGCCATGTAAAAAAGCACTTTCTATTATCCCTTTTGAACGGATCTCCCACTTGTTTCCACACGTCTCCCCTCATTCCAGCATTGCAGTATTTTTTTTAAACCCCAGAGTAATTGTTTCTCACCACAGTGGTCCATCTGTAATGTTTAGTCAGAGAAAGAAACATAATGCCATGGGAGGCGCCTCAACACAATTCTTGGAGATTCAGAGAAATTAACAAGAAAAGCAAGTTTGAAAGATAGATTTGGGGTTTATGAATTGTCTCGATTGGCTTGCAGTCTGTATCCTCTGCAGTGTGCACAGGACATTGCAGAGTTGAGAATGGTTCATTTTTTTGTACTAGCAGATCAGTTGTATGTTATTATTGCTGGCTCCTCCAAAGGTACATACTAGATGCTGAAGTTAGTTATTAAAAATGTCTATAGCTGTTTCTGCTTCCTCAAAATGTTCATATCCTTGTTCCCTCCTATGAGAAAAACCACATGCTGAGGGAGAGACGCGCAGTGTGGTGACTCATCTGCCAGAGTGGCCATCACAGCCAATAAGAGCCTTTGCTGCCCTTTGTGTCAGAAAGGGATGCAGATCCCTCAGGGATGGTTTTGCTGGCCGCCATCTGAGGAGCACCTGACCTTTCTCTGAGCCAACAAACAGATTGATTTGGGATTAGTGAAGGCACAGGATTCTGTCGGGGAGAAGCTGTTGTCAGTCCTTATCCAGGATGAAAGCCAGAAGAAAACGAGAAAATTTGTAATGGATGGACAGATTCCTTCTGAAGCCCCAGGACAGGGAAAGATGCAGAGTTGGGACCTGCAGGCTTTCTGCAAGCAGGGGTTGTGCTATGGAAAGCCAAAAACCAAGCTGGGGGACGGGAGCTTACCACTTGTCCCATTAAGGCTCTTGCAGGATTTGGCCAGATGGTTAAAGCACCTCACCAACTGGCAGTGCTGATAGTGGCCTTGATCATCTAGAGTACTGGAAGAAATGAGACAGAATCCCTCAGACGACTCTGCTTAGCCCAGTCCAACTTAACTATCTAGACATCAGACTGAAAAACCTCCTCTTTCAGCCTCTCCTGAAAATACATATGAATCAGAATCAGACCCTCCATTTATGGGGCTCTCCATTGACACCTTCCTTCAGACACAGCTGTCCAAATCCTTGCACGACATCGAATCTCTCATGACAAACATGATATCCACAAGAGGCGCCCCACACATTTGGGACGTCTAGGCACAATGCCAGGGCCTCTCTCTGGCCCCGCACACACCAGACACAGCTTGCTTTATGATCTGCTGACCCACAGCTGGTGGCTGGGGTTAGGGAGCAGAAGACAGACCCAAAAAGCCTGCTGGAAGGCAGACAGCACCTCATTGTGTGTGCAATGCTGATTCCTGCACTGGGAAAGATGGCACTTCAGAGATGTGCGGTGACACTATTTAACCTGAATCGCAAGGAATCCAGCTAAAGGGATCTGCTCTTGTTCTTCATGTTAAGCTTATGTTTCTGTACTTTCCTGCACTCAAGTTACATACGGAGCATGGGGGTAGCTCATCCTAAACCTCCCCACCACAACCTGCCCCCACCTTGAAATAGGGCCCAGCGCATTGAAGACTAATATTCCCACTTCAAACTTCCAATGACTACCATAAACACTGGGGATAATTAAAACACAAACATTATGAAAAATACAGTGGCAAGGACTCAAGGCCGTGGAGCTGGAAAGCAGGTATCTTAAAGAAGTGGCAGATAGATAACTGGTCTCCAAGACTAGATGTTTTTCAACCTAACGTTACAAATACTTACTTAGATGCATTTCCTAAATCAGAGTCAGAAAAGAGAATGTGTACCGTGTATTGGGACCATATCAAGTACTTTTCCAGCACCGTTAAGGTCTTTTATTTAAAAAAAAAAAAAAAAAAAAAAAAAGGCAGGTGGGGATGAATGAAATGAAAAGAAAAATGAATGAAAGAAAAAATGAGCCCTGTTTAAAGAATTTTGGATGCTTACCTAAATTGTGTAAGAAAAGGAAAATTCCTTCCCCCAAATGAAAAGACTCAGATGCAATTAAGACGGAGATAGCATCAGCCCATTTCCCCACATGCTATTAAGCTTTTCAGCAAGAGTACTGCAGAACACAGTGGTTGCAGCTGATACAGCCTTAGTGATATTTAGGTGGTTATTTTCTTTTTTTTTTTTTTTTACTTAATTATATAAAAAGAAACTATTCAGCAGCTCACTTGAAAACCAGCCTCCCTCACCTGGTGTGAGGCAACCTACTATAGCACTGCCATTAAAAACTCATCATGCCAAAGCCACTGGTTGGTTTGTCTTCCCACCAGCAGCTCCTTTACAGCGAGAGACAGAGTACGCGTCTGAAGATCCTCTCTGCTACACCTTTGAGGAGATTTACAGGGATTTGCACGTTTTTCTCGCTCAAAGAGAGATTATGTAGCATGATTAAGAGATATTCTAGGAAAGAAACTACCAGCTTCGATAAGCTTCTTGACATTCCCTTTGTTTGATATAACACCCATCAGTTATTAACGGGAATGTATTAAGCTGCTGCTTAGCCTCAGTAATGCCATGTTTAATAGCAAACATTTCTTCTCTCCCCTCTCTACAGTGGCAGCCATTGTCCAGTAATTTTTCGATGAATTAATCTATATCAATATATATATATTTTTTTTATACATATATCTATAGAATGTGTCCCTCCATGTCTAAAGCAATGGGAGAGTTGAGAGCAGCTAAGGCAAGTTACAGCTTTTCCTGTATCGTGGGAGAAGGACTTTCTGGGTCACTGAATCCAGAACCTTGTGACCATACTGTGAGACCCCTTATAGAAACCAACATTCGTCTATTAAAGAAAGGAAAAAATAATATGAGAGAGACGTTTTATAGGTAAGGATTCACTATACTGCAGATCAAAAAATAAAATTTGCCACTGTAGTACCACTGTCTCAGAAACTGCTCCCAGCAACATTTAATTCTGGGTGGCTCTCTCCTTCCCACATTTGCAATGCAAGGAAACCTGTGAAAAAACTGCGCTGCCTTTCAGGTGGGTGACAGGCAGGAAGGACACAGAGGAACTACAAAGGAAGGTGTCTGCTCAGCAGATCTTGCTATGGAATGGACAAACTGCACACGTAACCCCTGAAATCGATACCAGTTACAGCTTCCACACCAGTTGTATGTCCACCGCTTTACTGATGCCAGAGCAGAAAATGAACCTGCAGAAACCAGCCCATCTTCTGGGCCTACTCCATCAGACGTGCATGCACCGTAAGCCTCCAGCCTTCCCACCAGGCAGCTTCAAAGCTGTTGCTGCAAAGGGAAGCAGTGCTGTCTACGGTTAGCTCCTTTCTCCTTTGCTGGCAAAGACTCACCTCCAGTCCTATAAGAAGAAAGAGACTAAGACAGAGACCAGTAGGTGACACGATTATCACTTCTTTCCATAACCTTGTGAGGGTTGTGATACAGTCAGTCACCATACCTAAACAGGGCATGAGGGACAGCAAGTCTATGCTCTCCTCCACCCAGACCAGCTCCCAGAACACGTTTACTGGACATTTCAGAGGGAAACCTTTTGTGTTACACAGAACTATTTGGTTACAGAAACCTACCGTCTGCCCCTGTGTTGGACCAACCAAAGCCTGCAAGCACCCTGACAGTGAGAAGGATTGATATTAATATTAATATTTTCATCTGCTCCACAACATGAGCTGCCCATAAGCAACAACCTGAAGATGCCTCTGAGCTCCTAAATCCCACCTTGCCCTTAAAAAAAGAATGCAACTTATGTGAAGAACAAGAGAAGCCATGACAATCTAGTTCCCTCAAAGCACAAGTCACATCCACAGCAACATTTTAAACTTGCTCCGTTTCCTGCATGGCTAAATGCAGACAACACTATCAGGTCACATCAAAGAGACTTCTAAGTGGTGACAATGCCAATGTAAAACCATTCACTGGGTCTGCATCAATGTAACAAACTTTAAAAAAGTATTAAAACAGACTGTTTATTACAGCGTATGATGCGTTATATTAATTTACACAATGAGATATATATATAAACAACCATTGATGATGTACAGTAAATTGGACATCAACAGGAATATTAAAACTACTGATACTCATGCACGTGACATGCATACGTGTTTTTTTTTTCTTTTTCAAAAGCAGTTTTACACAATATACTGAAGTTACTAAGCCTTGGTCAGCTGCCCCAACAGTTTACTCCAAACACCACTGCCATCCGCAGCGGGACTCCCAGGATATCAGAGCAGAGTGCACTCCAGAGAAGGCCACTTAACCTTGGAGACAGATTGAACAGGAGCCCTTTCCTGCTGGGGGAAGGCTGGGGGATGACAGGGATGAGTTTCAAGAAGAGAATCAACAGGAAAAGAAAAAAAAAAAAAAAAAAAGGAAAATCCAAGACGCCAGACTACCAGGAGGAAGAAGTTCAAGACGTGGCAACAGAGCAGCAGAAAGGGACAAGCAAAAACATGAAGACCACCCACACTCCCTCCCCCTTATCCCCTAAAACCTCATGACCTTAAGCTGTCGATACTCTCTGTAAGACCCAGAACTGGAAAAACTAGGCAAGATCCATTTCCAGAAACATTAGCCTTTTTTCAAAGCCTTCTGATACCATGCACTGGAGGCTGTTCACGAGTCAAATGGCAGTGTTACGTTGTTATGTTTTTTAAAAAAATGAGTATACGGTCTTTTATTTCCACATAAAAGGCACTAGTATCCACCCAAGTTCTGAAGACGAGTGACATAATTTACCTCAAGCTTTAAATACTTGTATAAAAAAAAAACAAAACAAAACCGTGGAAATATGTACACAAAAGCACCTTGCTTCTGAAAGCAGAAGCAGATACATTCCACCAAGTCACCTCACTAGACAGTTGTCATGAGCTTCAGGGAGCCCGACCGAAAGCGGAGGATTTTCTTCTTGAGGTTATGGGAGGCTTTGATTTTGACAAAGGCCTTTGCTGCATTTTCGTGCAGCTCCGGCGCTGTAACTGTTTGGATGGGGAGCGTCTGGACAAACTGAGACCAAATAAGGCCCCCGCTCTCATCAGAGTCGCTGGTGGTCGTGCTCTCCCCTACAAATTCTACCTCGCTCAGGCTCGACTCGCTGTCTCCAAAGCAGTTCGTCGTGTAGTTGCTCTGCTCGTCCTCGCTCGTGTCCACCACGGTGGAGTGGAACAAGGACTCGCACTCCGCCGAGTACTCCGAGTCGCTGGCCACATAGGTATACGGGCTGACATAGGGCAGGGGGACTTGCGAGTAGACCCCCACACCTTCCCGTCGGTTCCTCCTCACCCTCCGCAGGGCCTCCTCATAGGAAATCTCTGCCGACGACTTCCACCGGCGGTAGTCGGCCCGCTTGTGTTTAGGCTTGGCCACCACAACCTCTCGGCCATGCCCGTGGGAGCGGACGGAGGATTTGTGCAGGCCAGTCTGCCGACTCTGGAGGCCTGACTCCAGCTGCAAGCCGCTGCCCCTCTTCCCCCGCGAGGAGGGCTTCTTCAGTTTCTTATTTGTATCCAACTCCTCAGGAAAGCGGCATTTCTTGCCAGCCAGCTTGGTTTTCTCCCGCAAGGTCTGCAAACTGTTTTCCAGCCCATTGGCAAGGTGGGGCCTGTGTTTCAGTGCGGAGCTTTTCAAAATCTTGACGTTTCGGGTGCCTTTGTGAAGCTTCACGCTTTGCTGCTGGGCTGGTATGTACTGGGCATTCACCAGCAACCCATCATCCAGGCTCTGGGAGGAAGAGCCCTCGCTTTTGAAATCCAGCGTGGGCCTCTCCTCGACAGCAGACGACGAGGAGTGAGTTGCCTGCAAGTTGCTCTTCTGCAGGACTTTTTTGGGAGGCTGGCTGACCCTGTTCTCCGGCTGCAGTACCACGGGCTTCCCTGGGCTCTCTTTGGGAGACACGGCAAAGAGCTGGCCATTCTCCTTGGGGACGTCCCCTGCTGCGGCCACTGCACTGGGGTTGAGCTCCACAGGCGCCAGTTTGACACCCCGTGGCAGGTGCTTGCTCTGAAGTTCACCTGCCACACCAGGCGGGAGAGCCGCTGGCAAAGGTGCCTTCCTACTCTCCAGCTGCTCGACAGCCGGCTCCCTCAGCCTCTGCTTTAATGGGGAGGGTGCCGTGTGGTCCAGAGCGGTGGTACCACCAGAAGGCAAGCATCCTTGCTTGGAGCTCTTCAGGTTCATGATGTTACTGTGAGCCACCACCCCTGCAGGCTGCCTGATGCACATGCTTCCATGCCTCAAGATCCCTTTGGTGGGATCAGCGTTGAGACTTGTCCTGGGTTTGTTAGTCCTTACCGCATGCGTCTTTTTCTGAACCAGGCTTAAGATGTAACTGTCTATCCTCTTGCTGGTGGAAGGGCATGGCGCCAGCCAGGAGTCTTGTGGGAGAAAGGTGTTGGTGCATTTTCCCGAGTCCGTTTCAGATCCAGCGCAAACATCGCTAATATTGCAACCAAGCTGCTCCTCTTCTTGCTGGGGGTTTTCAGTCACAGGGAGAAGAAACATGGGACTCTGCACTGCTACTGCATGGAGTGGGCTGGGGTACCGGTAGATGTCATTTCCGTTTTTAGACACCAGATCACACTGGTACTTTGGATGTACATCTGCAACGACATCGAGGGAATTTGAGTGCGGTGTGGACAAATAGCGACAGACAGAGCCTGCAGTCTGGTCCTCATGCTGGCCTTCCTTATTATAGTCCATCCAGCCTATGAGATCTGAAAGGCATTTTAGAAGAGTTTAGAGAGCCTGCCAGGGACAGTTCTGCTATGTTTTTCATGTGCCATCAAGGACTCTGGTCCCATCTACCCATATGATGCAATGCTTATGCCACAGCAGAAAACTTGCAACCAGGGATGCCATTTAAGCAATATAAAAGCATCACTATTCTTCCGTGGGTCTCTTTGTAACTGCATCTATGTAGGATTTGCCCCAATATGACTACATGGTTAAAAAACATAAAAATGACAGCCCTAATGAGAACATTTACTTTGGTTTCAAACCCATGTCTAGGTTGCTAACAGCTTCCTATTTTACTTCCAAGCCACTCAGAAGTCTGTAAGGGTCTCTTCTGTTTATATGCTACACGGGCACCTCTAAAACTCACTGTGGGCCTCAGCATGTATGAATTTTGTATTTTACTTCACTAAATCCAATGGGAAACATAAAAAATATAGACAAGACTGCAATGAATTCTTTCAGCTAATTGACAAATTTCACTTCCATATTTTTTCAAGCATATCTTGCGTCAAAAAAATCCATATTTAATTTTGTTGTTGTTATTATTATAATTACTACTACTATTATCATCATAATTATTTTATAACAATGCTAATAACAGATGCTCCTTTTGAGCAATAAAGGGTTAAAGACTGGGAAATAGGCTCATCTTTCCACACAAGTACAAGGAGTGCAGGTCAATCCAGCTGACACCCTAGCTTTGGCTCTGCGAAGAGAGTTCTGTAAGAGAAATCCAGTGCATTTCAGGATGCATGAGTCAGATTTAATGGTTCAGGCACTTACTTGGGAGGTAAGTGATCTTAGTAGGGCTTCAATCCAAGCACCTAAGATTATTATTTTCTTAAGCTTATGGTGCCCCTGTCCTTCTTGGGTAGGGATACAATCTAAAAGATCCTTCTAGATCACTGTCAGTCAGTCCTGTTTTCTACCCTTGGGCTAGAAACTTCAGCCAGGCACTCAAATTCGAATGCTCAGTGCTCGTCACTTATCTAAGGCTTATTTCAAAAGAGGTCTCACAGACGTTGATGAAATTGGCTGATAGAGATGATGTTCCTGCGTGAGCAGGAGAGGAAGAACTTGACAGTTTTCCCACTTTTCCTAAATTCTATGTCAGAGTCAGGAAATGTTGATAAAAACACTTCTTTGAAAAGTGCCAGTTTGTGAAATTTCATCTCTAAAAGTGAAACAGTATGAATAATGAGTTTTAGGTTTTTCTGATGTATACAGAAAAAAACAGCAATGCAATCTGCTGGAAATCCTTATGTATGTTTTTCCTTTTATGAATGGCTGATGAAGATCACATATACCTTACATCAAGGAGCATTAAATTACTTCAAGCTGCTCAAAGGAAAACTTACAGGACTTCTCAGCATCTCGGAATGAATGTATCCCAGGCTGTATTTTCCCACGTTAGAGTTAAAAGAACTTGAATTATTTTGTCTCCAATTCACAAACAAAAATCACTGTAAGTTAACTGTAAAGAGCAGAATGGAAATTGGAAATGCTATGGTTAGGAGTCTCCTCCACAGCCCAGAATGAACTAAGGCTTTTGAATCAGTACGGCTGCAACCAATAATACTTGATCACAAAACTCCTACTGAAGTGTCCTTTCTGGACAACAGACCTCCTGTTAAACTGTCCCACACATTAAGGCTTGCATCTTCAGCCTGGCGTCAAAGGAAATTCAACAGCTCTCCGCCAAAAAGACAAAATACTTTTCCCTGTTCATGATGTCTATTTGTCTATACTACATAAATGTAGTATGACACACCACAACGTGGTCACCTAGGGGTTGAGGACAATCAGAACTGACAAAATGACTGCTACAAACAGACTGACGTGCACCCTGACCTTCTAAAGCTTGCTCCCCGCTCTGTCACTTTAATGAGGACATGGCTGTTGAGGTATCTTTCGTTATTGCTATTTAGTAAAAATGCTTTTCTAAAGGAAACCATAAGAAATCAGCTGACTAATGTGTTTGTGTGTATAGGTACCGCTGCCCTCTACTGGGTAAAGCAGCTGTCATATTTTCACATCTTATTTTCATGTGATTACAGTGACGTATTCACATGAAAGGCTGAAGTAGTGGAGGGCAAACAGTCCTGTCTCGTGACCCATGTATGTGATAGGCACTGGAATCTTTTCAGAGCACAATACATCAAATGAAAGGAAGAAGGGTTAATCCAACCCAGATACTCCTGAGGCAGTATTTCCAAAGCCAAAGCCACCTCCTGGAGTATGATGTATTCGACCTGCTTTTACTATACCTGCAGATTTAGGGCGTCCATCTGAGATATTCAGTGTTGCCTCCAAAGGGCTGCAAAAGCAAGTGCTAGAATGGCAACTGGATAAACACTCACTGAAGACAGAGTTAGATGAATTGGAGAGCGATCCTGAAGCTCCATCACTCAGCTCATAAAACCCTATAAAAATAAGAGTTTGGATTTATATTAGTTATGTCTGTACAAAGTTACCATTTGTGTCTCTAGAAAGGCAGTCAAGCTCATGTTTATGTTGGCTTACTCTATTGCAATTAGTTATGGGATTTCACTCAGTCACCCAAAAACCTGCACAATTTAGTAATATCCTTATTGGTATGAAGGATTCCGTTTAAAAGTAAAGAAATTAGAAGTAAAAAAGTAGAACTTTATTTAGCATATGAAATTTTGAACTTTTTTTTTAACCTTTACAGGGGTTGGGGTTTTAACCTTTGCAGGGGTTTTCAGATTTCAGCAAGAAGGATCCAGGCTGCGTTTGACACCCCATTCATTTAATAGTGTATTATACTTCCAAGATAAACTCTCCAGCTACTAATGAACTACAAAATTTTTACCAAGTTCTGGGCCCAATGCTATCCATTATTTTCATCAAAGTTTTGGAGACAAACAGTGGATGACAGGAAAGAATAAAATGGTAAATAATGTGCAGACATGGAAAAATTTATTTCTTGGTAAACTGGGTCTACTCAAGAAAAATACGACATATCGCAATCAAGGTTTAAATTTAGAAAAAAGGAATGCAGGGCACGTCTACAGAATAGGGATGCACTGTGGAAAACAATAATCCCGAAAAGGACTTAGTCAGCGTGGAAAAGCAGCTCAATCAAGCTTAATGATATGGCAAAAAAAGCTAATGAGATTGTTGGATGTACAAAGAGACTAATGAATAGCAATAGGGAAATGACTTCAGCAGTCTATACAGCACTGGCAAGAAAGACATTGGAAAAGTATACCTAGTCCTCGACTCCAGCACACTTAAAACAAAGCTAAAAAATGGGAAAGGGGCCATAAAGCTATTCAAGAGCTTGGAAAAATGCCTTAAAACAAATGACTTACTGAACTTGACCTGTTTAGCTCATCAAAAAAGTCAGGAATTATACTGTATAGCACCTCCAAGAGGAGAAAAAGCTGGGAACTAGAAAAGATCTCAGTCTATAGGACAAAAGCATATAAAAAAAATCAGGGATGGAACAAGTCAAATTCAGATTAGAAATTAGCAATGGTTTTTACGTTTGCAAGTTGGAGGATTCTCCACTTTGTAGTGTCTTCAGAACAAGTCTAGATGCCTCTAGGAAAGCTTCCTCATAAATACCACTTACTGGCTTCAACACAGTTAGAATGGGATGAAATTAAACATATGTGGTATTAAGTCGTTTGATTCAATGTTCCCTTCTGGCTGTAAGATCAATTTTGACATCTTCCTCCTGCTTGCTGGTGCTTCCTTTCACCATTTTTTCTGCAGCCTCCTTATATGCAAGAGAATTAGAACTTTTTGAACTAATTTGTGGGTGGAAAAAAAAAATGCCCCAAACACTAAAAATCTAATTGAGCTTGAAATGCTCCTCTGAATATGTTTTCTACAAACAGCAACCTTTCCAGTGGAAGGTACTTTGCTAGTAGACTTAATTATCAGAATGTGAACATGCTATAGAAATTTACTGTTGTAGCACTGAAAACTACAGTCAGTTTAAGTCCAGGTACCAAGGGAGGCTCCATTTTGCTGAATATTGGCTTTACCTGAACTTGGACGACTGTCTGTCTCAAGGTGTTCATCTGTCGTTTTTTCCACGTCCAGGCGGAGATCACTTATTTGCTTATCTAGCTCTTGTAACTGATTTAGCAGGCCGGCGTCCCTCCTCCTCAAGCAGTTCTGGAAAACAAGAAGACAATCAACATCAGCTCCTTCAGTGGGGCAGACCTGAAGGGGTTCCAAAGACAATCACCCTTCTCCATCTGAGCGTCATGGAAATATTTTGTCTATATTTTTCTATAAAGAAAAAAAAACCTAAAACCAAATCAGAAGAAAGCCCTGAAATTCTAGATACTCTGGATAAAAACTTAACTGAAGAATTATGCAGGCACTTCATTCCGGTCTCTTCCAAGCAGTTCTACCTAGGGAGCACGCTCCACAATTTCGGAAGACCAACATGCTATGTTGGCAAAGCACTCCTTTGCAGGACCCCAGCTGTGACAACAAAGCTGATATGGTCAAACCAGACCTGTGCACATGAAACGGGCTACTTCAGTGAAAGGACAGCTTTGCCAGTGTAATAGGGGACGTTCACCACCACAGTGACTTCACCACCACAGTGACGTTAGTCAAAGATCACATCTGTTCACACAATGGGATGAAACAGCTCTGCCAACAAGTGTCTGAAGTGTGGGAACCGCCTTGTTCGCCTGCACATTATGAACTTACAGTCTCCTATATAGACAGCAAGATTCTCAGGGCTGGGATCATGGCCCTTTTATTAGTTTTGCTGTACAGCAGGAAGGAAGAGGAATTGTTGCTCTTCTCCCATTACAATTGGATAAAATTGCTGTGAGATGAATTTTAGGGCTATTTATGAAGGTAATTTGATGGCATTAAATAAGCAATAAGAAATTATTTTGTAAGGCACTCATTAACCCCTGGTCAACGCAATCAGTTTCCCTGCGTGTATTATAATGTTGCTTATTCATCATCTGTTCAGCTTCATACCCTGGAATTGTTCCCTGGCTTTGGGGAAAGTGGGGGAGGCAGGGGGAAGGTTTATCTTTTGTGGGTTTTTTTTAAGTGCATCATTTGATTGGTGCCCAGTGGTGCTCTGATAACGCTCAGCACAAAGAGTTTTGATGCTCATAACTGGACTAGTTTTAAATCCATTAAATCAAGGACAACCTTTCCCCTAGGGTGGGCCAGTCCTCAGGCAAGGGCAAAGTAAATGCTAATAGCATTAGCAAGGCTGTTTGAAGATGTGCTGGCATTTCACACCATCCTTGGAGAACCAAAGGGGCGATCCCAAGCCTTCTCCCACATTTCTGACGGCAGCCAGGAGCCGGCTGGGAGCCAGACTGGCAGAGGTGATAGGTTCAGGAGGTAACTCACTGCAAAACCCACTGCCACCAGTGTCCCCCCTCCCCCAGCAAGCATGGCATCTGGTTCCAATCTGCAATGTCAAGTGCACAATTTAAAGTGCTACTACAAATCCCCGGGGGTTTTTTGAGTAATGATTCCCTGGTCCTTCACTACGTCTCTTCGGCAGCCAGCCCCCTTCTCAGCAGTGAAATAATTTATTTTTATCTTTTCAAGAAGGAAATAATCAGAAATTAACTGCACCAAAAGGCTAACAAGAATAAAAAAAAAAGGTGGGCAGGAATGGAGGGTTTGGGGAAAAGAAGAAATCAGGCAAATAAATCACGCAGTCGAACTTCTCCCCGGGTGAAAGCAAATGCTGAGCTGTGCACAAAGACCGCCAGGCACAGCTGTATGCTATTTTCATTGAAAAATGATCTGCTGCTTCATGCCGCCCTCCATCTCTTCCCACATCAGCTACAAAGTGCGTCCTTCAACAAAAGCATCCCTTATTTTAAGGGCCTGATCCTGCCCGTGCCGCAGCGCTCGTTACTCCCTCTCAGGGTTGCGGCCCAGGAGCTCGCTCCCAACTTCCATTCAAGGCAACGGCAGCGCCTTTCTCGCCTTGAATGGAAGTCGGACCGCCGACCTGGCTCGGGAAACCGCCAGGGAACGGTGCGGCCACGAGCGAAACGCCGGCAAAACCCGGCCGCCACCGATTTGCCACCGCTTCGCCGCAGCCCACGGAGGCCCGTCCGTCCCCCGGCAGACGCCGCTCCCCGCCTCACCTGCACGCCCGGCCGGGACGCCGTGCCGGCGTGACAGCGGCGTGGGCATGCACCCTCCGGGGGACCGCGGAGGGGCGAGCCACCCGCGGCTCACACCGCCCCGCAGGGACGGCGTACCGGCGCGCGTCCCCCGGGCGCCCCACGCCCGCGTCCCCGGCGACCCCCACCCCCAGGCCGCCCCCCGCTCACCAGCTGCCTCCGCAGGAGGAGAATGTTCTCCTCCAGGAACTTCTCCTCCAGGCTGCGCGGCGGCGGACCCTCGCCCGGCGCTTCCCCGCGGCCGGTTCCCTGCGCCCCGGGCGCGGCGCCCGCCGGCCGCCGCAGCAGGAGGCTCTTCACCAGCAGCTCCTGCCGCTGCCTCAGGTACTCCAGCTCGCCCAGCCCGGCCAGCGTGGCCTCCAGCCGCTCCCGGGTGCGCTGCCGCTCCGCGTCCGCTTCGCCCTTCTCCCGCCAACGCGCATCGGGCTCCCGCGGCCCCCCCGCCTGTCCCGGCCCGGCCGCCGGAGCGGCGGCTGCCGCGGGGCTCGCCTTCATGGCAGGGGAGGGGTCGCCCACCGCTGACAGGCCCTGGCCGCGGGGGGCCAAGCGCCGCCGAGCCCCGCGATACCGCCGCCGCCGCGGTCGCGAATGGGCCGCGGGGCGCCCGGCTCCCTCCCCGCCTGCCGCGGCCCCGCGACCGCCTCTCCTCCCCTCCCTTCCCTCCCTCCCTCCCTCCCTCCCCACCCGGCGGCGGCTCCACGCCCGCGGTCCCCTTCCTCCTCCTCCTCCTCCGCCTCCTCCTACTCCCGCCCAGCGCCTCCATCGTCCCCCAGCGTGGAGCCCGGCGCGGTGGGGGAGGCGGGCGTGCTGTCCGCTGACCGCTCCAAAAACTCCCGCGGGAGCCCACGCGCGGCGTAGTCACGGGCCATCGGCAGCACGTTGTGGTGCCGTGTCGCTCGTCCGGCCCGGCGCCGAAACCGGAGCATAAATGATGCGTCTGGGAAGAAAACATGCTGGCACGAAGGGATGAGGATGTAAGGACAGGGTGGGGAAAGGTGGAAAGCAGAGGAGAACGTGGCAGCAGCAGGGTGCTGGCCGTGGCGGAGGCACGAGGATCAAAGCCCTAGAGGGGTGCTGCTTCAAAGCCCTTTTGAGTCCACTAGGCAAAAAAAGCCATAATGAAGTGAGCTTCATAACAGCATGTAGACTAATTGCAGCAAGGGATCTGCAATTAGGTTTTCAATTGGCACGTAGTGGAAAGTGGTGTGGGGGGGTGGAATGGAGATGTTGAAGAAAAAAAGAAAAATGTTAGTATTGAAATAGTGCAAAACCCAAGCTCCAGATGATGTTCTGGGGGGAAGGATGGAAGAGGAAGAAGAAAGCATTGAGCGAGCCCTTCACAATATGGGGTTTGTTTGGAAAGATGTGAGCCAGCCATACAGCAGCTCTCACGGACATTATGAGCACAATGAAATGCTCTTTCTTGCTCTCCCTCTGTTCCGCAGAATATTATGAGTGTTTGTGGTACTGAAAGGTCTCAGATGAAATTAGTCTCCCCAGTCCGCTGCTGTTTACAGCAGACAATGTGTTGCAGTGTGCTGTACACCTGCTTTATCTGTTGTAGGTGTTGGTCCTTATTCCAATAGCTTGCAGCTGACACAGATCATTATTTCACAGTCTTTTTAAACCAAAATAAAGTGCTTTCTATAAAGGAGCTTTCTAAAAAGGAATCCCATCCTGCAGCTTATAACCAGCCCTTGGTCCCTCCCAGATGCTGGCCCAAATGTAGGTGAGGCCACACGCATCAGCTCAGAGAATGGTCAAAGATAAAACTAGCTCCATTTCATTTTGCTTTTGATCTCTTCCCAGACCTGGTTCACCACACAGCCGTATCAACACAGTGCATCTATATTGATATTTTAGTTTGGATTACGAGTGCCTTTTTGAACCAATTCTCTGGATCAGCTTACTGTGCTCCAGTTCCCATCACAGGGGCATTTGACAGCAAGCGAACTGAGCTGATCTGGGACAAAACAAAAGCAGAAGGGAGGGAGCACAGCTAAAGCACTCCAACCGCTAATGGATGTTTGTTCATTAATGGACGTTCGGTCTGCAGGACAAGAATACAACTAGCCCAAAGTAACACCCTTGAAATACATACAGCATGGGTGGCAAGTCCTCAGTATAGCTTGGTAAATCCATGCCTGTTGTGCTGTCCTAGCTGCTGGTGAGGATGTAGCTGTATGTGCCAGCAAAAGGGGAGAAGTGAGGTGGCACAGGCATAAGCATCCAGAGAAGGCAGGGACACTTCTTTGGGGAGCAATATCACTCCTGCCAGATTTAAGAGACCATGAAATTGCAGCTACAGAGAGAACTAACAAACACAAGGGATGCCCCAGGGGCAAAGGGTTGACTGAGATTGCTAAGCAAAACTGGAAATAGAAGACAAGTCCCATACTGGACCACTGTTTCTACTTATTTTATGTGTCTGGGCCCATAAAAGGCCAAGAAGTAGGTTCAGACACTGCCCCACAAACTATAGGCCACCACTGCTGACCTAAAAACTTGTTACATGGCTTGCTTTCCCCCGTGGAGCTTGGCACGCAGTGCCCTCTGAGCATGTTTGTGCTGAAAGCTGTGTTACAATGCAGAGTTATTTTCCCAAGCGGTACCAGAAGCTCTCCAGATACAGAAGCAGAGAGCTCCCACATTTTCCTTCACCCTTTTTAGCCAGATTTTGCATGTAGCTCTGTGCCTTGTATGCATCTGTACACAAAGCTTCGTGCAATATTTATGCAAAGCTGTTTCAGCTATTTCTGTGCTGTTGTGCACTATGCAATGTAGGCGTTGCTTCAAAAATAAATTATAGCGTGAAATAAAATCTGTCTTAATGTTCAGATTTACTTATTTTGACACTTATCATTTCTTAGATTTCGGGCTGATTCCTCCCTCCCAAGTCACCTCTTCCGCTCTGAGGAGTATAAGGTGCTGCTCACCTCCTGTACTCCCTGCTGACATTTCTGTGTCCATCCTTCACAGTGCATCGGCTCCAGGAAGGAAAAGAAACACAAAGAACTGCCAAAACGGTCAACTGCCTACATCATGTGGAGAGGGGAGTGCAGCTTCAACTCAACCAGACTCGCTGTGCGGCTAGGATCAGCAAAGAGGAAGGGCAGGGGAATCTGAAGAGGAGGAGCTCAGGTTTCACACCATAGATGAAGGAATAATAAGGTGCCAGAAAAGCAGTGGGAATTAGGAAGCTGGACAGCATAGAAGAAGATGTGCGAGTGAGCAGCCAGCAAGAAAAGTCAGATTATGTGAATAATAGAAGGAAAACAAGATGTGACCTAAGACACCAAGAGCAAGGGAAGGTCCACGGAAGAGTATTCAAGAACTAGGATGAAGTTCAGCAGAGTGTATGTCATGGAGACAAGGGGAGGGAGAGGCTGTAAAGGCAGCAGAAAGACCAAAGAGAATGAGCATAAAATAGAGTCCCTTTAATTTACTCAGAAAACAACAAAATAAAGAGTCCATAAGCAGCAAGGCAAAAAGTCTGGCCATAGGTGGTGGAATATAGATGAAATACAGAATCAGAAGAGGACACTAAGGTGAGAAGATGGGGAAAAGTGTGCCTTTGCTTGGTATTGTCCTCAAGTAAAACAGATATTTTAAGCACAGAAACAGTTTCCCCCCTCTCAGTTACACTGCAGTCAATCATCCCAGTGACAAACTAGTCTGAGACGAGAGGGAGGCCCTAGATTACTCTGACTGGACAGCCTTTGGAGGCCTCTATCTCAGCAAACAAAACATCTCAAAACTTTTAGCATGGGCTAAGTAATAGGACTCTCACATGAAAAAAAATCCCCAAGTCCCAAACTGTCTTCCATTCCTCTCCTGGCTTGTGGCAACAGCTGAAGGACTTGCTCTCACACTCCTTTGTAAAGTCGCTACTCCTTCACTGGGGTGATCATCTTAAATTCTTCAAATAATCGCAGATTCCCCATCCTAAACTTGAACATAGAAATTGCAAGGAAGGAGTCAGTGAGTTATATGCAGGGAAGGAGAAGAGACAATGAAGAGCTCTGTTGCTAGGATGTTAGAGGTGTAATTCTGTCTGGTAGAGAGGCAGTTATAAAATGGTTCATCTTTTATGATTTTTCCTGGCTCATCTCTTGTGATTATATTAGTAGGTAGTAGAAATGCTGTGTTCCCTTCACATTTCATATATAGGGAATAAGGAGATGGTCTCTGCCCCACGGAGCTTACAAGACAAGAAACAGCAGGTGACTGCCACTAGTAATGTAAAAGGAGCCCTGAGAAAGTACTGGTTGGCATGATGGGCAGTGAGTCCAAAACACATAGGCAAGGGGTGAGAGTTTCTGACCGCCGTCTCGCCATTAATTTCCTTCCCACTGAGAGCGAACCCCTACAGTCCCAATGCATGTATTTGTCTTTCTCTCTTCCACCCCTGCTGATCACTGAATTCAGTTTAGATTAAATGAAGCCAATTAACACTTGTTACTTTTCCTAGGTTCATTTCTGACCAGTTACACTCTAAAATGAGTGCAGGAAATTGCAGAAACTAAGAGGAACATTGCAATTCCCTGTTTGTAAAATGAAAGCAATTGCTTTCCTTGCTTATTGTAACACAGCCCTTTGGATGCAGGGTGATGCATTATCTGAAAACATCCTCTTGGGGACTATGCTTAAGACCCACAGTTGTCACTACGCCTCTGATACTTTATTTTAATCTATTCTGATGTTAATTTTCTAAGCATTTCTTAATTGCATTCGATAATATAATAGGGTATAAATCTTATCAGCAAATCAGACTGACATCAGTTTGTGTTATCATATTACCATGGTTACTTTATTATTACAAGTGAACCTTGAGCTGGTTATTACTAACCACACACAATTCTAGCAAATAACCTAAACTGAAGCAAAATATCCTGGCAGTGTTTCCATTTTTTGTCGAACAAAATCAATTTCTCTGGGTGATAGGTAACTGCAGCATACCTATGATGCACTTTACTCTTCTCAGACTCCTTTAGCCTACATTTATTTCCTTGCATTTTTACAGCATTGAAACATTTCTATGCCATCAACAAGATGCAGAGGCCAAATTCCTTAAACATGGAATAGGATCTTTAACACAAACTTACGATATTCAGATGCCAGGCACTGCCCCAGCCAGTCAAAACATTACCACATTCATATTGTTATGGCAAAAACTGCTAACGACTGCTACATTTAGGAACCATTGACAACTTGATTAGATCCCTCAAGATCCAGTTTCTCCTTACTCTAATCTGATCTGACTGTGGTCTCCCATCAAAAGACACAGTCTCACTTTCCCTCACCCCTAGTGCCATTGCCCGTTTGTCAGGTGAAGGGACAGACATCCATGGGGTCACTGCAATGATCTGACTCCCCCAGTCTGATGTACAAGAGGGAAACGTGCTGGAAACAGGGAGGACTGCGATGCTGTCCCTTTCCCTGCTATTGACTGTTAGTTTGGGCATTTCCTACACCTGGCTATCCCTCTTCTGCAGCTCATCATCCCACCAGCTGTGCAGGGACTATGGCTGGAAAACAGATCAGTACCCTGATCTGAGTTTAAAAAAAATAACCTCTTCTTTCCTTTTTGTTAACCTAGATATTTCAGCGATCCATTTTTAAGTGTGAGCAATTGCACTGTTACAACTGAGAAGGCAGAGCTGTACAGGAATGAAGAGATAAGCGCAGGAAACCCTCCAGCAAAAAGTTCCATCCAGAGGGAATGT
The DNA here is from genome assembly GCF_964199755.1 of Larus michahellis. Classification (NCBI taxonomy): domain Eukaryota; kingdom Metazoa; phylum Chordata; class Aves; order Charadriiformes; family Laridae; genus Larus; species Larus michahellis. The sequence continues at coordinate 28,178,886 of NC_133899.1, read as the reverse complement.
GGAAGGAAGGATGAACTGTTTGTGAAATGAGAAGTCACCCAGGAGGCCTTGGAAGAGGATGCAGAAGTCAGCTGCTTGTGGGGATGCAACATTAGAGCTTCTCCAGACATTCCTGTCAGACTATAAGCCATGCAAAGACATTTGTTTCCTTTTTGCAGGCAGCAGCCCATCTGTTGAGTCAGGAAAAAGACTGACTTTGAATCACCCATTGCCGTCTCAGATGGGGTGGTGCTCCCCAAGGCCATGAGAGACCCACTTCTGCTTAGCAAAGGAGCCAGAGCAGTGCAGAACTTCTGGAGAGCTGGTGAGCCCCGAGCCCAGAGAGGTACCGCAGTGCTGCTCCAGCAATGCCTTCTACCCGTGTCAGGTCTCAGACTGGCAAAGAAGATGCAAAACTTGCTTCTAGTCCCTAGATTAAGATGTGCGAGAGAATTGGATGGAAAGTGGAAAGCCAGGCAAGATCAGCTCCAGTTTTGCCTCTGTTTTAAGGCTAAGAGAGGGTCTGATAAGGACAATATGCGGAGGGGGAACATGGAGTTAAACAAACCAGTGTCACTCATGATGTTCACAGCTGACAAGAAGCAAGAGCTTGAAGCTACCTCCTCATTGTTCACGATAAAGAAACTTGACCAGCATTTTAAGAAATCACCTAATACATCATGTCCTAATGCTAACTGATTGCATTCCATCCCCAGGTTCATGGACACTGTTCAAATGAAGTCACAGCTGGACTACTCCAAGTGACACTTTCTTTCTCACCTAATTTTTTTTCTTTCTCCTTCATCACCAAGCAGGTGATGTCAATTGAGTTCTGCTGCAATTGTTTTTGATTCATCCTTACAATATCATGTCTGATGTTCTTGTACTTTGACTCCTTTTTTTTCTCCTAGCCTAGGTTCCATATTTACATTTAAAAATGCCTAACCTTTGGTGACACGGACATCTGCTTAGTTTAATGCTTTCTTGCTCCCATGCTGCCAGTGTTCATCTCAGCATATCAGGCTGGGAACAGCCCTCACCAGCACGGCCTTTGCAGAAGAAGGTCTATTACACTGTGAATAATTAGCCACCGGCAGTGGAAGAACAGAAATTATGTGTTTAAATTACAGCTTGAGATTTAGACAACCTGAGAAAAATTCCCAACAGAAGGAACCAGAACAGCCTGAGGAGGAGAAAGCTTCTCCATCATAGGATGTCTTTAAGAAAAGGTTAGATATGGATGACAGGATCGATAAAGACTCTTCAAGGGACAGCAATATACTGAGCATGAGCTCATGCTCTTCACATGCCACGTAAATATAGGCTCCAGTGCCAGCCAGTCCAGTATAGCAAGTCCATGCAAAGGCCAGACCCAGCCCTACCACTGGCTGCCTTCCTTTCTCCTCTCCATCTGCCTTCAGCACTCGATCTGCCCTAAAGAACCACACGTCCTTGCTAATCAGGAAATGACCATACCTGTGCTTGGCTACACAGAGATCTCTCCCTTCTGCCCTCTCCAATACCCCAATCTAGCCTTCAGAGACCTACCCATGGCAGCTGCACAGAGGACTACTTGTGCTGCTGAGCCCTCCTTTGCTCCGTCACGTTTCTAAGACCCTCTGCTCCCACAGCAAAACCCATCTGTGTTCCCCTCTCAGCCCTACATGCCCGGCAGCCCTGTTCTGCTCCAGCTCTCTGCCAAGAGGAAGAAGGGCAGAGAGTGGGTCTCGCCTCCAGCCCCCCTTTATCTTGTGCTGCAGCAGAAGGATATCCACATAGAGGTAGGGAGGAGGGAGACAAAGTGCAGCAGGCCAAGAGAGGCTATGCTGGGGCCAGCTCTGCTTTAGGAACACTGCAAAACCATGGTAACGTTGCTAGTATCATTGAGTATAGCAACAGCTCTCTTGTTATGCAGTAGTGTAGCACCACTTAGAATCATAGGTTGGAAGAGACCTTTAAGATCATCAAGTCCAACCGTTAACCTAACACTGCCAAGGTACCACTAAACCATGATCCTCAGCACCACATCTACAGGTCTTTTAAATACCTCCAAGGATGGCAACTCAACCACTTCCCTGGGCAGCCTGTTCCAACGCTTGACAACCCTTTCAGTGAAGAAATTTTTCCTAATATCCAATCTAAACCTCTCCTGGCACAACTTGAGGCCATTTTTTTTGTCCTGTTACCTGTGACTTGGGAGAAGACCAACCCCCACCTCGCTACTACCTACTTTCAGGTAGTTCAGCCTGTGTGAACACTTACCCCATACAGGGCTAACCTGGCCAGCTAATGTATGCTGGGTAGTGAAGGTATAGCAATAGTGACAGCTGCGTGGCACAGATGTTTTTTCACAAACAGGCTTGTACATTTCGTGCTCTCCTTGCTAGCTGAATCATTGCACCTACCTTACTACAGCCGTAAACTTACTACTACCTTACTTTCCGTAAACAGACACAGCTCACCATTCAACCCAGGACCAGAGAGGTTCATGCTCGAAGTAGTAAGCCCTTTCCAGAAGAAAGGACATAATTTGCAGTACAATTTGCATTCCAGCTGCCTGTGATGAAGGCAGAGCTGGCTGCAATGGCACTCTTCGGACAGCCTTGGGACCCCTCAGCTGAAGCAGGCCGCATGGTGGGAGCCTGGAGCTGGGCAGAAATGCTCACAGGAAGGGTTTACTATCAAGCCTACCTGCACGCCATGGGAAGCTGAGCAAGATCACACTGCGCCTGCGACATGTTTTAGTTCACACAAATATGACAGCTTCTCTATTTTTTCTCAGAAAACTCTAACCCTACAGCCTTTAGTGGAGTTCATTCAGTCTCAGCTGATGCTCACTTGGACAAAGGCCCCTTTACATCAGCTCCACCGCCAGTGAAAAAAGGCCCTTGAACATGAATCAGTGGCAACCTGCATGTATCTTCTTTGCACCAAACAGCACATTTTATGAGCTGGCTTTTAACCTTTTTTTGGACATAGGCAAGCTGAGGTGGGCTAAATAACTCAACCAAGGTCACAAGGCTTCAGTGGCAGAGGCAGAAGAGGTTAGGTATACCATCCTCTGTTATTTGGGCTCTCCCTTTAAAGCAGATGTCACATGTGTAAAGGAAGAAGGCTCAAAAGATCTTTTGGTAGTATCAGTCTGCTAAGGTGGTCCTCAGTACATGACTTCACTCTCACTAGCTCACCATCACGTTCTTTGCATCTAAGAACTTAATTTTGCAATTAAGAACTTACTTAACCTAAAATTTTAAGCTTCATCTCCACCCATTGTCTCTCTCCTGGTTTTCTATACTCAGAGGGTTAACAAGAGTGAGTCTCATTTAGTGTATAACAAAAACAAGTCAAGGAACCACTAAAAAAAACCCCAGCATAAATCTGCTTGAAATAATTTCCTTTCCACTGTGCTAGGAAGAACAAACACAGAGCTCTTGTTGTTGCTTAAGGCACGTGCCCGGAGGAAGAGAGGTGTCACTGGCTCCAAGCTTTGCATCAGCGAGTCACATAAAACTTGGAAGGTCAGGTGTGCAGTCATGGAGCCTGCGACACATAAACAGCAGGATCTGAATCAAAACAGATAGGGCTCTGTAGGGACTTGCTGTCAGGCTCTGAGCCTTAATTTAAAACCTGAGCTGAGAAACTGCTGCACACGAAAGGCTGGCTTTGAATTCAGGTGCAAACCAACCTGCAGTGGTACCTGAATTGCTGTTGTTTTCATTGTTCCACCATTTTTTAAGTAGTGAGCCTCTTATCGATCTTGGCTTAGGACGGAATATCACTTTTTAATCTTCTTTAATAAAGGCTTTGTCCTGTAAGAGCACATTTTCTATCAGCCCAGGTATCTGCAAACCTGCAAGAGAAAAGAATAACATTTGAATTTCCAGAAATTATTGGCCCAAAACTTTAATCTGAATCTCACAGCTGAACGGTTGATTCGGGGCATGCTGCATCTTTGCGCTACCATTTGCTGTATTAGCATCAGATGTGCAGACAGGAACATTTTTTAGAAAAATAGCCTGTAACAGCAAGGCACCACTGGGAAAGTTTTTTCATTTTAAAAGATGTTGGCATTGCAGATCAAAAACCTCTCCATCATATGGCACTGCTACTCATGGGACAGCACTGCCAGCCCTGTCCCAGGACCGACTCAGCAGCCAGTCTGCCTGTCCCTCCAGACCTGGGAGGGGACCCAGGGGAGAGAGACCTGCATCTGGTTTGTCCAGAGAAGGCCGCTCCAGTCCTGCAATTTTAACTTTGTCTTTCCTTTAAAAGGAAATCTAGTTTCTGGTAACCATTTTCATGGCGCTGCAATAGGCTGAAATTGTTGCCCAGAACCCGTCCTACTTTTCAGATGATTACCTCCAAGTGGCTCTCAGATTCCAACTGTTAGTCTCATGCATAATGTATTTCATTTCAAGCCTTTCATCTGTGCATACGTTTTCCATCTATTTCCATCCTGGTCTTAGACACTCTTTTACCTGTAAAGCAGGAGAAGTTGCTATTTTTTCCCCACTTCTTTCTGGAGTCTCATTTCTCTCAAACGCTGCTTGCCAGTTACAGCTCTTGTGCCACCAAAACGCTATTTCAGGGGATGAGGTTTTTATCCATCCTCTTGTTGCAGACTTTTGGGGACACCTCCTTTCCAGCAGCATCTACTTTTGCTGAAAAGTTCACTGCCTGCAGCTACTCTCAGTTCCCTGCTGTTGGTGATGGATCAGCCAGCTGTGTTCCCGTGATCGCTCCCTAACCCACGTCATCCATGGGTAGTCAGCTTAGCTCATGCTCACCCACTCCTTTTAACCAAACTGACTCCAGAGGCTCTCACAACAAGGAGAAGATGGCTACAAGGAGCAGCACAGCAGCCACCAAAAGAGGGGATCAGAAGACCTGCAGTGTGCCTCTTCAGTTGGGCCAGCAAAACAGCATCACACTTCAACATCCCAGTATTACCATGCTTATGGTTGGGATCACTGATGGAAACTGCAGGACAGCTGAACTTCTCCATGAGTTGCGCTGGGGCGTGCATTAAATATCCATAACTCCCCATCCTCTCTTGCATAATCACCTGGTGGCCAGGGACAAGCCATTTAGATGATTTGGAATAGGAATGAGAGCAGATTTAGGGGAGCAAGCCTTCAAAGCAGGAATGCAGAGCTCAGCAGTCAAACATGCAGCAGTATCTGGATGCCACTTCTTTTCCAAATCCTTTCAGATGCAGTCTAAGGGGTTTGTATTGACTTTAAAAGCCAGGGGCCTTGATTCAACAAAAACAGCTAAGCACTTAATAACATTAAGCACATGCTGAAGTCTATTCCTATTTAACAAAGCACTTAAACACATACTTCACCCCTCTTAAGTGGCCCAGAACCAAAGCACTGAGTTCTCAGAATTTCTTCAATCCTCATTTAATTTTGGAGCAGGGACAGGAATTTGAACCTTGATCCATGTTTTGCAAAGGGTCCCTATTTGCAGCTGAGTCAGAGTCCAGCTCCAGACCTACACACCCAAATGCTGGCACATTCACATTTTGGATTGGGATCTGAATTTTTCAGCTTGCCCCTCACTCTGATCTCTGCGTATGTTCATTAAAGAGATTGAATCCAGGCAGGGAGCTGTTAAAGCAAGGTTTAAATTGATGATACTTTCCCCAGCTCCACCTAACTGAGATGCAAAACTGAGGCACCATCTCAGTGTATAATGTGCAGATGCTCAGCCTAGGAGTGTGCAGGATTTGCAGAACTCCTCCAATTTGGCTCTTCTTACAAAAATTTAAACCCACCACAGCCCAGCTCTGTAGCCTAACTCCCAGACCCACGTGAAATCTTCAGACTTTGGTTATTATTAAAATGCCATATAGCATTCACTTAGTGGCTACGGAGGGAAAGTGCAAAGGGAGCGAGCCCTGCGTGCTGGAAGCCTGCTGGGGGATGCAGCTGAGGAAGGGGACTGACAGCCAAGAGGTAGATCCTCAATCTGCCTCCAAGCTGTTGTTTCGAGCTTTCAGCACACTGAGGCAAACGTCACCACATCGCTTTGCTCACTTTTCCAAATGTCACTGCTTCCTCCAACACCTTCTTTTTCCTTTTTTTTTTTTTAAATTTTGATTTGTTTGTAACAAAAGCTGAAATCCTCCAGAGTGAAGCAGCAGGCATCAGGAAAAGTAGCAAACAAATAAAGAAATCAAAACAAAAACATCTGACCCACATGGCCAAATCCAAGCCTGTTTCCTGTCTCACACCAGGGCCAGTTGCGTCTCAGCGTGTGGAGATCAACTCTTCTCTTGCTCTGGCAAGGGAGCTCCGGGGCTGCTGGCAGGGCAGAATAAAGGTATGAAATAAAAGGCCAGGCTTGTTCCAGGGAGACTGAAAACAAATAGACTGCTAGTTGTCTGGGTGAGAAGGGGAAGTGGTACTCAGGTATCTAAGGCAGCAGGAGGATGTGAGAGCCCTCCCATAGGCATCGCCAGTTGCCTGGAGGAGGAAGAAAATGAACCTGGTTAAAAAGAAAAGGCAAAATTCAAATAGTCATATCATGGGCCTGCCAGGAAGAGCATCGCTGGAGCTTATTAAATAGTTGCCAGAAGGACAAGAGGAGGAAGGAGCATCCAGCCAAGGGCTATAGAGCCTATAAGGAGGCTGTCACTTTGAGCAACAGAACACCCAGGGAACCGGTGGACCCTTCCTTGCTGGTCATGGCAGTGGGAACACCAGGAAAGTCAGAGCAGCTGGAGGGACCAGTTCACTCAGGCTTCCCTCCACCGCTGCTGGGGACCAATAGACATCCAGAGAAACAGCTCTTGTCCTTCCCAGGCCGCTAGACTCAAGGGGAGTCTGGCACAAAGACTAAACATGAGACCGGTAATGAGGAGAGACCGGCATGACAACTGCCTTGTGGGTAACACCTGCCTTAAACCTGCCCTGTTAATTAGCTTTCCGCTATACCTGCTCTGAACAAAAGCACGTGGGCTGGAGGCACCAAGCATCCTTCATTTGGGTGGCAGATAAAGAGGCTGCAACAAATGCCCCGTCTTACCAAGCTGGAGGCAGAGATGGGGATATAAGTCACCTGCCCAAGCTAAGACAGAGATGAGTGCAGAGCTGGCACGTGCACATGAATCTTACTAGTCACTGTCTGGCGCTACTATCACAAGATCAGGCTCCTTCACACCGCTGGATGACACAGTTAAACAGGTATTCCTCCTGGGAAAGATCAAACTTGGAAAACTTGAAGGAAAAATAAAAATAAAAATCAACAACTCCATGCAGCCCAGCAGCACTTTGAGAGCCTGTCATGCTCGGCCGGGCTCAGCCATGTCACTGGGAAGTGGTGCTGTTAGCCCCTTCTCTGCATTTGCAGTTGTGATGCTGAAGTGCGCTGGCTCAGCAGATGATTTCCCAGCCTTTGCAAACAGATGACATCCTGGTGCACAAGCTTTCAAAATTACTGCACTGTATTGCAAGAGACAGACACATCACCTGGCACCATTGTGATGAGGCAAGAGCTTTATCTTTTATGGACAGGTATATGATGGCACTGACCACAGCATATTTGAGAGAGCCACACTGATGGGAAGAACTAGATGGCAAGTGTTGGTACAATAACAAGGGTTTGGCTTCTGGGTGTCACTCATTGCCCTGGAGCACTTTCCCTGTCCTCTCCCACCCTGCTCTGTAACCAGAAAAAAATAAAAGGTGGGGAGAGGATGGACCCAGCCCAAGAACCACATCCAGACGGCAGGATGTTGGCTGGATTGTGCTGGTCTGCTCAGACCTTCCCCACCACTCCCCAGATCACAGGTCATTCCCAAGTGGGTACACCAACCCTAAATGTGGGTACAACCCCAGTTTTACCACAGCAGGTGTTTTACCAGCACTTCCAGTTTAATGCACAAAGGGCCACGCAAAGCCCAGATGATTAACACCGGCTTATCCTAGAAGCAGGGGTAAAGCTCCAAAGGCTGTTACACTCTTGTCTTTCCCAGTAACCCACACAGCTTATCCAGGGGACTTTTTAACTAAAGTGCCCAAACCCCATCTTTTGTTCCTGTCCCCTGGTACATACACTGGCTTATTTTCTATCCTACAATTAGAGAGACCGTCGGAAACCTGCAGCCCTTGGAGAGCATGCAATGCCTGCAACAGCCACCCTAGGAGATTTATGAGGACAGCAAGCTCTTGGTTTCCCTGGTCACCCTCAGAAGATTTACAGCCCCATGCATTGAGAATGAACAAAGACTTGCTGTTCCTCATCAGAGACCTTATGATTCTGTCCATGGGGAGGAGGCTTCAAACATAGATAACCTTTGCAAAGAGAAATAGCCATTCCTGGATGTAACATGAGAGACAGGCAGAAAGAAAAGCATCCGCAGTGCTCTGGGAAATCTCAGAAAATGAAGCTGGGAGTTTGCGTTATTTGCAAAGGATGAGAAAAGAGGTCAGTTGTGGGGCAGCAGGAGGAAGAAAGGAGGTTGGTAGCAGAGTTTTTTCATGCAAATTTGGCTTCTGGGCCAATTTTCCTTTTGGGTGTGATACAATTAGAAGTTACTTCCGCACAAGACTCAAGTTCCAACTTCTTCTTCTATCTACAGAGCACACAGTGCCTTGAGCGCTGCACCAGTAGTCTTGGACTCGCATTTTTAGTGGCCTGTGCTCTTTGGCATACAGATATGAGACACCTATGGGCAGTTTTTGGAGTACAAGGGCTGATAAACTTTCAAAGGCTTCACTGGAGCCTGTGTACTTTGCCCTTCCATCTGTGCTGGGGCTCTGATCTCCCTGTAATCAAGAACAGCACTACCAGCAATGCTTTCTAAAAGATTTTTCCTGAAGACCTGTGACCTGTGTGATTTCCCTCTCAGCTTGTTATCCAGTCTTAAACAACTAGCATGAGACTTACACTTAGCCGAAATACTTAATTCTGCTAATGGATCTGCCCATGAATCCCACACAGCTGTTTACTGTACCCTTTGTATTAGAGTCATCAATGAAGGAAGAAGGACAGTAAACAGTAATTACTATGCAGATTTCAAAGAGAAGTGCATCTGTGCCTTTGGTTTCTGCTTGCTTTGTTTGGTGACATATTCACAGGACAAAGTGAGGTTTTTTTCCTTAACCCTTAAACTAGCAAGGGAAGTATGAATTTGTTGTGATACTAATTGTCATATGCATTTAAAAAAACCGCAGCCAAACAGTAACACCATTCCCTGTGACTGAAGGTGCTGCATCTGAGTAAGTGGCTTCCTGCCTGGAGGAATATATCCACAAAGGAGTAAATTCCCATTCTAATTAGAAGGGAATCTCTGAGACAAGCTTTTCCACTTTTGAGCTAGTAGATAGGGACAAGAAGCAGAATGAAGCCTCTGTAAGCCAAAGGGAGACGGTGAGGGACCTGCTCCAACACTTGGACATACACAAGTCTATGGGGCTGGATGGGATCCACCCACGGGTACTGAGGGAGCTGGAGGAAGTGCTCACCGAGACATCTTCTGTCATTTAGCAGCAGTTCTGGCAAATCGGGGAGGTCCCAGTTGACTGGCGTCTAGCAAATGTGACACCCATCCATAAGAAGGGCCGGAAGGATGATCCTGGGAACTACAGGCCTGTCAGTCTGACCTCGGTGCCTGGAAAGGTCACGGAACAGATCATCCTGAGTGCCATTATATGGCACATGAAGAGCAACCAGGCGATCAGGCTCAGTCAGCATGGGTTCATGAAAGGCAGGTCCTGCTTGACAAACCTGATCTCCTTCTATGGCAAACTGACCTGCTTGGTAGATGAGGGAAAGGCTGTGGATGTTGTTTACCTGGACATTAGTAAGGCCTTTGATACAGTTTCCCACAGCATCCTCCTGGAGAAACTGACTGCCCATGGCTTGGACAGGAGTCCTCTTCGCTGGGTTAAAAACTGCCTGGAGGGCTGGGCCCAGAGAGTGGTGGTGAATGGAGTTAAATGCAGTTGGCGGCTGGTCACAAGTGGTGCTCCCCAAGGCTCAGTATTGGGGTCAGTTCTCTGTAATATCAATGATCTGGACAAGGGCATTGAGTGCACCCTCAATATGTTTGCAGTTGACACCAAGTTAGGTGTGAATGTTCCTAGGGTAGGAAGGCTCTGCAGAGGGATCTGGACAGGCTGGATCAATGGGCCAATGGTGTGAGGTTCAACAAGGCCAAGTGCCGGGTCCTGCACTTGGGTCACAACAACCCCATGGACGCTATGGGCTTGGGGCAGAGTGGCTGGAGAGCTGCCTGGCAGAAAAGGACCTGGAGGTGTTGGTTGGCAGCTGGCTGAATATGAGCCAGCAGTGTGCCCAGGTGGCCAAGAAGGCCAACAGCATCCTGGCCTGCATCAGGAACAGTGTGGTGAGCCAGACTAGGGAAGTGATCGTCCCCCTGTACTCAGCACTGGTGAGGCCCCATCTCAAGTACTGTGTCCAGTTTTGGGCCCCTCACCACAAAAAAGACATTGAGGTGCTGGAGCGTGTCCAGAGAAGGGCAACAAAGCTGGTGAGGGGTCTGGAGAATAAGTCTTATGAGGAGCGGCTGAGGGAGCTGGGGGTGTTCAGCCTGGAGAAAAGGAGGGTGAGGGGAGACCTTCTCACTCTCTACAACTACCTGAAGGGAGGTTGCAGAGAGGTGAGGGTCAGTCTTTTCTCCCAAGTAATAGGCGATAGGACAAGAGGAAACGGCCTCAAGTTGTGCCAGGGGAGGTTTAGACTGGATATTAGGAAAAATTTTTACACTGAAAGGGTTATTGAGCATCAGAACAGGCTGCCCAGGGAAGTGGTTGAGGCACCATCCCTGGAGGTATTTAAAAGACGGGTAGACATAATGCTTAGAGATATGGTTTAGTGATGGTTTTTGTCAGAGTTAGGTTGATGGTTGGACTAGATGATCTGAAAGGTCCCTTCCAACCTAGGCAATTCTATGATTCTATGATTCTATGAATGAAACAAAAAGGCAGAGCTGACATGTCTAATGCATATATTAACAGTCACAGCTGCAAAGATGGCTCATTTCTAAGTTTATTTTACAGAAAGTGGTGGGAGGAGTGGGATTTAATAGTCATCTCAGTTAAGCTAATGAGCCAAAACTAATGGTCTCTTCTTGTTTAGAGAGGCCCCAGTTCAGTGGAGCACCTAAGCATGTGTGCAGCTCTCACCATGGTTTCCAAGGGATGCTTTACATCTGCTGGAGTGTTTGTTGATGAGTAGGATACTTACAGATGCTTGTGGTCTGGGAGGGAGAGGAAGCATTTTTCTGAATGGCAGTCAAAAGCAACTGCGTGATCAGTTAGGATTACCCCATGTTATCATTTCTGTCCAGAAGAGAGGAGATGACTTTCCAGAGAAAAAAAAAAGACAACGAGAAACTCAGTGTCATGAGGAGTTCCCTGCTGTCTTTAAGATCTTAGTGTGCAAACAACAAAATCTCTCCTTGCGCTTGCAGGCGATGAAGAGCAATGGAGGGGCTGGCAGGACTCACACCCTGTGCACAGGGCACAGCTACTACAGAGGAGACATCACAAATACAGTGAATTAATTGCATTTAAATTATAAATCAAAATTAAGTAAATCCAGCCTGCCTCCATAGAGGCAGTCCCAGGAAGATGACTGGATCCTGCAAGAAGGCTAGTCACTGAGAGGACTGGAGTTGGGCTTTCTGCAGTGACCAAGTTACAGAAGGAACATCATTCCTCTTTTTCCTCTCTCCCTCTCCTGACCGCAGAGTCTCATCCTCTTCCTAGCCCAGCAAAGCACAATCTTTTTCTTTTTTTCCCCTCAGGTTAGTTTTCTGCTATTTGAACAAGCCAAAACAGCTTTCGAAGGGGTTGGATCTATTCCAAAGGAAAGCCATAGCTACCTTGTAATGGCTCCAGCAGGTACTCCACTGAGATGGGAAGTCAGGAGCCCAGCTGCAGCTCAATACTGGCACAGATGTGTCTAAATCACAGCCCCTCTCTTCTTTTCTAGGCCACATCACTTGAAAGGATGCTGAAAAGGTGCCCAAAGGAGTTTCAGAGATCCCTCCTCTCTTGTAGATGAAGAAAAACAGAAGGTGTTCATGGGAAAGCTGACCATGATAGTGGCAAGATGGGTGTCATTTGCAAAGCACTTATCTCGCCTCTTCATGAGAGGCTTTAGAGGATTTTGGTAGCTTCCTTCCCAAATTGGAAAGCAATTTTCTGAGGCAAAGACAGGCTGCCTTAGGCAGGGAGGTGTTAGACTAACAACAAAAGGGAAAGGTGCAAAGAGGGAACAAATGGAAACTCATTTAGCACATAATGAAGGTGCTGAGAACAAAATTAATCAAAGCAAAGAAGGAAGTGGAGAGAAATTCTTTCATCACCTATCCACCAAAGGTAGGTCCTGACTAATAAACAGGAATCACTGTTGTATAGGCAAAAATTTGGCCTAGATGGAAACCCGGTGGGAAGCTGATTGGAGCATTAGGAAGGCTGAAGTGGGGACAAGAAGGAGAACTGTTAGCAATAAGATCATGGGTCACTGGACTCCATAGTAAATGAATCTGAAAATTGATGGCTCAATCATCTAAAATAGAAAGCATAAAAGAGACCAACCAGTATCTGTAGTAGAGCACAAAATCAAACCCACAAACCATCTGAACGTCTCCCTGAGCAGCTGCCAAAGGCAAGGAGAGGAAAAGGGCCAGATTGTCATGGGAAAACTTCAAATGGAGTGAATTCTGCAGGAAAGCTGCCTCCAGCGCTGAAACAGCCTCCGTATTTGTAAAGATGATGGTGATTATTTCCTACCTCAAAAGAACTCACACATCCAACAGGGGAGAATTGTGTATTAGACCTTATTTCTTGGCAGGTACAGAGAATTTGATCACAGGACTAAAATTGCACAGTAGCTTAGGTAGGAAGCGATTGCCACTTGAAAACGTTTGTTATGTGCAGACAGGATAAAATCAAACCCAGTAAGACAGAGCCTTGCTGCTCTAACAGGCTGCTGTTACAAACCTGAAAATAATCATGAGCTAAATCAGTTCAGAGAAAGAATTTTAGCAGAAAAAAAAAAACCACACCAAAAAAAAAAACCACAACTAAAAACCCCAAGAATGATAATTGGGCAATATTGAAGAACATTTCTCTATCCTGACCAAAAGACACAATCCAACAACTGAGAGACTATTACAGTGGTTAAAACAACAGCTCATTCTTCACCAAGAGGAGAATACAAATATCCTTTATGAAACAAATGGGGAACAGGGAAGCTGAAGGCAGTGAATACAAATCAGAAGGTAGGATCTATAGACGATCCATATGGGAAACAGAAGGGCACAAGAAGCAGGAGACAGCCAAGAGAATTAGGGCAATTGCAGCAGTTTTTTTTTTAAAGTACAGGGAAACTTCTTGTTTTCCTTGTGGGGGGCAATAACCCTGCAGAAAAAGAAAGCCTGTAAAAGCAACATTTTTGGTGCGTGTCCTTTGAAAACAGCCAGATGGTAAGGTTACATCATATGGGGCTGATGACATACTTTTCACTCCAGTGCTAGCTAGGGTGATCATTAGGCAGAGGCTAAGTATTTTTAAATAAACAGGTTTGTACAACTTGCAACTAGGCAGAACTCTCTATGCTGGGCTTTTACCTTGAAATTTCCTGCTGCTGTTTTGTTGACATACGAGCAAGGGAGTATTTTGTGTGGAGGCATGGCCAAAAAACTATGTTAGGTAAGAATGGGCAATGCAACACCTAAAACATTGGGAGTAGCCTTACGGTAAATCTCTCCCACATCTCCACTGGTAGATATGAGACAGTTGTACCATTGACAAACAGATCTTTCCTGTCCTCATAAAGAGCAGTGGTATTTGCCTCCTGAATCCCGGAGATTAAATCTCATGAGGAGTCTGTGTTGTTGTTGCTGGACATTGCCCTTGGAGCAGCAAGAAAGACCAGGGCATTGGGTGGGACAGGATCTTGCTGACACTCCCATACAGCTCCCGAGCTCGGGAATCACTGTGGGATCAAGTGTTTGCCTTTCCAGCTGGACACTCCCAAACCTACTTCATCTGGGTTTGTTAACAGAGATTGTTTACTGCAAAGCTGGTTTAGAAACTCCATATAAATAATCCTCATCCTCTTCCCTGCTATTTAGAAGAGCTGCAGCCCTCCAGAGAGCTCCCAAAACATCCTCAGAGTTGCCAGGAAGGCAGAGTTAGTCACTGAAAATTTTTACTGATGGAGACAGATCCAGAGGAAGGGTGAGCCCAGGGCAGCTCAATGAGCACATGGCCGGGCTTGCTTCCAGGGCAAGGCGCCTCTCTGCTCTCCACCTCCCTGACTGAGCCCATGCCGACCATCTTCCCACGCGGGTAGGCAGATCCTCTTTTCAGGATGGGGGACTGATGCTTCATGGCACTGCTGTGTGATGATGATGGCCATCCTCCTATCGACCCACAAAGCTGTTCCCATTTCCACTGCAGCTGCAGGGAAATCAGCCCGTGTAAATGTATCCCGTGGGTCACTGTTGGCTCAACAGTCAATAGCTGAGATGCCCCACTCATGGTACACATGCAGAAGCATGTACCAGTTGGTATCTTCAACTCCCAGTGTCTTAAGAAAGAAGCAAATCTACAGAGAATGGCACAGATCTGTATTTGCACAGCCATGGCAAGACAAATCTCTGAACAATGTCCATACACACCCACCTTCACTTTCCCAGAAAATGCCTGTTACACCACTACAAAAAAAAACCCCTCAGTTATTAACTATTAGTGAAAGCATTCTCCCGAGACGTGGGAAGGAACAGGAAAGATGATGAGACCAACCCATCTTACCAGAGCCAGAGATGTGGGGCATGTAATGCCAAGCAGCAATTGATGCAACGTGAGCAGTCCTGAGCTGGTAAACAGAAGAGACCCAGCCTGATGAAAGAGGAGTCTAAATCCCATCAGTGTATAGCTAGGGCCTGGCTGAAAACTTTAGGACAAAAAGGAAAGAGCAGAGCTACGTACCTTGTGTCCACCATGAACCCCACCATGCTCCTGAGTGCTGCTGGCTACAGTATATCAGTTCCTATTAATACAGGTTGTTATTTAGCAAGGGAACAAGTCAATGGAATAATATACTCCAGATTCATTACTGTCAGCTCACTCAGAATTATGTGTATTAATGACCAGATTATATCTGTTTATATAATACAAATTACCATAGAGTGACTGCAGGCATTGAAATGCTCCTTGTCTGTTTGACATGCATAAATAACAGAGGAGCTCACGCTGCATTTGGTACACATGACTAACTTTTTATCCCTGGCACCCCGGTGCAGGCAGGAGAAATGACTCAGGTTTCAAATTCCTTGCTCCAGCTGTCATTAGCCTCGCGAAGCATTAGCAAATCGGTGGCTAATTGATGTCCTTATTGGACATTATTTTATTAGTCAGGCCTGGTGAACATCAAGTGGAATTTTAATGCCCTTCTATCCTTGGGTCTGCATGGCCATGAGTGTTAAGGCTTGTAAAGAATCAACTGTACACTAAGAGCAATTTTAGGAAGAGGCAATTAAGTTATCCTGTGGGTTTGGGCTGCTCCAGGTGTTGCAACCAACATATGCTCCTGGCACAGGTGACCTGAGCTCTCCATGGGGTGGAAAGAACAGCCCAGACCTCAGTCCCCCAGCAATGGGGATTCATAGGGTGGTTTATCAATCAGGTCTGAAGTTTACACCATCCTTGGGTGTGGATGGACTTCAGGGAAGCTGCCACGGCGAAAAGAGAGAAGCAGGAGTTTGCAAATAGCCTTGAGAGAACGTTCAAATGAAGGCTCAAGGGATAAACCTGTGCGACGCTGCTCATTGCTGCACCAACAATATGCCATTGCATCAAGCTGTCCCCAACATGTGGTGAGGAATAAAGGATTTTCACAAACTGCTGTGAGCTCCTGGCTTGTCTGAAAACCCATGTGCCAGGTCACAGAGGGGTTGGGGCTTAATGCTTGTGTCGCTCATCATCCGGGGCACTGAGTGGCAACTCCGTGCTGGTCCTCAGTGCCTTTCGACAGCAAGACTGCAGCTGGGGGCCTCAAGGTGAAATCAAACCCCTCTGGGAGCATAGGGAGGAAGGTTTCGCTTTGGCAGTCTGCATGTAGAGCACGTTGCTTTGAAAGTACTAGCCTTTTTGCTTTAAAACTAAATAACCTGAAAATGAGCACAGATTGATAAACCAAGGACAAAAAAATATTTTTGTTTATGTTGAAATTAAATTTGGGGAATGTTTTCCTTTTTAAAATCTCATCAATTTTTTTTTTTCTTTCTGTGTTCTGACAGCACTGGGAAGTTCACCATAAACCCAGACCTCCCGAACTCACAGCCGGCAATGTCCTCAGTACCATCTCCCCTCCCTTTCCCTCCTCGGCCTGTCTCTCTGTAACCTCTCTGGGGCAGGAATCGTGTCTTCCTACGTGAGTATTCTGCAATTTTTCTCAAGAAGAGCCTGTGACGCAATAGTGCAATGCAAAAAATAAATAATTTAAAATAAAATTTCCATCAGTCTCATGAGATCCTTACTCCAGCCCTGTTTACATACTGCATGGGCTTTCCAGGAGCCGAGTAAAAATGAACAGAGAACTTGGGCTCACTAGGCTACTCATACATTAGGCAATAATTATAATGTATATTAACTGCCTGGGTGTTGAGTCCCAGCATGAGATTGTTTCTCTAATAGGAGACAGAAGTGATAAAAGACAGTAATAGATTGCCTTTCAGATGTGGAATTAAAAGCAGCAACTCATTAGATTATTTTTTTTCACAGCCTCTAATCGCAAGTAGTTTCTTTTCAAGTCAGATTTCCATTTCCAAGGCTAAGCTCAGCAACACAAACAGAAATTAAAGGGGCGGGGGGGGTGGGGGGTGGGTCCTATTCTGACCTCTCCGGCATCACAGGAATGGGGAGCAACTGCTTTCAGCTCAGCAGTGCTGCCCAGCCAGAGTGGGGGCCCAGGAGCCAGCCCACCTAGGCTGCCTTCTGAAGAGACTATCATCAAAAGATCAGGATTTGGCAGCTTTTCTTTTTTTTTTTAAATGCTAGCTGAAGCCACTAAATTTCCTTTTTTTAAGAGATAGCCTAGAAGACAAATAGAGCACTCAATCTAAAACATGAAGTTACTTCAAAGCAGTGGTGGAGATTCTTAAAAACTGACATTTCCACTTACTGATCCAGTTTGTCACTAGCAAGGAATGCTTTCCAGACAATTTTGGCTGCTGTTTTTAAAAGTACAGAAAGCAGGAGAAGAAAAAGCTGGATTTTAGCTGAGCTAGGAAGCACAGTAAATAACATTCTTTATGTTCTCCTGGACAGTTTTAATGACTCAGAGTTTTAAATCATTCATTCAACATCTTTACGGGCCAAAATATAGTATGGTTTCAAACTCAAATCATTTGGCAGGAGTTGCATAATCCATAAAACATTTGAAGGGGGAAGTAGAGGGGGAGAGGAGAGAAGGTATGAAATCAGGCTGGGAATGGTGTTGCTGGTCAAATTGCATCTAAATCAGCTGCAAAGTCTGGTTTTATCTGTATTGATGGCACCTAAAAATAAAGGAGTTCAGAGCACCTCCATCTTCCCACCCCCAGAGCCAGAACGGCACAACCACGTGCACATTTGGGCTGCCAGAGACCCCAAGCATGGGTTAACCAGGTTTCACCGCCCACGTTTATAGTAGCTGAGCTCTTAAATACAGATGGCGATTTGGATCTAGCAGCACAAAAGCTGTATTTTTTTCCACTGTGCTGTCCACCCACCCTGGATGGGAAATAAGCTCTTCAGCAGATGAGGGTTTTCACAAGATTCATGCAGAAAGACAGGCCTGGGGTTTAGGGCTAGTTTAAGTCTCCCAAAGTGGCATGGTCCGTGTCCCTTGGGAGCAATCCTGCTGCGCTCTCCCAAGTGAGGTGCAAATGCTGCTAGACCTGGCAAGGGGGGCGCTCAGGCAGCTGGGACTTGCCTGCACCCCAATGCTGCCCCTGGGGAGCTGGGGGAATTGAAGGCAAAGCCCCGCAGCTTGGTCACAGCTCTCCTCGAGGAGCATGGAGCAGGGAGCACTCGGGAGCTTTTCTAGATCCCAGGTTTTGGGTGCATCCCCATGGGGTGTAGTCACAGCCATATTCTGGGAAGTCCATCCCCTGGGCCAGCTCCACTAGGTTGAGGCTGCTTATGGTGCTTTGTCCCACCCATAGCATGCTCTGATGCCAACTAAAGGGAGTTTTCGGGGCAGTTTAGTGCCTGAAAGGGCAGAAACATGAAGCTCATACCCACAGCCCAGCACAGCTGTATTCCACAGGAGCTTTTCTGGCTGATGGGAGATGTGAGCTCACGTGGCACAGGCCTTGCGGCAGCAGCAAGCAGTGACATGGACTAAGTGACACCAGCTCTGCCACAAGCCAGAGCCCCCCAGACAGAGCAACTGTGGCACAGCTGACTTGTGGCAACCCCCGGACCCCAGCTGTGCCCGCGCCGCGGGTGAAGGGTCAGCGTCCCGGGGGAGAGAGACCTGATACAACCAGGCTGCGCTGTTCCCTGAAAAGGGGTTGCTCCTGCAAACCCTGTTGCACCACCTGGCAGGGGAGAGGGCGGCATCTGGCAGCTGCCTAGGATGGAGAAATTGTGTCAGACTATTAAAGGCAGTGCCAGTGTTTCCCTGGGGGCTGTTTACAGGCATCTCACTGCTGGCCCTGTCCCCAGGGACACACACCCGGCGAAGGGCTCCTTGGGGAAAACATCCTGTGGAGGAGATTTTAAGGAAAGTCTTCAGCATTTTGGGAACTGGAGCACACTGCAGAGGCACCAGCTCACCCTGGGGCAGGAGCCTGGAGCCGAGATAACTTTTGTCATTTTGGTATGAAAGTGCGTGGGATAAGCACGGTCAGGGCCCAGATCTCACCTGAAGTGGTGTAAATCAGGAGGGCATCCACTGCTGTCCACAGGGGCATGGGAGAAAAGCAAGGCTATGCTGTTTGTCCAGATGTGATGAGAAGCAGGGCAGATGCTTTTCTGCACACTGGTTTGATGAACATGGTGTTGTGGTTAAGGTCTAGGAGAGCCCTGTGAGGGGAAGGAAGAGAACATGCAGGATTTCCCGTTTATCAGCTATAACCACCTCTTCCATCTCTGCTGTCGGACAAGAAAGAGTTTGCAGGAAGGTGCTGTGGTCTGGGCAGGAAAGGGATTTCGTCCCTATCACATCACACTGCAGCACATCAGGCCCTGCTGATGTTTTGCCCAGATCAGGCTTGCAGCCATGTGCATTTAATTGCAGTGGCATCGCAGCCATGTGGATTACCCAACATGCTCACCAGCTGGATACCAAAGCTGTCATCAAAACCAAAAGCCCACAAATACAGAGCCTCTTGCCACACTCCAGCTTGGCTCCACTCCCCAACCTGGTTCATTCCTCTGGAGACAAAAGGCTGAAGCCCTGTGGCCGTTTACTTCACAGAAATAGGATCAGGACCTAAGAGCAGCCATTCAAAAAGTCCCCATGGATTAATTTTTGTTGCTAAACCCTATCCTCCTGCTCCCCCTTCCTCACAGTATCCTGTTGCATGGAGAGCTCTAGCACAAAAAAATGTACAGCTGAAAATGAAGCATCCCCCAGACAAAAAAAGGAAACCAACCCAGTAGCGAGCCCTTCCCTTTACTGCCCCCTGTGCTAAATCCATTGGAGACGAGCAGTGCAGACGGAGAAACCCCAGGACTTCCCACTCTCTCGCTCTTTTATGATTACACGTCCCCACTACGAGCAGGCAATAAAATCCTCCAGCTGCATCAACAAAATTAGATCAAGCACGGCTACACATCCACATTTAAACCTGATCAAATAACTCCTTGTCCTAAGGAACCTGGGGAATAGCTCTTTATATGGACAGCATGAAAGGAGACAGAATCGAATTAAAGATTCATTCAAATTAAAAGGTTCCATTTTAAAAGAGGCAGGGCCAAGCGAGAAGGAGCTGAGGAACACACTTCTTAATAAGCTCAGTGGCTGGAGTATCTTTAATAATAGATCTGATGGGGGAACCATGTAACCCGGTAACACATGAGGCATTTCCCTCTGCACCACAATAAAATGAGCAGCATGTGTCCCCCCCACACAGGTGGTTGTTAATGGTTTGAGACTGAGATTAAATTTTGGTGACCAAAGAAAAACGTGGCATTGGTTTTATGGACAGTCCTAATGATGCAGTGCCACTAGCACTGGGGAGAAAGTGTCCTAAAAAAAAGGGAAGATAATGAATAGTTATGAAAGAAAATTAATAATTCTAGGGTAGGATGAGAACCCCGGTAACTCATCTGTCCCCCTACCTGGTCCTGATTTGAAAACAAACTCAGCAGGAGAAATGCTGCCTTCTTCCAAGTACGGATGAGGATTAAAAAAAGGGAAGGTTTTTCCCCAGGCTCTGGCCTTAACTGCTGGGGCAACTTCAAGGTTACACTTACAACAAGGTCCACTTACAACATGGACAGGACTTCTGCTTATAAATAGCTCAGGATACACCTTATGTATCCTGAGGTGCTTCACAGAGCGTTAAAAACATGTGTGTATTGCTTAGACACATAATTTCCCCACAATTTCATTTTCAAAATGAGATTTCTCTAGCTTTTTGTAGGTGAGGGACCAGAAAATAAAAGGTAGTTTACAGTTGTTATCTTTTTTTTTAAAAACTAACCAAATAAAAATGCTTCCACTGCAAGGGAAACACAAGTTTTGAATAAAAAATCTAGTTTAAGCCCCTGGTGAGGGGGCTCTGAGCTGACAGCTTGGGCTGGGGGGTGATGCATCTTCGTGCCCCATTTTGGGATCAGCTCCCTAGAGGCGTGGTGGCTCCTCTGCTGGCTGCAAGCCCCCACCCTCATCAATATCCCTCCTTGTCTGGCTGCCGAGAGCAGGCAATGCTGTGTCACGCAGAAAGGCAAGGCAGGGAAATAGCCCCCAAGAAAAAAAACAAACCACAAAACAAACTACTTGTTTCTAACCCATGCAGGAAGCAGGGTGCAGTTTTAAAGAGCTTCGGCACGTTTCTCCATGGTCCCAAGCCTACCCAGAGGACCCCATCTCTGATGGGGCCCTTTGTCAAAGGCAGTCCCTGCTGGGGACGGGGCGGGGGGCTTGCAGATGGCTCACAGCTTTATTATAGTTATTACAGGCAACTTCAGCTGCATCATTGCAGCTCAGTTCTGCAGCTCTTCGGGCTTTCTTCAGTCCATTGCATCAAAACTGACTGTCCGATATTGCATCCTGAAACAGCGAGAGCTGCAGCCCAGTTGATTGCCGTCTCCAGGCAGGGGGTGCACAGGAGGGGGCAGTGAGAAGAGACAGGCGCTCTTTGTGAGTGGGAGGTGAGATTTATGTGAACAGTTGTGGGAGGGAGGAGAGGGAGGGCTTTGGGGCTCAAGAAAATCTGCAACTGTTTTTCTTCCATGGCTGGCTCCCTCACTGGCAGCACTGCTTCATCGGCAGCCAGCTGCCAGCAGCACCATCGAACTCATCGCTCTTCTGCCATGGCCATGCAGAGGCTTTGCAGGAGGTTCCTGGGCACTGGAGAAGTGAATCAGGCTGCAGGAAAGCAAGTTGGCAGCAAGAATGGGCAAGAGCTTGGCCAGGCAGACAGGCAGGTGGTGAAATGGGAGAAAAACAAAGAGAAGAACAGTTCGTGTCCCCACATCTCCAGCAGCAGATCAGTCTATTTTTCCCCCTTGATTTTCTTAGTTGACTTCAGTATCCCTCTCTTTTCTCAGCAGTCTGGCTCATTTCCCCCACCTAGGGGGTAGATGAACTGCCCATTTCAGCAGCTGCCAGCAGACAGACTGATTGCAATATGTAACACACGCGTACATATGTATGTAAGCATTTATATGTGTATCTATAGATAGTTGGTGCCCTGAGACTCCCTAAGACATGGGTATCCAAGGGCATGGTCCCACACCACACTCCACCTCAAACTTCTCCCTCCCTTGCCCTGAATTGGAAGGCATTTCAAGGTCAGGTTTAAGGTCTTACATTGCTCCCACTGCCTTGGAAGACTTCCATGCTGGAAGCAGGGTCTTTGCTGCGGCACCACAGCCCTGGCATTTGCAGGCCCTGCTCTCCCTGACACAGGATCTCGGTACAAGCATTTTACAGAGAAAAATGTAGCAACCCATCTAGGAATGGGCAGGGTCTGGGAAGACGCCTGACCTGGAGCACTGGGGTTTAGATGCTACTTTATGAATAGCAGCCAAATTGGAGCCCAGCATCTCTGTCCTGGGAATGGGGAAGTTCTGCCATGGATGTGGACGGCTGAATGAAGCTAAGAAAAAGCTTAGAGAGACACTGCACCATGCTCAAACCCAATATTTTAAAATGTTAAAACCTGGGATAGCATTGGAGTAAAGGGCCCAGGACGTTCACAAAACCCTTCAAAACTAAGTGGCTTAGGTGCTACCATGCCCTAACAACGTGTCCCGACCTGGGACCATATAGTCACCGGGTCCCACCAGCTGGTGGCCACAAAGAACATCCCGAGTCACTTGGTGCCATCAAAAATGTCACGGTAGTTAGTTGCTGTATTTAGCACAGCTCTGAAGCATTGCCTGCCAGTCTCAGATCACATCACACTAGCTCTCATTAACAAAAGAGAGAAAATCTTTGGCTCTCGTAACTGTAGGGGTGAAAACCACTGGATGCACATTAGCTCCCAGATCTGAGAAGCGATCCTGTCTTTACATAGGGATTTTTTTATCCCAGCCTTACACAGTTTTTCAGGTGTTATTTCTGGAGTGATATCCTATTTCTTGCTTGTTTTACGATATATGAAACCTGGAGAGTCTCCAAGGAGAAAGTGTCATAATGTCTTTAGGATCTGCCAGGATGGGGACTGAGTGCATAGGATGAATCCTGCAGGATGGCCGGGTCTCCAAAATGCAAAAATCTGACCAGAGCATCAAGGAGCAGCTTTCCCTGCTGATGCTTCACTTTCCCAGCATGACCATCCACTGAGTCCTTGAGCTAAAGGGGATTTTTGTACTTGTTTAAGACTTTTTTTGTTCTCAGCAAAGCACTGTTCAGGGCTCCCCAGTGGGGAATAGCCACTTCCCGTGAGCTGGAATAGTGCATTCCCATGTGCTGAAATTGCTGCACTCTAAACCAAACATTTTAAAAAGTTTTCGCTGCTGTATGGCAAATGCCCTCAATCCCCACTTGGGGTAGGTCCCTTAGAAAGCAATTTATTATGAGTTTTGTTTTTTTAATTAGAATGTGGCTGCATAAAAATTTATAAAGAGGCTGCTGTTAAACTACACTTTTTACAGCTGCGCCGTGGGGAAAAAGCCCTTTGCTTTAAAGCACAGGGAGGAATCAAGAGGGCAAGAAAGGCGTTAGTTTCCCTGGTGCTCTCCTGATGAACTCCGGGCAGCTGAGCCTGGGGAAAATGCCAAAAGAGGCAGCTCAGCTCCACCTTTCTTGCCTTCACCCACCCCAAAACACCACTGTGCCCCTGCCACAGCCATGCAGCCCCCACCTTCCCTCCTGCAAAGGATCTGCTGCATGTTGACTTCCACTCAATGATGGCTTCAAAAGGCTCGATTTAGCAAGAGGCACAGGTACATGATCAATTGCGCCGTCACCTCTGCATGTGCACCCAATGGTTTCTCTTTCTCTTGCCAGCCCATGATTACCAAGAGCAAACTGAAGAGTTACGAAGAAAAATAACGGAAATTGTTTGTCCCCATTCTGCAAAGGCTCTGGAGGAGTTCAGGGACGTCCATGCAAGTATGGCTGCACTGCTACTGCCACCGGCCTGATTGAAGGTAGGCTTTGCCAGAAGTTAAGCACTGGTGAAAGCTTCAGAAGAGCAACCGGAGTGCATTTTTCCATCACTGGTCACAGATGCATCATCAGTGGTTCTGAAAAATTTCTCACAGCATTTTTCTTTTATTTTTTTATAGCCTCATAACTACTTAAAACCATTTATTTTGGAGGAGCAGGGGTTTCATTGTTCAAAAGCGAGGACAAGGCAAGGACAACCCTGTTCAAGCGACTCCCTGCGAAGGCATAAAGCGCCTGGATCTACAGCATGATGGAGGCAAAAGTCTTTCTTTGCCGGCTCTCTTTGGAGAAATAAACACAACAAATATGAGCAGCAGCTCACTGCTCAACACAAGGCAGGCGACAGTTCAGCAGTTTCCCTGCTCCTGAAGGTGGGAAGTCTGTTCAGTTACACTCACCCCCTTCCCGAGTTGTTGGTGTATTCCAAGAAAAGCATGATATTTCCGTTTTCCATCTGAACAGCATAATATGACAGAGAGACCTAGAAATCAAGGACCAGCACAAAAGCAATAAATAGCAACCATTCGCCAATTAGCAAAACAAGAGAAAACCAATTCAGCCTTGGGTTTTAACTTACAGGTAGCAACGCCTCTGCTGCAGCCTGGGAAGTTCACAGGCGTTGGCAGCTCTCTAAATTCACCTCGTGTAAACTCAGCAGAAAGAAGAAAAATACTTTCCTGCTCCAGGCAAAGCTGCCGAGAATCTGCAAAATGTCTGAAAGAGGAGTCTGGAGGCAGATTAATGAGGGGATCAATGAAATAGCCAGAGCAGCAAAATGAACTCAGCTGGACATGAGAGCAGATCGATAGGGATATGCGAGCAGCCCCCAGCCCAGCCAGTTAGCGAGAGCTTTCGAAACAAAAACTGCCTGGGTCAAAAGCAGCACTCAGAAAACACGTCTGGAATCAAGGCTGATCTTATCTCCTGGCTGTGTGAGGAGGAACTCAACACAAAAATCAAAGCACTCAAATCACTGTGGTACTTGGAAGGTGCTTGCATGGCAGACAGCGCAGTGAGCACCGCAATATCCTACAAAAGACATACACAAAAGCATGAACAGAAGTTTTTGTGCTAGTAGCTCTCACCCCAGCTGGAGGAAGGTCTTCCAAGTTGAGAATTTAGTTCAGTTCTTGAGCTTCTGCACAGGGAATTCAACATAGAATCACGGAATGGTTTGGGTTGGAAGGGACCTTAAAGATCATCTCATTCCAACCCCCCTGCCATGGGCAGGGATGCCTCCCACTAGACCAGGCTGCTCAAAGCCTCATCCAGCCTGGCCTTGAACGCTTCCAGGGAAGGGGCATCCACAACCTCCCTGGGCAACCTGTTCCAGTGCCTCACCACCCTCAGAGTAAAGAATTTCTTCCTGATATCCAATCTAAATCTCCCCTCTTTCAGTTTGAAACCACTACCCCTCATCCTATCACTCCACTCCCTGATAAAGAGTCCCTCCCCATCTTTCCTGGAGACCCCCTTTAGGTACTGGAAGGCTGCTATAACGTCTCCTCGGAGCCTTCTCTTCTCCAGGCTGAACAGCCCCAACTCTCTCAGCCTGTCCTCATAGCATATGTGCTCCAGCCCTCTGATCATCTTCATGGCTCTCCGCTGGACCCGTTCCAACAGGTCCATGTCTTTCTGGTGCTGAGGACTCCAGAGCTGGATGCAGTACTCCAGGTGGGGTCTCACCAGAGCAGAGGGGCAGAATCACCTCCCTCGACCTACTGGCCATGCTTCTTTTGATGCATGTCCCAAGCAGCAGCTCTGTTTTGCTCTTATTAACTCATAACCAAATAAAAAGTTTTAAATCAGCTTTTAGATGAAGCTTCTGTACCAGTGCTTTTTGGCTGCAGGAGTCATGGGTCTTCTGAAATCCTCTTCACAAAAAGAAGCCATCAGGGACAGGCTCTGCTGCTGCATGAAGCTGGTGGCTCCCCCACTCCAGAAGCTCATGAGAAACCTTTCCTTTCAGTGCGAACATCAAGCCAGCTAGCAAAAAATAAATTATTTTATTTCATATTTTGGCATTAAAGCCAGTCTTCATCAGTAAGAGCAAACGTAATACTGGTGACTTAACGCATCTTGCTGAAGAACAGGCTCCTGATGCTGCTGTCTTTGCGCCTATCATCCTCAAAAAAGAGGGTATTTGGGATTTAAAGAAGGCTGTGCTGCACTAGCTAACTGCAGCCCCAGACTGCTGGGATCAGAGCAGCCCAAACTGATCTGAGAGAACGCAAAAGCACAAAACCCTGAGCCCGCGTGACGGAAGGTTCAGGCCAGTCTGAGCACCTCAACACTGGGCAAAGGGCCCAGGGAGCACCAGCACAGGAGGGCAGAGATGATGGCGAGCAGTGGTAAAATGGGCTGCACTGGTCACCTAACTACAGCCTTGTGAGAGCCAGTATCTATAACTCCATGGGTATCTGGGCTAGCAGGTAACGGTGACACAGCCCTGGCTTCAGCACTCAATAAAGCACAGTCTACAGGAGATCCCTAATTCTCCAACCAGCAGGGAGGTTTTCAGATCTGGGGACCTGCTTTGTTTAAAGGTCTCCTAATGGTCCCCTCTGACTGTTTTCACAGCCAGTTGCCCTCCAATCTGCAGCAGGGATGAGTGGCTTCCTCGCCTTTCCCACACTGGCTCTGCCAGGCTGTGAACGTCAGCAGCTGCCTGCCTGTCCTTGGCCTCTCCTGGCTGAAATCGATAGATGGCTTCACTTTTCAACCCCTCCTCTTGCTTTCAGAAACTCTGGGCCAAACCCCAGCCAAGAACTGGTGTCATCCCTGGATAGCCATCAGCTCCTGGAGCTGCCATACCTCTTGATGGGATGCTGGCAACTCATCCGGGAGCTGTTCTGCCGACCTGATCCATTACGTCTCCAGTATCTTCGATCATGAACTCTGAAATTCAAAATACTATTTTTAAAAGTTGTTTCCCAATGGAGGAGGATATTCTTGTTGAAGCTCGGAGCCAGGGTGGCCACCAGCCTTGCTGTGCAGGGCAATATGTGGTAGCACAGACTCACATGGTGCTGGTCCAGCGGGCAACGGGCGCGCCACTGGGTGCATTAGGCAAGAAACAAGGATGGGTTGCTCCATCCTCTGAGAAAGCACAAACCCAGGGATTTCCAGTTATTCCCCATTACCTCTGGTGATGCCTGAAGGATGCAGGGAAGGACCAGATGATGTTGGCAGGGAGACAGGAGCAGGAGGTCCTTTTGCAGCCATTTCTCAGCTCGGCTGGAGTGGACAGTCGTGGGGGTTTGTCATGTTCGTCCTCCAGACATCACCCGTGAGGGGTGCACAGGGAATGGAGCACAACTCCCTCCTTGTCCCCCAGCACAGAGTGCTCCCACCTGCCGCTGCCATCTGGAGCAAATCCCTCATCTGGGACAGCAGCAGAGGACAGGGAGCGGCAGGAGAAATGATTTTATTTTATCTGCGACGTGAGCATCAGGAATCCGTGTATAAACTGGCTTTGCAGCAGCAGCACCTCTAAAGAAGCATTTGCTGGCTGAGCGGGAAAGCTCTCTGTTAATAAATAGTCTTAATGAAAGACAGCTTAAACCCCATCTATTTCTAATTGAACAACACAAATTCCTAATTTCTGCATACTATCACTGCCCTGAGATGCAGCATGTAATACACCTGTGCATACCGGCATGCAGTCTGAGAGCCGAAATACTATATCCATCCGTTTGTCTGAGGGAGGAAGAGTTATCAGATTAAAAATCAGCAAGATTTAAGAACTGTTTGTGGATTTATCACAGTGTTCTTTGCACTCATCTGCTTTACATACGCAACTGGGATTTACTCGGAGTTGTTACTTTTGGGCTCTGAGGAGGAAGTCCGTGGAGTCTTTCTACGTTTTTCATTCAGTGAGACATCTGAGCCTATGCCTAAATTTATCCAAGAGAAGGGTCTCATTGAAGCCGGTACAAGTATTCATATGCTTAAATGTAGGCATGTGTTTTAAATATCTTGTGAAATTGAGGCTTTGGTGCAGTAATCCAAAATACTTTCACATTTCTAAGCTTGTCCCTGGCCCTGCTCCTTTCAGAGCGTCTGTCAAGTTGCTCAAAACCTTTGCACATTAATATCTT
Organism: Larus michahellis; assembly: GCF_964199755.1. Classification (NCBI taxonomy): domain Eukaryota; kingdom Metazoa; phylum Chordata; class Aves; order Charadriiformes; family Laridae; genus Larus; species Larus michahellis. The sequence continues at coordinate 28,150,987 of NC_133899.1, read as the reverse complement.
CCTTTTTGTGTAGATACTGTGTCGATTTTACTAGCAAGCCCAAACAATTCAAATACGCTCAGGGACAAAGTCACAGTAAAACAGCATTCAAGCAGGTACTCGGGCTGCATCAGAACTGTATGCATTACCTTCATTCTTATTTATTCCTTACTGCAAGAGTTCAGCCTTGCACCCTTTAAACTATCCCATTTCTGAGCATTCTTTTCTTCAGATGTTTCATTTGCCATGCAAAAGTTAAATATCACAGTTAAAAATTCCTGCGACACCACGCACCTCTTGAAAAAAAACCCCAACAAACCAACCTTTTCCCTAACAAAGATACCTAGCAAGATACAGAAATAGCTGTAAAAATAACAGATAAAGTGTAACAGCTGTACTGCATCCATCTAGTTTTGTGTTGTGTTTCTGGTGGTGGCCACCAGCACATGTCCACAGCACAGGAAAAATAAAATCTGTGACAACTATCTCACATTTGCTGAAAACGATCTGAATTTCCAGCTAATTACCTTGTGTGAGAACTGGCCTTCTAAAGGAGCCTACAAAATGCTCTTGCAGACAGGAACTGGGAAGGAATGTTTTAACGCCAGTAAAGGCTTTGCAAGAGCCCCGTGCTTCCCCCACCCTGCCTAGAAGCTCAGATCAGTTTTTCCTCTGCTTCTGTTTAAGAGCAGTGTTCCCAGGCTGCATTTCCAAGAGTTTTTCAGTTTTATAGCTGTCATGACAGTAATTTTCTCAGCTTTGCGAGGTTCCCTCGTATCCTGTTTGAACTGGCTTATCTCTTTTTAGAAGTGATGTTCCTACACAGCGTTCTTCAGGAACAGATATCCCAGATGATTCCTCAGTGCAGCACTCAACGTATTTCGAAATATATCACCCCATTTTGAAATAATTAGCCTGTCACTGTTGAAAGAAACCTAATGTTTGGCTACTTGTGCACTTGTGAAACAAGCAAAAGAAATCAGAAGTAACCTATGATTTACACTTTTTCCAAGTCTGCTAAGATGCTCTAAATTTACAGTTCATTAAAATGGCAGCGTGTCCCAGTTCAGTTGCTGGTCCCAAGATTTGTTATCTGGAGAAACAAATCTCTGGGCAAAGCTGCTGGCAAAGAGCTTCCCCAGCCCCACAAGTGACCAAAAAAAAATTAAAAAAATGACGAGAATCTTTTATTTCCACAAATTAAAAGCTAATGAATTAGTGAGGAGTGTTTAGAGCAGTGGCATCCATAGCTTTTGGATCACAGACTGCTGTCAACACATGAAATTTATTGTGGAATACAAGGCAGTCTAATTACTAAGCCTTTAATGGAAGATGGTTTGGAGAAGATTGCAAACACCCAACTGATGGCCACGTACCCGTGGTTGTGACTCCAGTTGTCTGCAGATGACAGCTTGGGAACCATCCGTGCGGGGTGCTAACGCAGACCCAGTAAATCACAAGATGCGGTAAATGGCTGTAGTGCCAATGGAGGTCATGCAGATTTATATCATCTAAGAATTTGATCCCCTATATTAAGCAACAATAATACCCACAAAAAAGGAACCTGCAGGCCACTGTAATAAAATGATCTCCCTTTGATCTCATTGAGATTCCTCTAGCCTAGTTCCACTCAGAGAAATAGATCTCATGGTCGTACAGATCCAGACCAAAACAAGTGAGCACCCAGCACAGAGCCCATCTGCTGCCAACACACATCCCCTGCTTGTCCCTATCTGCTTTACACCTTCCTCGGTATGATTTGTAACCCTGCCTCTTGTCATCTCCCTTTTTCCCTGTATCTCCCTTTCTCTTTGGGGTGCATGCGTACAGCTATGCGGGCTGTTGAGCAGAGCCCAAGCTGGCAGCCCCATCACTGACATTTCCTGGCCAGCACAGGGTGCAGTAACAAGGAATACAGCAGAAAACGAGTTTCCAGCATGAAGCAGCTGCCAGGCCACGTGTCCCTGCTGACATGCAGCCTGACAAGGACAGGTCCAGTCTGCCAGGACCAGTCTGAGCAGGAACAGCATCTCCAGGAGCTGGCTGAGAGCCCAGGAGGGAAGAGCACCTCCGGTAACAGCTCAATAACAGCAGAGAGAGATAGGAGAGAAGCTGAGGGTCAGGAGAGAGCTTGCAACAACCATGAGCTTCAATTTACTGAAAACAGCAGAGGCTGCCTGAAATAAAGCTCCTTCTCATATCAGCCGACACTCAAGGCAACTGCATTTTTCACCATCAAAGCAAAACCAAGAAGCTTTGCTGTCTGCAATTACTCACAGACCTTAGCTGGGAAGTAATCCCGCCACTCAAAATTTTAGCGAGAGAAATGCTTTCTCAGGCTCCTGGAAGGACCACACAGCACAGACATGCCAGAGACGTTCCCAGGTAATATACATGCGTATCAGATGCAAAACTCTTTTCATAAGTACATCTTACTCTTAAGCAGACAGCCCTTAAAATAGGAGTAGCTGAACTGAAGGCTGGGAGTGGAACTGCGAAACGTTTGCAGCGACCCATCCAGGTCACTGCTAACTCCAAATACACATTTAGCAGCCAACATTCCTCAAAGAAAGGTTGGGAGATGACATCTGCTCACTTGGAGGCTCTCAGGCCAATGGTGCTATTGGGAAATAACCCTTGGGGTGGGTTCATCTTGACCACCCCCTGATCCCTGCCATCCAGGGAAGCTGATGACCTGCCTTACCCCAAAGGAGGAGTCTCCAAGAGCAGAGATGACCCGCATCCTGTTCCAAAAACCATAAGGAGGTGCAGAGGGCTAGCAGAGATGTGGACATCTTTGTTGCCTAGCAAACTGAATCCCACCCTCTGCAGAGACACAGCAATAGGACCTCTGTATAGGCTCACTTTTTGGATACACAGAAATAGCTGTTTTGTAATGAAAGGCAAAGCATGGACCCAGCACTTATTCCCCCTGGAACATTCCTACAAGATTCATCAGTGCTTAAAGTGATCTTGTCTCCCCACCACCCCTGCAGACTGGCCTTTCTGCCTCTGGGTTCTTGCACATACCCGGGAGTGCAGCACTCAGGGACTGAATTACCACGGTTATAATTCTCGGCTGTGTACTTTTAACTACAGTGAGGCATTGGCAGAGCTCAGCACTCTAATTCACCTCCATGTAAACATGATTATTTTAAATGAACTCCAGATGAGGTTTAACTGTAAAAACATCTCCAGGTTTTGAAGCATTTTTAAGTGTTCAGCTCGGAGTTGTTTTTGTTACGGCAAGAACTCACCCTTTCTTCAGTTTACAAAGAATATTTTCAGAATTAATGACATCCCAACACCCATCCCCACCCCCCAACTATAACATGGTGCTTGAACTAAAGTCACAAGTCTGAAAATTAAGCTGCAGTGGGATTTCACGGTCAGGATTTTCCCTTTCTTAGCTGGCTGTTCCTTTCCTTACAAGCAGGCATGCTTTCTGGTTTCAAAGCCAAGTTGAAGAAGTGAAAACAGTAAGAGGAATTCACTTGGCTGCATTTCTTTCAATGTTTCTGGCATAGGGTTCCCATTATAGCTTGCAAGGAGAAGTGGCAGAAGAACATTGTGTATACATGGTAATGGTTGTACTTTCTCTGAACAGACATGCTTCTAGGAGGCGGCAGATTAAAAACTGGTGTTACTTCAGATAGAGAAAAATAACATCTTGCCAGTTGTCTTTATTTGTAGGGACCCATGATTTATGCTTTCCCATTTGTAGAGGGCTTGAGAGAAATGGGTCACGTGGGCTCTGTTTAGATAATCCCTGAGGAAATTCAGACTACAAGAGGCAAGGAGAGATAGGGTTTGTTCTCGTAGATGAGAGAGGCTGGGAAACGGTAGGGAGATGCAAGATTTCCCCAAGATCCTGGAATGAAGTTCAAGGCTCTGATTTTCTGAAAAGATTGAGTGTGGGTTGTGAGGAGGAAGCAATTAAGATAACAACAAAAATAGTTCAGGTAGGCAGGGATGAGCAGTTCTTTGCTGTTATTTATTGGCCCAGTACAGAGAAAAAAAGTGTTCCTCCCTAAAGGATCTTTACCTGTCAAACAGTACAACAAGAAGACGCAAAACTGTTTCTACAAGCATGAAAGAGGGATCTGTCACCCTCTGACCCACACTCCTGCTCTTTGTTTTCCATAAGGGTGCTTTTTTGTGGTGCAGTCCCCATCTCATCCATCTGCACCCTCCTGGTTTTAGCAGGACTTGCAGAAACCAGACACTGTCGTCCCTACAAAGGTCTATAAGAACCTAAACAAAACCACTGGCATCCCCTGCCCTGAACAACACCCTTATCGAAATTAGAAGAGGCAAGAGTGCGACTGCTTTGAAAAAGAAAATACTTATTGCAAAGAAGGCTTTAGTTAATTTATCTGGGGAAACAAAACAAAATCAACTGTTCAAAGTTTGGCATTGAAAGAGGCAATGGCACAGCAACCCGAGCACAGAATGGGAAATCCTCCTCAGTCTTGAGCTGCAAAGCTTATCGGCCAAAGGAGTCCCTTACTCTACAGCACCTGGCACCATACTGCCTAGGAAACTGCATTAAACAATCGGCATTAACAGACATTAAGTACTATTTAAGCAGATGCTGGGTTTCACAGCAAGTACCAGGTTTGATCCATGGCTCAGTGCCCACTGCTTTGGCATAGGTCCTGATTAAAGAAACGCAGCAGGGAAGGAGCCACGACTCTGCAGCACGGAAAGGGAAGACAGTATTTATGTGACAGATGCAGGATGCTGAATGCCCTTCTCCAAGGGCATATCACGCAGGAAGAGCACAATTTCCAAGACTGTCAGAATAAAAAGAAGGGGGGTGGGGGCGGTGCAAAAATGACAGGATGCTACTCACCCAGCAAAATCACTGGAAGAAGCATCTCCCAGAACCCATTAAAAATAATCTCTAAGTCATCATTTCAGTGGCCAGATTTTTACATGGTGATTAAACAGTCGGCTATCCAGGTGGTAACAGGCTGCAGGGTAAGTACAACTGGACGTATATTAAGGAACAGGCACCAACTGGGGGAGATTTTTTCAGCTGACAGTAAGAAATCGGTGTGCTGAGACAGTAGAGCAAGGAAGGACCCCACAGATATGACCGCAGTGTGTCCCTGCACGGGGGGCTCTGCCTGCAGCCAGTTAAAGGCAAAATGAAATGTTAGCAACCCTAATTTGCAGGGCTGAGCACTCCTGCTGGGAAAAGACAGAGCCAAGAAAGGGCCTGAAGAGTCAGAGCTGGTGCTCTGCCTGCCCAGGGCAGGCAGGACAAAGACTGCCACTGCTGGCAGTGCCCTGCTTGATGCCTGCCACGATCACTGCCTTCCTCCCAAATGTCCCTCCTGGCAGCTGCCTGGGCTTCCAGCTCATCGGCAAAGTAGACGGCAGTAGCAGGATTGTAGCTTTCCAGTTCGTTTCAGTTTTTTGATGTTTAGTAAAGTTCTTTACTCAGCACCCACTCAACTCTTCAGGTGACTGATTTTTGCATCTCTCTCCCAACTATTTTTCTGAGAACTGCCGTAGACCTGCAATGGCAACTACATGGGCAAGAACTCCATTGGCTTTTAGTTCAAGCTATTTCAGGGTCTTCAAGTGTCTTCACGTAACCCATCAAGGTACTCAATGGCTTCAGTGCAAGACCCATCAGCCTAGAAGACCTACAGGCCTTTGGGGCGAAGGGTGCTCAGAACTATGATGCTTCTCTGCCCCAAGCAAGCTCTACAGAGGGGTGATGAAAAAGCACCTCTTCCCAAAATGGCCCTTTCTTGGACTGGAAATACTGGGGAATGACCTTGTCCATGAACAAAGTGCTTCACAGGCTTCTGATTCCACTTCTGATTTAACATTCTGGTTTCTAACCTAGGGAGGAAGCAACGTACAAGGAAGAAAAATAACTCCTAAATCATGAGTCCACTTTCTGCACTCACCTCTAAAGGCAGAGAATGAGACCAAAAGGGGGTTTCACCTTCTACCCACAATACAACAAAAGCTCTAGATGTGGATACAGGATTGTGGGTTTGTATTATTGCCATCACAGAAGCAGGGCCCAGGCCATTATTATGGCCATGTCACCATAGTGAGATCTCAAATTTTTTTGAGATTTCTGACAAAAGCTTCTGTTGAGGTTCCCTCACCTGTTTCTGTAATGAGATGTCAAAAGGACAACCCTGGAGAGGCAGAGAAGAGCCCCATCTGGCTGAAGAAGCCACAAAGAGGAGTCCAGAATTCTTCCTGGCTTAGCATTATCTCAATGCACAAGCACAATAATGAATATTTTAGAGACAACTTTTGACAACATGTATCTAAATCGTGAGTGCAGCAGAAGGGGAGAAAAAAAAAGAAGAGCTCCTTTGGAGCACACCTGCCAACCAGTAAAAATAACACAATGCTTATACAACAGCTGTCAGTCCCACACAGAAAACACTGCTAGACACCTGTAGAAAGGATGTCACATCAATTCTGTAGGATACAATCGTCTTGCCTTTCTGTCTTAAACTCTTGTGTCAAGTGTTAACAGCGAGCTGTTAAACAGCTGCAGGATTCCAGCTCTTAAATGGCTACATTTCAGACTGGGATCCAGCAAATTTTTGTACATGTGTAATTTTAAACATCTGAGTCCTTAATTCACAGGGAGGAGGTTGGCACATACATCTTTACCTGGTCAGGACAGAAATAACATCCAGTAGTGATTTGTAAAGCACCTTGCAAGGTTAGCATATGTTTTTAGCAGATAATTTTGGCAACTTCCATCTCTGAGCTATGAAGGGGAACAAGAACAACAGAAAACTCACTTTATCCACTTTCCCACAATTCAGGTAAGATTAAGCGTGCACATGACATTTTCTGCTTCCTATACTGAAAACCAAGATAAGTCAGCTGAACAGGGGAAGGGTGACACAGGCATCAGACAAACTACCTACCAGCTTATGGCTGGAGTCCTGTCCCAAGAGCCTGTACTGACCTGGAAGCAGAGATCTCCACTTGTGCCAGGAATTTCATGATGTCCCTGTAGATCCACCCATTCTCTTTATTGCTGCCACACTCACCATACAGCATCTCTGTGTTTTCTTCAGGGAGGGGGAGAGGATGAGAAAAAAAAACCCGTGGATTTTGAGCACCTCACTTCCAAAGCGACAGATTTTGCTTACCAAAGTCAGAAGATGCTCTGCAAATATAAACACTTCTGACATTTCAGTTTTGCACTTTCCTATACTGCAAGTCCAATGTATGAACAAATACTCTCGCTTGAGTGTTTTCCTAGTTTAAGACATGAGCAAGCTTCACCAGGGATTCAGTCGAACCAAAAAATAAAGCCAGGGTTTTGGTTTCCACACTACAATCCTGAAATCCAGTAACACTCTCCTAACCTCTTTGCTGCTGAGAATTACCTGAAATATAGCTGTAAAGAGGTGTTTTTTTAATACTTTTCCTGGATGGAATTCTATTTGATGCTGTTAAGCTTTGATGACATACCCCAATGACTTGCTTGGAAGAAATCCATTTAGCAAGCTTGCAAATCATGCTGTTTCAGTTCTGTGAGTGCCCATGAGAAATGTGCGTTTTCAATCATAAAAGCTGTAGAAACAAAACGGAACTTGGCGAGATGCAGACAGACAAAAGAAAGATTTCTGGAAAGATCGTTCTGGGCATCATCTCAAGGGATGTGGAGGAAAAGAAAGCTATCAGAAGTACTCAACATGGATTCACCAAGGGGAAATCATGTCTGACTAATCTGATAGCCTTCTATGATGGCATGACTGGGTGGATAGATGAGGGGAGGGCGGTAGATGTGGTCAACCTTGACTTCAGCAAGGCGTTTGACACGGTCTCCCACAGCATCCTCATAGGGAAGCTTAGGAAGTGTGGGTTAGATGAATGGACAGTGGGGTGGACAGAAAACTGGTTGAAAGACGGAGCTCAGAGGGTTGTGATTAGGGGCACAGAGTCTAGTTGGAGGTCAGTGACGAGTGGTGTTCCCCAGGGGTCAGTACTGGGTCCAGTCCTGTTCAATATATTCATCAATGACCTGGATGAAGGGATAGAGTGCACCCTCAGCAAGTTTGCTGATGACACAAAGCTGGGAGGGGTGGCTGACACACCAGAAGGCTGTGCCGCCATACAGAGAGACCTGGACAGGTTGGAGATCTGGGCAGAGAGGAACCTTATGAAATTCAGTAAGGGCAAGTGTAGGGTGCTGCACCTGGGGAGGAATAACCCCATGCACCAGTACAGGTTGGGGGCTGACCTGCTGGAGAGCAGCTGTGTGGAAAAGAGACCTGGGAGTCCTGGTGGACAACAGGATGACCATGAGCCAGCAATGTGCCCTTGTGGCCAAAAAGGCCACTAGCATCCTGGGGTGCATCCAGAAGAGCCTGGCAAGCAGAGATCGAGGGAGGTCATTCTCCCCCTCTACTCTGCCTTGGTGAGGCCTCATCTGGAGCACTGTGTCCAGTTCTGGGCTCCCCAGTTCAAGAAGGACAGGGAACTCCTGGAGAGCATACAGCAAAGGGCTACCAAGATGATTAGGGGACTGGAACACCTCTCTTATGAAGAAAGGCTGAGGGATTTGGGTCTCTTCAGTCTAGAAAAAAAGACGACTGAGGGGGGATCTTAGCAGTGCTTATAAATACTTAAAGGATATATATACAGGAAGGAAAGAAATTAAATTTCCTTAAAGGAAATAAATACAGGAGGATGGGGCCAGGCTCTTTTCAGTGGTGCCTATTAACAGGACAAGAGGTGATGGGCACAAACTTGAGCATAGGAAGTTCCACCTAAACATGAGGAGGAACTTGTTTCCTTTGAGGGTGGCAGAGCCCTGGCACAGGCTGCCCAGAGAGGTGGTGGAGTCTCCATCTCTGGAGACATTCAAACCCCACCTGGACGCGTTCCTGTGCAACCTGCTCTAGGTGACCCTGCTCTGGCAGGGGAGTTGGACTAGATGATCTCCAGAGGTCCCTTCCAACCCTATGATTCTGTGAACTCCTTATCACAGCTTGGCTGTGTTCATAGAACACCTGCTTACCATTTCAAACTCCGGAAAACTATTTACTGGAATCTGAAATACAAGACTGAATCCAAAAGTAAGAAATAGATAAATTCCTAGAAGATACTTTTTTTTTTTCCATTTCAAAGGAAAAATGAAGACTCTGATTAAAACCAAAGCCCCCCAGCCCTGCAGCCTTTACTTTTCCTAGGAATATAAATACTTTTAATAGACCTATGCATGGGGTGCCAGATTTACAGAGGTCCCCTTTTGTTTATGTGGCAGGATACTTCATTTTGGGGAAGCTTTGGGGAAGGAAAAGCAAATAGTTTGCACTTTTTTCACACCTCCAAAATTATTTTTGAATGGGAACAGCGGAGGTTGCAGTGGGGATGAACAATTAGCATGTCCCACTGCCACAGTGTAATCCCCACCAGCAGCAGATCTTTGTAGCACAGCGCCAGGCACCCAGAAGCTTCCAAGAAGATCAGTCAGTCATGTTGAGTTGAGAAAGAATGTAACTCTAGGGGGATTTTTAAAATTGATTGAAAATGGCCTTCACTGGGGATTTTCTGACATATTTTCATAAAAAGACAGATCATTTCTTCAGGATTCAGTCAACGACAATCACACCACCTTTGACTTAGATGCATTTGTTCCCAAGAAGAGAAAAATAAGATAACTTAGAGCAAAATGTGAGATGCTCAGCACTGCAGACAGTAAAATCTGACACAGTTATATTCCTAGTATGATGAGACACCTGCCTCTCTCACCGGCCAGGGCTGTTTCATCCTTTCCTGTGCACTCTCCTTGCCTGTGTATCCATCTGCTGTCTCCTGTCTCATCCTTAGTTTGTCAGCTCTCCGCATGTCTTTGATTAGATTACTGTACTTTGTTTAGCAAACTGCAGTCCTCATCCAGGCCTACAGCTTTGGACACAAAAACAGTACAGCTCATTTCCTATTTACACTGCAACAAAGGGGATGTAAATTATATATTAGCATCCTAAAAACCTAGCAGATTGACAGAGTGTGTGGAACATAATTTCATGAAGGTTTTCTCTTGCAGGAAAGCTGGTTGAAGAAGCTCTTGTTCTCCCCACTGCATTTCATTATCCTGGCAGTTTTTCTAGCACAACCACTTGATGCCTTGCTGTAGCAAAGAGATGCCGGGTAAAAGAACATCTCCACCTTCCCCAAAAAGGCTACTGTCTTTTAAAGCATTGATTGTGTCAATAGTCTGATTTATAGCGCAATTCCACAGACAGCAGCATCAGCACAACCTCATAGATGCTCGCCTCTGCTGGTGGCTTGTCACAGTGTAAGAATATCTAGAAGCAGCTTTACCATTGGAGATAATGCGTGTGGCATCACATGCTGAAAACCAGCTCCCAGTAATGCTGTCTCACTTGTACCTTTTCTTTTTTTAAAGTGCTGTTGCATGTTGCATGAATCCTGACATGCTTTTAACCCTCACCCAAAGCCACTATTTACATGTCTGCCAAGACAGACAAGAAATCAACTCTACAACACACTAAAGAGACTCCCTTTAATGTTGAATCCTCTGGATATTACTGACGTGAATGGTTGAAGCCCTTTCTTTTTCCATTTACCTTTGCAGATTCTGCAGCAAGTCAACTGAATCTTGTGGTCAATGAGATCAAAATAAAACCAAGAGCAACTTCTAATCTTTCTCTATTACAGAGAGATTAAATCAGTGCAGGCAGCCTCACCTCTGTGCCTGGGAGTATCATGGAACAGATCCTCCTAGAAGCTATGCTAAGGCACGCGGAAGACATGGAGGTGATTCAAGACAGCCAGCATGGCTTCACCAGGGGCAAGTCCTGCCTGACCAACCCAGTGGCTTTCTACAACGGAGTGACTGCATCAGTGGACGAGGGGAGAGCTATGGATACCATCTATCTGGACTTCTGCAAGGCCTTTGGCACGGTCCCCCACAACATCTCTAAGTTGGAGAGATACAGATTTGATGGGTGGACTGTTCGGTGGATAAGGAACTGGCTGGATGCTCGCATCCAGAGGGTGGTGGTCAATAGCTCGATGTCCAGATAGGGAGGGGTGACAAGTGGTGCCCCTCAGGGATCTGCACTGGGACCGGTGCTGTTCAACATCTTCATCAGTAACAGGGACAGTGGGATCAAGTGCACCCTCAGCAAGTTTGACGACGACACTAAGCTGAGTGGTGCAGTCGATCTGCCAGAGGGATGGGATGTCATCCAGAGAGACCTGGATGAACTAGAGAGGTGGGCCTGAGCAAACCTTATGAAGTTCAACAAGGCCAAGTGCAAGGTCCTACACTTGGGTTGGGACAATCCTCGTTATCAATACAGGCTGGGGGATGATGTGATAGAGAGCAGCCCTGCGGAAAAAGACTTGGGGGTACTCGTGGATGAAAAGCTGGACATGAGACAACAATGTGCACTTGCAGCCCAGAAGGCCAATCGTATCCTGGGCTGCATCAAAAGAAGCGTGGCCAGCAGCTCCAGAGGGGTGATTCTGCCCCTCTACTCTGCTCTCGTGAGACCCCACCTGGAGTACTGTGTCCAGCTCTGGAACTCTCAGCACAAGAAGGACATGGACCTGTTGGAGCGGGTCCAGAGGAGGGCCACGAAGATGATCAAAGGGCTGGAACACCTCTCCTATGAAGACAGGCTGAGAGAGCTGGGGCTGTTCAGCCTGGAGAAGAGAAGGCTCCAGGGAGACCTTACAGCAGCCTTCCAGTACCTGAAGGGGGCCTACAAGAAAGCTGGGGAGGGGCTGTTTGCAAGGGCATGTAGCAATAGGACGAGGGGCAATGGCTTTAAACTAGAGCAGGGCAGGTTTAGATTAGACATTAGGAAGAAGTTCTTCGCAATGAGGGTGGTGAGACACTGGAACAGGTTGCCCAGAGAGGTGGTGGAGGCCCCATCCCTGGAGGCATTAAAGGCCAGTCTTGATTAGGCTCTGAGCAATCTAATCTAGTTAAAGATGTCCCTGCAGGGGGGTTGGACTAGATGACCTTTAAAGGTCCCTTCCAACCGAACACATTCTATGATTCTATGGTTCCATAAAATAAGAGTAATGGGAATTGTTCATGGTTATGAGTATCTGCAACAACAAAATGCCTCTTATTAAGTGATGCAGGGAAGTTGTGCAGATGAAGTTATATGCTCTGGTGTCAGAACAAGGTCCAAGTCGACCAGAAAGGAGTACTTTTTCCTAGCTTTTGAGAGATGCCTTCATGCTCCATGTCTTTGAAAGTGCCACAGTATCTCCTCTTTTCCACAGATATCCCATGAAAAGCTCAGACTGGATGAGGAACACAGCAAAAGATGTGTTTGCCCTGTCTGGAGAAGAGCTCCTTTCCTAGTTTTCCTACTGGAACATGTCTAAATTCCTCTTTTTTTGTTCGGCTTAGATGCTGCCTGGGGCAGACGATCCTGCCTTTCCCCATAGCCACTGCTGAATCGACCATGTTGTCCTGATTGAGACAATAAAAAGTTGAGCCATCTCTGGGAGGGTGACTAGAGATTTTCGTGCTTCTGAAGGGTTGAGATTGCAGCAACCAGCTCTGTCTCATGAGAAGGAGAAATTTATATTAAAAAATGTAAACAAATAACCTTACCCACACAATTGTTCATTCAGGCATGTTTCAAGATGTGAAATCTTTAGGGAAACAAGCATCAAAATGCTGAAAAATTCTTGTAATTCCCCAAAAAGAATAAGGATAAGAATAATAACAATAATAACATAATAACAATACAAATTCTAATGGTCTCTTTTAGATACAATTTTGAATTACTGACTTGCGATAGCAGTCTTCTAAGGATGAACAAGCTCTGAAGATACATAGAAACACAATTTTCCTGCAAACTTTGGTTTCAAATATATTTCCCTTTGGCTCAACATTTTCACAGTACTGACATACTGAGCCAAGCATTTTTTTCCATCAGTGAGACAGACTTTTGCCATGGATTTTAATACTCACCATGATTCTGAAAGAATTGCATTTTATTTGCTTAAAAATATTTGATATATTCACAAACAGAATCATTGCCTAAATTTATAATCATCACAAAATTATAAGAAAAAAAGTAGAAAATAAATAGTACTGAAAGACTGGAATTTTGATGAAACATCCAAGCTATCACAGTGGGCAGACAAATGTACCAATGACAAAATCTTTTGACAGTGACGGACATAAAAAGCCACGAGCTTTAAAATGTATCTGTCCCTGCAAAATCTGAATTGCCACGTATGCTACTCATACTCTGTGTTTCACTATCTGTGTCCATGGAAGGCAGCTTCACTGACACCTTGGCCGCAGAAACATGGGAATTCATATGTGAGGCAGCATCCTCTCCTAAAAAAAAAAAAACAAAGCAGAACAAAACCCATTATTTGCTGTCTATGACAAACAACTAAACTGCATTGAAGTCATCTCCATATTGCATCATTCCATGGAAATACAAAGACACAGATACCCTCACTGTCCACAGTTCTGAGCCATTTCAAAGAGTGCTGTTCTAGCCATTGGAGTTCTCTTTATCAGGTAACAAAGGGATGAATTTCTCTGCATATGTGGACTGGGTTGTATTTACATATAGATACACCATACATACAAACACATGTACATTTATAATCTCCAGTAGGCCCAGAATAATTTCAAATATGTATACTGGTGTTTTCTACAGAATGAAATGACATCCATAGATACTAACAGTATTTCTAAATTCCATCTATATCTGTATGTCCGTTTGCATCAAACTTTTAGAAAACATTCCAATTGTTCAATACCACCTATCTATGTACAATCATAAAGGGCAAAGCAATCCAAGTTGAAGCCATTTGCTACAAGTAGTACAGAGAAAAACACCCTACCAATGCTTCAGCTTCTCAAAACATAGGTGAGAAGTTGTTTTAGCTATTCCCTATCCCCAGTCCATTTCCCTGGCTCATTAAGGGTCCTCCTTGCTGCTCCTTTGTGGTCTATCTCCCTTCTTTCATCCTCTGACAGACTCCAGAGAAAATGTACACAGCCTCCCCCCAGACATGTGGCTTGCAGGACTTTACAAGTCACATTCATTTTCCAGCAAGTCTGAGAGAGTACCTTGCCACTTCCCATTCTTGCTATCTGGATGTCCTGGGAGAGGGACAAGCCCCCATACAGCCCAGCCACCATCCAGCAGCCCCTGAGGGCTGCACAGCTGTGCAAGATCACTGAAATGCTGACAAAGTACTCCTGTCCGGGAAACACTGGAGAGGTAGAAAACAACCTATAGCCAGATACCAGAGATGGGAATGGAGAAGGGCCATGGGCAAGAGTTACTATATTTAACCAGAGGAAAGAACCAAGATTAATCAATTCACAGAGCAGGGGGAGCAAGACATGAATCAGGATACAGACAGAATAAAGGAGGACAGGAGAAATGGCACTGGATGAATGTTACAACATTCACAAAACATTTTGTGAGTTTTGAAAGAGCATTTTAGCATTTCAGTTGTCCTTGGGACATTTATTTTAAGTGCAGCAGCTACAAGCAAAACAAACATATATGAGACTGTCTGCAACAGCAAAGGCTCTCTTGGATTTTGTTCTTACTCCAATAAGCTGTAACAATTCTCCCTTCCTCTGTGATAGACTAGGTAATTAAAACACTATTTTCCAAATAAAACCAAGAAGTTAGGCTTTCTTTCACCCCAGTTAATTATCTACTATGTCACTGTAGTAGTAACCTGCTTTCATCTGACTTGTAGCAAAGCACACTTCAAATGGCTAATTAAAACAACAAAAACTCACTGCTAAAATAAAATTTCATCTGGTGTTTTTCATGCTAGAACAGCTGCCAACAGCCTAGGAAGTCAAACGTGGATGAGGCCAAAGACAGTAAAGCCCGTACATGCAGCGACCTGTGCCAGACAAGCCTCCTGTCCCTCGGGAAGGCAGGGCTCTGGAGAGTTAGCAAGAGCACAAGTACATTTTTTTGTGTCCCTAGGGCATCAACACGACACCTGCCCGCTACGGTCACTTACGCAGTTTGCAAGAAGCAATATCCATATTTTCACTGGACTATCCTCACTAGTTGGACAGCTTTCGTCACCCCCAGCCCGAACCCCTCTACAAAGCACAGCTGTCAAGTAAGAAGACATGAGAAATCCTACATCTTCTGAATGTGATTCCAAAGGACGTTTATGGTAACACCACAAAGATGTGCAAGCAACGTACATGTTTTGTTTTTCCAGAAGTACTTCCATGAGCTTAGTCCGTAGCCATGTTTGCGTGATAAAAATAGGTTACTCAGAAAGGGAACAGAAGAAAAGCAAAGCGTTTAATTGGTTAGACGTGAAGCTGACACACAGTAAAGACGTGAATGTGTAACGTCCAAGGAAACCTTGTAAATCATCCTAGACGCTAAAGCAGCTCTCCAACACTATATGTAGTTTAATGCTTTCAAAGCTTGACTTTGTTAATAATTTCCACAGTAATGCCACATTCCATGATGTCATTGTTTCAACAGCTGTTTTCAGGTTTGTTAAAGAAAAAAGAAAAAAACGTGTGGTGGTGGTGATGGGGGAAGAATATTCCCTTATCCCAAAGCTCCATAGTAACTTCCCAAGTATTTGATTCTGGGTTGCTGAAAGAAAGTATCATATTAGTCTACATTCTCCCTAGCACATACTCTAATATATTTTACAGGTATACTATAGTTCACTTTTATGATAGATATAAAATGTTGAAAGGACAGAATTATTAAAAGAATAATTCCATCTACTTGCTCAACAGAAAAGTTACCAGTTATCTAAATATACCTAAAGAAAAGTAAACATTTCCCTTTTTTTAAAGACAGAAATGTGAAGTCTTTGACTTTGTCAGATGCACACAAAAAATACAGAACCTGGCTTTTCAACATTTTAACCGTAAAAAAAATATGGATATCCTATTTCGGCTACAAGGGAGATTCTGCTCTGTGACTGTAACTTTCCAGGATAGAAAGCTGCTAGTCCTGAAACTCTACATTGGCCCAAAGATACAACTATTGAGTAACTTCTGCATGTGCTTTATCATTATCACCTCTTGCTTAATCTAACCTCATGAGTGCACAGTGCATACAACACATTCGTATATACGTATAGGGATGGGTATGTGAATAAATACACAACTACGAGCACACAGGTTTCAATGCTTGTGTTCCTGCTCACATGTATGCTATTTACTGATGTCTGTATTTGCCTTTTGCTGTACATCAGTGATAGCACTTGTATAGTCCCTGGCCTGCTCCTTCTTTAACAATGTGATATTCCATTTTATTTCTTTCCCCCATCAGAGAACAGCTCATAACCAATACTACAATGGTTTCCTCTAAACATTGAGCTCTTCACCGCCACAACTATGCAAACTGCAATGGTGCTTATAATCTTTTGATATGTCATAAAAACAGAAGGGAAAATTCCTCCATTTACAAAGCAGTGCGGGGCAGGAAGGCAGGTAAACTTCGCAGCTTTTTTCCCCCTCTTGAGAGGCTCTAGAAGTATGCAGTACAATTTTGTAATCATGTACTTAGATGTATTTATAAAATTTTTCCTTGTTAAAATCCAATAAATGGAATACGTGACCTGAGGTGACCTCCAGTTCTCCAAATTCATTGTCACCATCTAATAGAAAACATTCATATAAACTTTGAAAACTGACACGCTTAATAAGTGTGTAAGGGTCCTTGACTGGTAGAAACTCAACAGTGACTGAAAACGTCTTGGTGACCC
This sequence comes from Larus michahellis, assembly GCF_964199755.1. Classification (NCBI taxonomy): domain Eukaryota; kingdom Metazoa; phylum Chordata; class Aves; order Charadriiformes; family Laridae; genus Larus; species Larus michahellis. The sequence continues at coordinate 28,134,262 of NC_133899.1, read as the reverse complement.
ACTGATGGAAAAGGTCAGATTTCAAATTAGAGATTTTTCCTGCTCTTGCCAATCATAACAAATTCATGTACAGTATTAAATTTCCAGATCTTTGGTTAACAGAAACATAAAAATGAATGGTGTGTAAACCATCCGGTGACCTGTGAAGGGAGTTTTTCTCTAAGAGGTACTGTCACACAGAGAGAGTATGCTATATACAAGTGTATTGTGAATGTATGCCAAATGGAAAAGGAATTAAACACCCTGAAGGGAGGTTTGGTTACTAATACCATATTGGCAACAGTAAGAACAAAGAAAAATGTTTAAATCTTTCTTTTAAAATTTTTCTATTTAGCAAAATAAAAAGACTAAACGAGGCTGACTTTTAAGCCAAATAAAAATGATGTGCTTTAACTCCTTTGAGTCAGTGTCCCTGCAATAAATAAAACTTCTATTTTTAATCTATCTGGATGTAAAACAGACCCATATCTTATAAGTGAAAAAAGCTATCTTCAAGGGGAGGGATCTGAAGGATCAGGACCCACGTTATTGTTTCAGTACAAGAACAGAACCATAATTACTGTAATTATCTAAATACTACTAATTAAAATTTAAGAACAACCATCACTTCACAGCAACCCTGTGACACAGCAACCCTTGACACTATCCTGCACAACATCCTGGTCTCTAAATTGGAAAGACATGGATATGATGGATGGACCACTCAGTGGATAAGGAATTAGCTGGATGGCTGCACTCAAACAGTTGCAGTCAACGGCTCAATGTCCAAGTGGAAATCAGTGATGAGAGGCATTCCTCAGGGGTCAGGGACCATTGCTGTTTAACATCTTTGTTGGCAACATGGACAGTGGGATTAAATGCACCCTCAGCAAGTTTGCCAATGACACCAAGCTGTGAGGAAGGAATGTATGCCATCCAGACGGACCTGAGCAGGCTTGAGAGGTGAGCCCATGCAAACCTCATGAAGTTCAACCAGGCCAAGTGCAAGGTCCTGCACCTGGCTCACAGCAATTCCAAGCCCAGATACAGGCTGGGAGAATAGACTGAGGGCAGCCCTGAGGCGGAGGACTTGAGGGTGTTGGTTGATGAGAAGCTCAGCATGAGCCGGCAATGTGCACCTGCAGCCCAGAACGCCAACTGCATCTTGGGCTGCATCAAAAAAAAGAGTGGCCAGCAGGTTGAGGGAGGTTATTCTGCCCCTCTACTCTGCTCTCATGAGACCCTACTCCAGAGTACTGCGTCCAGCTTTGGAGTCCTCAGCACAAGAAGGACATAGACCTGTTGGAACGGGTCCAGAGGAGGACCACGAAGATGATCAGAGGGCTGGAGCACGTATGCTATGAGGACAGGCTGAGAGAGTCAGGGCTGTTCAGCCTGGAGAAGAGAAGGCTCCAAGAAGACCTTATAACGTCCTTCCAGTACCTGAAGGGGGCCTACAGGAGAGATGCGGAGGGACTCTTTATGAGGGAGTGTAGCAATAGGACGAGGGGTAATGGTTTTAAACAGAAAGAGGGTAGATTTAGATTAGATATTAGGAAGAAATTCTTTACTCTGAGGGTGGTGAGGCACTGGAACAGGTTGCCCAGAGAAGTTGTGGATGCCCTTTCCTCAGAAGTGTTCGAGACCAGGCTGGATGGGGCTTTGAGCAGCCTGGTCCAGTGGGAGGTGTCCCTGCCCAGGGCAGGGGGGTTGGAATGAGATGATTTTTAAGGTCCCTTCCAGCCCAAACCATTCTATGTTTCTATGATAATAAGGCTCCCAGCATATGTAAAAACAATTCCAGTGCAGTGTTCTCCTTTAATAGCACAGGTTGATATGAATGGCTTGTTTCTTCTTCTGCCAGATTCCAGCTGCTTCACTTTGTTTATTACTGACTTCAAAGTTTAAAACACTGTCCTGCCCCAACAAATAATTTAATCCAGATGGCATTATCTCAAGTGTCTGGAGCACTGGGGATAGCACAGCACCTGCAGATCTGTAACTCAGCATCTTAAAACCTTCAATGAAAGTGCCTTTTTTTAAAAAATCTTTGTCATTCCCCCATTTTGCTTTTTCCCTACAAAAAAAGATTTACATCTGGGATACAGTTACAAAGACTGTTAGCAGGGAAACAGAGTTGTCAGAAAATCTTTACGCTAATGACGGTAAAGTAGAAGAATACCTACAAGCCCAAAGGTAACAGAACCGCTATCAGTAGAAACATTTTATCTGCTGCTTTTATGTGTAAATAAAGACGTGAGGTACATATTTGTGCCAATGTGTATCCAATCCATGTCTCCGTGGATATCTATAGGGTACCAAAGAAAAATTCACTCCTTTTCATATGTAGTTGTAACAGGCAAATTACCAAGTACAGCAATCCAAGAAGCAGCATTTTTGTCAAAATCAAAATTATTCCAGACTTACTGGGTGAACATATACTGGTAAGAAACTGATAAATGTTTTGATGTAAGCAATTCTGAAGGCTACACTGAAAGGATAAAATACACTGCAATGTGAGTCATGTTATTAATTATAAGAACAGTATTTCCAGTTCAGACTCATGTCTAGCTATACTTTGTATATTGACTACATAATTCAATGCTTCTGGAATTTAATGGCTTATAGAGTTGCGAGTGGGCATGGTAAGGAACTCGTCACATGTTGGCGATGGTAAAGAATACGACATTCTCAAAAATAAGCATGACCATCAGCGGTGGTTCAAATAGTCCAATTGTTTGGACAAAATTATTCTCCATTCATTAGAAATGATAGCTCCTCCACTTTTCTAGCTCTGGACCACTTCCACCTTGAATCCACGTGTGTATTTATGTTATTGTGGAGAAAGTGTCCTCTCAGCTCTGCTAGAAACGAAGCAAAAATCTTTAAGCACGTGTGCTTTTTAGAGCAGGGACTCTGTTCTCATTATGTAAATGCTTTGCTATGCATAGGGCCCCGGGCTGCATGTCAGACAGCTGCCTTCCACTAGGACAGGAATACAGAAAGCAAGAACAAAATGGTCTGCAAATGCCTGCAGATCTGTTCTTGTAACTCAAAAACAAGCTGCGCCTAACCAAGCTGGTTTCATGCAAACAGAAATGACTCTAGGCAACCTTAGGCCAAATTTCTAGGGCTGAGTTACATGAAAGGGATAGATTTACAATTAAAACACTTGAGTTCTTTTACAGAAATGGACAGACATCTGTAGGACTTGAGCCAAAAATGTCTGGATTTAGAAGTATGATTCTACTGCTTGAGATGAAAAAGCACAGTTTAATTCTAAAAGGCTTCAGCCAACTCATAAACCTCCATAAGTGGGCCACAGACACCAGTGGAGACAGAAAACTGTATAGTATGAGTTCAGTTCAAGTTTTGACCTAAACTTGGCAAATTCCATCTTCACATGGTGTAATGTACTTACAGAAACTCCGCATACAAGCACACAGAAAATAAACATGCATACACACACTGCTTTCCTTTTTTTGTTTGTTTCTTTAAACCCTGATGTATATCCTAGCTATAAATATTTCTGAAAAGAAAATAAATTCAGATCCTGGGTCAGTAAAGGAGGGCAGGACACAGGCTAAGCAGCCAACAAATTTTTCAAAGCAGAGTATTTGAAAACGATTTTTCCTCCTCTCAAGTCTGAGTTCAAGGTTCAGTGGTTTTCCAAAACATGCTGTATTCCCACCAATAACAACACTAAACAGAACAAAAACTAGAAATACATAAAATAAACTAGAACCAGATTTTTCAAAATCCTAACACAGAGACCAGTAGGGAAGGACAGACAGAAAGCAGCTCCAAAACCATCTAGAAATGAGATTGCAGAGTTTACTAAAATATTTCCTTTTGGTGAGTAAAATCTACCCTGCTTCTTTTGATCTGGTGTATTTTGCTCTGTAGAGTATCCCATTGCTTAACAAGTTTGTTCCCTGGCCACAACTCTTGCTATCGTTTCCCAGCAAATCACTTCCAAAAGATGTGTAATGATCTTTCCAAATAACTACAATAATTATTAAAATTAAGAAGAAATATTAGAAGTCAATTTGATATTTCTGTACAGATGCCTGTTAATTTTTGATGTGGAATTGGCTACAAACAAATAGTCTTTTCTTAAATTTTAAGCACTGCTGCTTCTTGACCGTAGCCATTTTCTTGAGGAGAAATGAGATGCGGTAAACCTTGGAGCAGCAGCTTTCATTTCAAAGTAAAAAAAGGAGAAGGAGTTGGTTCATTACTAGTCCAGAGTCTTTGAAAAACACCAGGAAAATGTGTATCTTGTGTAAGAGCTGGGGGGGGGGGAGTAATCTCTAAATCCACAGCTGGTGGAATCAGGAGAATCTGACAAGTGATAATTTAAAGACTGCATACGTAATTGTGTAATTAATATTTTATTTATTCAGTACAACTAAGTGTCACCTACATACCAATCTTTTTCTCATTTTCTGCAAAATCTAACAGGCAAGTGGATGAGAAAGTAATTTTTAAAGTACAGTTGTATATAATATATTCAAGCTCTGTTATTCACACCTTCATGTTTGGGGATCCAAAAGGCATTTTAATGCCAGTATCTGAAGCAAAATAAAGCAGCTCAAAAAAAAAATTAAAAAAAATTCAAATGATCAATAGTGGGAATTCATACTAAATTCTAAGATAAAGTTACGCAGACCTCCCTCAGGATGCAGAACTGTTCACTGCAATCCTAGCAGTAGGACTGGCTCTACTGAGACCTCGTATCTTAACAATATTAATTGCAGCAATACCACCTCCAGCTTATCTACATCATACCACAGTGCTAGACATAATAGCATTCATAGCCTACACGGGGAGTGGCAAGTAAACAAAAAAAACAATCAAAGCATCTTTTTAATTCTTAAAAGTTACATGTCCTGTTTTTACTTAAAAATAATTTTAAAATAATTTACACAAGTAATTAAAGTTGAATGAAAAATTCAATGATGTTTCATCATAAATAAGGGTTGCAGTGGGTTTGAAAATGAACACCTTTCCAGTTTGCGCTTAAAAAGAAGATGGGTGTCCCAGTGATGGATCCCCTAAGCAAATTATGTTCTTTTGTAAGTTAGTGTACTGGCCAGGATATGTTCTGGGTTACTCTGGAGTCTCCTCCTTCCTGTCTTCAGATCAATTTGGCCCATGCAGCTAAATTACCAACAGTTACTCTAACATGCTGCTCTTAGGCAGTTTTTGATGCGTGGTTGTCCATATCACTTGGGATACACATATAACAATCTCTACTTATCAGACAGGTTCAGTATGTTGCAGATAAAGACTGAACATGTTATCTGCAGTGATGCTTGCCCTGAATACGCTTACTAAGCATCGCACACTATCCAGCCCTATTAACTCCTCAGCTACATGACTATTGAAAAAATTGTTAGGAATGTTAAGAGGACAACTTTCAGTGAATTAGTGACAGAAGTCACAAGCTACTTTCTATCACTTAAAAGTGTGACGGGATGGAAGACCTTGATGAGCTCTCCCTCAAACAAACAAGAGGATTTCCTGGGAAAGGAGGTTACGTACCCTCCAGCCAGGGCAGCGATCAGCACCCAGACTGAATGAAGTCTAGGGGGTAGGCATCAGGAAGAAAACAGAAAACCTTCTGTACTGCACGGCTCTTCAGGCAGTACTGCAGGGCAGAATTTTCTCATTATACATCACTCTTCACATATAACAGGGTCACTAAATGCATTCTTATAATAAAAATTTATATGATATACTAAAAATAAAAAACTGTTCAAAGAGCAAGTGTTTATCTAGATGACCACAAACAAAATAGCTGTATTTCTCTATTCTGAATACTTCTAAAATCTAAATATTCACATGACCCTATTAATTTATTTTGATGATTTTCACTTCCAAAGTCACGGGATTCTCCATATGGAAACAGAATCCTATTACTGTACTACCATTACAAAGATCTGGCATATTAAAATGGTTATACCTACAGCACAATTACTCAATTTTTGTAATTACACCTTTTGAAATGGAGATTATAAATATTTTCCCCAGGAAAAAACAAGACAAGACAGAACAAAACCAGCCCTATACAGTTAGCGTTTTCCAGCAATGTATTCTAATAAACAGTAGGACATCTCTATGCACATTTCTAGCATACATGCCGACAAAGTTGTTAAAAAGACCTCCTTTAAAGATATTTGTTAAACAGCAGAAGATGGCCATTAAAGGTCTTACCATTGGTGCATATCAATTAACTTTGAAAAATGTATTAGGGATAAGCAATTCTAGGAATTTTAGAGAGGCAAGCAATATTTGTAGTAGTTCAGAAAGAATACCGTTGCAATCTAGATAAGTAAGCATATGTTAAAATAAGGAAAACATTAAATGTCTTTACTGGAAGATATGCTGGTAGACAGCCATTACGCAAGTATCCAGACCCTATTCTGCCAAAGACCATCTAACCTTCTCTTGAAATGAGACCCGGTGTGATGCCAGAACCAAAGACTCTGAAAGGTCTTAAAGTTTATTACAATCTAAAATGTTTAAACTTCGTACAATAGATATAAGCATTCCTCCTTGTAAAAAAAACCCAAACAACAAAACAAACAAAAACCAAACAACCAAAAAAACCCAAAACACCAATCTAAGAACCTTGGCCTGCTACATGGGAAAAAGTAAAAACAAAATTCCTTCTTAATATGCGGTGAATCTGAGCTCTAATCAGTAAACGAACTGCAGAAACATATTGCTCTACATCTATGCTACATATCCAGCACATTACACCACCTTCTTAACTCTGTTATCCACATCGCTTCTGATTTTAACATGACACACACCTCCATCTCTACTGAGCACTATATAAAGAGGGGAAAACACTGCAGACTGCTCCCAGCAACACTATGCTTCTTGAAGATTTCACTACTGACCCAGCGGTTCCCCAGCAGTGACAGTGAAACCGACAACTGTTGTTAGCAACGCAGGAGGTGCTCTGCACAAATCTTCGAGCAGCAGTCAAGCAATGCCTTCTGAGACACTGAACATACTCATTTACATTAGGTTCTCATTTGGGCAGATGTTCTTTACCTCTGAAGCAGCGCACACACACGCAAGTTGAAACTTTGAAGATCCTGACTGCATTAACTGATGGTGGCAACTCTTTCTGGTGTCTAGTGTCAACTTATTTTAGAAAGCATTGCAGCACTTTGACATTCACTCTTCCCAGTTCAAACTATTGATGCCAAACCTGGTTGCACTCAGTTCATCAATAGCTTTCTTCATTGCATTGGGCCACAAGCATGATTAATATAGCTTGTAAGCAGCCTGAATGAAATTCATTTATCAGTTGTCTGGGTTTAAATATTCCTGGCCACAGTACAGGGAAATTTGCACTGGAAGGGAGCGTGCGCAGAAATTCAGTTGGCATGTGTGGGAGCAGCTTCCTTGCGGAGGTGTGTGCTGATGGGACTCGACTTGTGCAGGTGAATGGCACAGATGCCTGGGTCTGTCTGCTGCTCCAGAGCACACACTGCAACTCCTGAATTTATATAGTGCTCAAAGGAAAAGCAATTATGGAAAGCTCCTTAAGAAAGCAGCTTTTGCAAACCCTCTAAATACCTGACAATGACATAAACCCAATTATTTAGCACAACCCTAGTCTGTCACAATGACACCCAGTGTGTACCAGTATGAATAGCACAATGGCAAAAAAATCTCATCTTGTGCATCTCATGGAATTTAAGGGCTCCCCATTATTTTACTTGAAGCAAATTCACCCACATTATATACACACACATGCACTCCCAAGTTCAGGAACACTTACTCTGCAAGTATTACATAAATCAGTCTGCTTTCTAGCAGTTTCTTGCACACACAGTAAGACCAGAAATTTGAAATGCATTATCCATTATTTTCTTTCTCTTCCTCTCTTAAATATCATGAAAGAGCTGAGTCCAGAATATACTTAAAATTCAATACATATACAAGTTGGGGAATATGTTTCCGCTCATCATTACTCTGTCACTGAGAGTTAGATGGATACATGGCCTACACAAGAACAGAAGAGAACAAATGCTTAAAGATGATATCTTTCCTTATATAAGACAACACTTGAATGTCACTATTATTTGATGCAATGTTGTGGTTTTTTTAAATCTTGGAGGGAGAAAACGCACGTGTTGCAAGGTCCCTCGGAACAGGACTGTCTCCTACCATGTAGGAAGCCAGGCAGAAAGGGACCTGGATCATTCCAGGGGCCTCTCAATGATTCTGCAATGCAAACCGTAATATAGTTTTACTGCCCAGGTTACAGAGTTATCCAATCCTTCCCAATTCCTTCAGAGAAGAAATAAACAGGCTAATGCAGCTTCATTGTCCATTGCTCTGTATTTTTAGATCACTGCTTAGTAAGTGAGTAACGTAGTAGCCAATGTATAGCATTATTCACACAACCTACCTTTATTATGCACAGAAAGTTTCTTGGAAATGTATTCTAAATCTGATAAGAAAAATCCTCATTAAGAATCATTTGCTTGTTTAATTTTCACTTATTGAGCTTTAATGTACCATAAAAGTAAGTAATAACAACAATGTCTTAAATAAGTATTGCCTGTCTTGCACTCATTAATGTTTTAGAAGAATACAAAACTGCCTCTAGATACAGGAAGCTGCTGGAAAATAAAAACTAACCAATCATATACGCTGAGAGCTTTAAAGAATTTTTTGTTGAACACGGAGTTCAACAAAAATGTATTCTGTTCACTGTACACATGACACCAGTGGGAATAAGAGCCAGTTCAAGTTCTAAGTTACCATTACTTGGGTAATAGTTTCAAGCTGCAAGGCACAGCTGTATGGGCCCAGCCAGACAGGCTATCACAGCAATGCTTTGATAGCATGGGGCCCTTAAGTGTCAGGATATAGAAAAGGCAGCAGTTGTTGGCTGTGAAAACAGTCTGATACAAACCAGATGGGGACTTACTTGATGGGCAACACAAAGGAAAACAATTGGCTCATTCAACAAAGTCAGGCCACTGCCCCAGAGAACTAACAGAAGACAATAACAGTCAACCAGAGCTGATGCAAACAAGAAACAGCCATGTGGTTATGGTTTACGGAATTGTTTCTCCTTAGACTAAACATAAAGTTTTGATTTCTAATTCTTATATTCATTAATTTCAGCCTCATTTACAAGCCCCCTCTTCCTCCAAAGTCTTCCGTGTAATCCATTTATGTAGCACCAGCCTTCACACACCTACTTAAACAAGAAGAAAATTATATGACAAAGGCAGCTATATTAATCTAATGTTTCCTGAAGAATGCCAAGACCACAGACAGCTTTCTGAACCGTGTCAGAACATTACAGATCCGCAGCACACAGCGTGTTATCAGACACATTTGCACGCATATGGCAGTATATTTGATTCTTTTTGATTTGAAATGCATAAAGCCCAGTAGGTCACATACTGGGTTACCGGAGTACAGATGTCTTCCGGTTTTGTGAAGAGTTCTTTTGGTTTCTTACTTAACTTTTTTCAAAAGAAAACTTCAGATCAATTATGTTACCACATAACAGTTTTGTTTGGCAGGCTAAAGTTAAAAATCTATTAGAATAGCCATTACCAAACTTTTTTTGAAGCAATCAAAAATTTTAAAATTGGCTATTTCAGCCATAACTCAAAAAATCCCCAACCCATGCATTTTTAGAAGCTTGTAGAAGATTATGGTCCAAAATCTTAATTGCTCTTGCTGTTTTATTACAGGAAATATAAAAGTGACATGTGCAAAGGTATTTTGATTACGAATTACTTACAGAGATTGCACAATAAGTCAGACCTCTAAGGGCCTTCTGCAATTTCACTCTCAGACTCAAAACATCTGAACTTCAAAATATTCCCTCTGGCAGGCTCTGTACTGCAGTGCTCCAAGTAAGTGTGAATGGTTGGATGGCACACTCTGAAAGACAGACACATGCTCAGATACCCAAGCAAGTATGTCTACAAAATATAGATGTCCTGGATGCCTTATGAAATCACATTGTCCCGGGACCCATCAGCTTTAGCACACCACCACACATCCCTGGAGCTTCACTGCTTCTGGAGACTGCTTGATGGCTAGTTCACGGATTTTTGAGCTACTAGTGTCGCATGATGTAAACATCTCCTTAATACATGATTCAGACCTACGATGGGTACACATGAAGTCTACTCTTCTTTATACGCGCTTCACTTTCCATGCGGACTTGCAAAAAGCACCTGGACTGAAGAACTGAATGTATGGCTCTCATTTAACAGCCCACACTGGATAGACAGAACAAGGGAGTTTGTCCTTAAAGAAAATGACCTACTGAATTAATGAAGTATACAGTCAGGCCCTAATTGTCACCTTAAGTGGTTCTAGCTTTTAGCTGCTTGGGTACTCAAGCAAAAAAAAAAAGACTAAAAAAAAAAAAAAGATTCAAAACAACCATCACATATTGTAGGTAGAAAAGTATGGTTTTTACTGCAGTTTCCTGCCATAAGCACAGAGCCAACACTCCAGCAAAGCTGTTGTGTGCTGTGCTTTGTCTAAGCTAAAACATCTCTCCAGCTTATTTCCAAACGTGCAGCCAAATTCTTGAAACCTCTGACAAAGGGGTGGGCTGTCACATTGTAGCAGAGAAGATTTTGCCTGCAGTGCTGCTATTATTAATTTTTCATGTCATATATATCAAGATCAGAACACATTTCTTACATACAGCTGAAATTTTGTATTCTCTTCATTAGGCCATGTCTAGAAGATTACAAATCTTAGGAACAGAACAGCCTTTATCAAGCCTTAACCTCAGAGATACCGGCTGTTGTAGCCTTGCCTTTAAAAGCAAATGAGAGAGGAGCAAAAATTTCTTTAAATCCCAGGTCTGTCTGTAGAGGAAAGCCCCAAATGCTCTTGTAAAAACGGTTTTGGACATCTTTCAGCAGAGAATGCCTCCACAAAGGACGGCATGTAAAGGCCAGCTGGAGCAGGGGGAGGCACGACTGCCCAGCCTCCCTTAAAGTAAAGACTCCAACAGGAAACTGCTTCCCCTTTCTTTTCTCTTTTTTTTTTTCAATCAGGAAGGAAGCTTCATCTTCAGAAACAAGCATTGCCTGTGTAATCTCCCTGCTTGCCTGTCTCCAGGAGTGGGTCCAATTACTGAAATAAGCTACGTGCACTTTTAAGAAGATAATCGTGTATTTATAATATAACTTAAACTGGTAAATATTTCCCATTTATAATTTTGATTTATGTAACAGGGCACAATAGCAGCTGTTAAGTAAATAAAACAATTGTCTCAAGATCTGTAATTATGGTTTTACGATTATAAAAACAAACAAACAAAAAAACCCAGAAACTAAGCAACTGCCAGCAAATTCCATGCTTTTTACTTCTACTGGTCCGACAAGGACAGAAACTGCATCTGTTATACTGTCTTTAAACAAACATAGCTCTGCCCAAGTCTTGCAATATGTACAGTGCATAAAACAAGGCCACAATAGGCAACCCTGAGATTATTACTTTATTCTAACATCCTGAGTTTGGATGGAGGTGTGCTGGTCAACCACGTTAATTCTAAGCTGCTTTGATTGCATAGTTTGGAGCCAAAACATAAATGTAATTCTACGAGACCCAGAAAATGTGAGATACACATTTTCATTGTTCAAATATGGTTGATGAATTATTATTTTGTACTGAAACTACATGACTATCTGACATTAAAAAAAAGAAAGAGTTAATGAATGTCAAAGTTGTATCATGCACAGAAAGAGTTAACTCCCTGCAGACAAAGCACTGGGGGAAATAAAAAAGTGCATTTTACAGAACTGCTACATATTTTGTGTCACACTCAACAACTTTCACTCAGGTTGTTTAGAACTGTGCTTAAAAACAGTTCTTCCTGCTTTAAAAGCAAAATACAAGTTTTAGATAGAGAAGAATGATAACAGAGATACAAAGGTTCTAAATCTAAATTAAGTTTTTCTAGGTGTAGGGTTTTTTTTCCTGAATGACAGCATTCATGATAAAAAATAGAACACAGTAGTCCACAGTCAAAATTTAACCCATCTCCATCATTTACTACTGTTGCTTGCAAATGCAGTCACCAAAAGCACATTTGCAACTGGTATTTCAAAGATGAGGAATTGTTGTATTTTACTTTCAAAACTAGTTTTATGGAAGATGAAAAGTGTTTTAACGAAGTTTTGCATTTGCACATCTTACTCAACACTATTACAAAACGCAGTCCCGTATGCAACCCCCACAGTGAGCAACAGGTCACACATGACAACTTTAATCTTCATTCACCGGTCCTTACCCTATTTTTAAGAAGAAAGCTACTTTGGCAGACTGCATTTCTCACAATCAGCATGTTATCAGAGAGGTGCATTACCATTATTTATATAGTATTCTTCATTTGGAAGACATCCTAGATAACATTTACTCCACGCTGTTGCCTTACTTGAAAGTTTCCTGAGCTCCTAGTGTTAAGAAATTAATCACATGGGCACTGGAAACATATATTTATATTTAATTATAGGCAGTCTTTGTAACACTGTATTGAGAAGCTGGTGCTGGAAAAACCTGGCATCTCTTTAGTACATAAAGTAGGTCTCTTTACTCCTAAAGTATCTAGAAAAATAAGCAAATAAAATACTTAGGTAACTACACTGTTCAACACTGAAAACTGCTGGTAAGTCAAGCCCTCTCACAATATAATTAGCAGTTAAATTAAAAAAATAACATTACAGTTTGACTGTGGACACCAATCATCTAAATATCTGTCTTCATTGGCTACTTAGATTTTATTAATAACTTTACCGCTATGCCTCACCTCTGCTAGCAGTGCAAAAATTTACAAAGCGTTAAAAAAGTTTAATAGCTGAGAATGACAGCTCTTGTAAATCACCCATCCCCTTTACAAAAGAGGTTTTGGGGTCTGACAGTCAGAGTCTATGGATTATTCATCACTCGCATTAAACTACCTCCACTCAGCATATATGCTCTTGTCCCTAGTAATTCCTCTTCTACTCAGCCACTCCCCACACAAACAGCTGTCTCCTTCCAATTTTTATGTAGTGCTTTAAAAAGCTGAATTGAGCTCTTAACAACAGGTAAAGCTGAAGGGAGTCCAGCTGCCTCTGCCCACGGATAACCAAAACCAACAAAGTGGGGAAAGCAGAAGCTGTTTGTGTTGCTTTCACACATGCACAAGCCACTGAATTATAAAGGCAACAGTTGCCTTCCCTGCCAACCAGAAAAATGAAACAAACGCAGCACATACTGAAGACAGAAAGCCTACATTTCTCCTATCACAGTGCTATATATGTTTCTCCAAGTTGAAATATGTGTTTGTAATACTCCTTGTCTTCACCTGTCACCATACAGTATCCATGCAGTATGTTGCCAGCACCCAAACGCATCAAGACCTCCTGGTCTGATACTGATGCCTTTTATAAAGAACCACGACTTTTACACCAAAAAAGAAATGTTAGAGAAGAGGCCTACTTAAATGACTGTTAATCCAAGAAACGATGATCATCCTAAAAGATCCTATAGCGCATCTGCCAACTGAACTAACACAGAGTCGGTAGCAGGTCTACCTAAGACAGCTGGAACGGCTCCTGATTCCAGCTTAGCTGGCATTGATATACCAGGCTGAAAACAATAGTGACTGAGAAATGGAAATACACTGTATTCAGGAAATTGTCTTTGCAAGCTGCAATCTCTGGCAGAGGCTGTAGCATACTCCTGGAGGCAGTAACTCCAACTAAATGGTCTGCTGAATAAGAAAAAGATAAAGCTATTTCTTACAACACAGCTTTTTATAATGACATACTGACACACAACGTTTAGAACAACTAGGAATCTCAATATAAATACATTTGCCATCGCTACTAATGAACAGGCATGCAAATTAAAGTAGTGCAAGACCATAAAAATCTAAGGCCTCTTTACAACATTATGACGGAAGATGATGTGTAAAGGGACTTCAGACTCAATTATATGTATATAAATGAGTAGCAGGTTCAGGAGAGACTGTTCTGATCATTTTCCATGACCTACCACAACACACAGGCCACAGAACAGCTAAGCACACTTACTTTCTAGATGCACATCAGTTCTTTCTTATTAAACCATGGGCTCAGAGTTGTGGAACCACTAATTTCTGAGTAACACCTCCCTCCAGAGAAGAGCTAACTGGAAACAGCCCCGGGGCTGATGTAAGCATTAAGTACATGGGGAGTCTCTGTCCTTAGCTGGCTTGCCCAAGCCTATTAATTTTTTGTGTGTGTCCCCCATTTATATAAGCAGTATTTGCATGAAAGGGTAAAGCAGGTCAGCCTAGTCAGCTTGCTGCCATCTGCTTTTATTCAGAGTTACTCAAGATCAGTGCCAGTGGGATCAGTGCCCATTCAGGGGGTTTATTGTGTGTGTTTATTTTTTGCTCTTTACAATGAAGGCAACAGCAATTACTTTAAGTTTGTAAAAGTGCATACAAATCATAATACACAATACAAAGCTGCTTCAGTCAGATCCTAGCACGTTTACGAATCCTACAGAGGCTGTGAGAAAGACTGCTTTGGCACAACAATTTTGATAGACTGGTGAACAGCGTGTTAGAATCCAGGAGATATGAGACTGTATTCAATACTTGCTATCAAGATCATTCCCTACTTGCAATGCACAACGACTCCAGCTGATTCACCACCACATGAGAATCTTACACAAAAGAAAAAGCATCACATTCTAGCTTGGTCCCTAGACAGGCTGACAATAGGTGGATTTATACAACTGGAAACTGGAACTGGTGAAAGATCAAAGATAGACTGCCAAAGTGGAAACAGCAATTTGGGGCTCTCAGCCAGTATTTATAACTTGTAAGAGTGGATATGTCGCAGTAAGACTTACTCTCCTCCTAAAGAAAATTCCACTTAGAATATGCCTGGACACTAGAGACACAAGCTACAAAAAAACCCACAACCCCCAAACCAACCAAACCCTCCCTCCCCCTGCCCCAAACCTGCAAAAAGGAAAAAATGGGTAAACATGGAGAAATATGGAGAGTAGGCAGGCTCTACAGAAGGATCTGGATCAATGGGCCAAGGCCAATTGCGTGAGGTTCAGCAAGGCCAAGTGCCTGTCACTTGGGTCACAACAACCCCATGCAAGCCTATCCCTACAGGCTTTGGGCAGAGTGGCTGGAGAGCTGCCTGGTGGAAAAGGACCTTGGGGTGTTGGCCAACAGCCAACTGAATATGAGTCAGAAGTATGTCCAGGTGGCCAAGAAGGCCAACAGCATCCTGGCCTGTATCAGAAACAGTGTGGCCAGCAGGACTAGGGAAGTGATTGTACCCCTGTACTTGGCACTGGTGAGGCCCCACCTCCAAGTACTGTGTCCGTTTTGGGTCCCTCACAACAAAGACAACATTGAGGTGCTGGAGTGAGTCCAAAGAAGGGCAACGGAGCTGGCGAAGGGTCTCAGTAACAAGTCTTTGAGGAACAGCTGAGGGAGCTGGGGTTGTTTAGCCTAGAGAAAAGGAAGCTGAGGGGAGACCTTATTGCTCCTGACTACCTGAAAGGAGGTTGTAGTGAGGTGGGGGTCGGTCTGTTCTCCCAAGTAACAGG
The DNA here is from genome assembly GCF_964199755.1 of Larus michahellis. NCBI lineage: Eukaryota > Metazoa > Chordata > Aves > Charadriiformes > Laridae > Larus > Larus michahellis. The sequence continues at coordinate 28,118,659 of NC_133899.1, read as the reverse complement.
TGATAGGACAAAAGGAAATGGCCTCAAATTGTGCCAGGGGAGGTTTAGACTGGATATTAGGAAAAACTGCTTCACCAAAAGGGTTGTCAAGCATTGGAACAGGCTGCCCAGGGAAGTGGTGGAGTCACCATCCCCGGAAGAATTTAAGAGACATGTAGAAATGGCGCTTAGAATCACAGAATGGGGGCATGGTTTAGTGGTGGAGTTGGCAGTGTTAGGTTTATGGTTGGACTCAATGATCATAAGGGTCTTTTCCAACCTAAATTATTCTATGATTCTATGAAATCTGCATTGTAGGGATGAAGCAGTGGTGCCACATGCAGCTTAGCAGAACTGCCTGGCAGTCTGGACTGCTTCGGTTCTGGCAGGTAGTAACAACTGTTTGAAAAGCAAATGCAATTATGAATCTAAATTTTTAAAATAAATACTAATAAACTTAGAAGTAAACCCCTTTACATTATTAAGATATACTTAAGAACAGAAGTTCCTCAGAAGCCTCTGGTGTCTGTGTGATAGGTCTGCGTAGGCACCAAAGGAAGACTAAAACGGGAAGTTTTCTGCCTTTGCATACGCCTCCCACAGCAAAAGCCTTAGCACAAGGTCAGAGAGATGTCTTGACAATACTTACAGCAATGACAGAGCACTGTACCTCTCTGTGCCATTTAAGGAGACATGCAGTAAGAGGAGAACTAACTCTCGACCTCTTAGAAGTCGAACAAAATTGCCAATTGAAAAAAACCTAATGCACGTTGATCTGTAAAAAAAGGGCCAGGCAATACATGTTGTGGAACTGGACTCCAGAGGAGAATGACTTCTATCCGAGCACGCCAGTTAGTAGGAAATCCTCAGACTGCGAGGCGATATGAGCTGACTTGGTACAGTTTTCTTTAAGTATAAACTGGGGTTTTTTTTGGTTTTTCATTTCTTCATCTGATTGCTTGGATTTCAATTAATTTAGATGCCTCAAAAAATGAAACTGCATTCTAGTAGTCTAAAAAACATACCAGGGAGATTTCTGCTTCACCTGCTATAAGTTCCTGTTGTTAATGCCTTTTGCACAAATGACTGGGGAGAAATGACAGGTCTAGGAGACCAGAGGATGATTTCTCAGAAACAGATCTCTTGAGAATGGGTGCAAGGATGTGAGGAGTCACATGAAACCCATGGGGCTGGGTGCTTGGTTTCCCAGGACCCTAACTTGAAGCAGACCACCACACCCACCATAGAAGGACATCATTGTCTACAATAACAGTTCTACACAAGACTTTCCCTTAAGCTGTTAAAAATCAAACTTCTGTTTTAACATTTTGTCTGAAAAATAACTGAAGTAACTCAGTGAGAAAAGCAGCAACCATAGATATAAACGGCACTTCTCAACAGATAAATAATATCTACAAAAGCCAAGAAATTCAAAACTCCTGTTCCGAATGTATGGTAACACAGTTAAATGTTGACTTGCAGTAATTCAAACTAGACACTCTCAAGTGTGGCTACTGCGGATTTTATGCAGGGATAATATGCAAAATGCATTATTACACAGACGCATGATTTCTAATACATGGGCTGTCATGTAACTGCTATGGTCACATGTGCAGAAAAAGCAAAAAAAAAAAATCTTTGAGAACTGGTTTTATAAACCACTTGCAGTACCTCAAAGCTAATGACCACTTCCAGAAAGGACAGAGTTTCTGTGGGAAATGCAGCTTTGGATTTCCTGACTTGCCCGAATGTAAAATATATTAACTGAATTATGTCAATGAGCCATCTGATAGCACAGGGAGGTAACTGTATAGGAAAACCAGACTCAAAATAGACCAGAAATAAGGGTTCTAAAGAAAAACTGAAAAACTTACATAAACCTCTAACAGGACATTTACTTGAAAATGCTATAATTACAGCTAATTGATATCATTAGTAAAATTTCCAAGGTCTTTTCTTAGAAATTAGTCAAATTCAAGGACCAATGTAGGCTACGCAAACTATTCCTACCTCTCAGGCTGTGGTGGTATTGTCTACAGTGTGAAAGAATAGCTCCGTTTTGCTTCACTAGCTGCTGTTTTCAGGGTGGTATGGACAGTCATTAGCAGAAGCCTTTAGTAAAATTCAGTCCAAAAAAAGAAACAGCAGGATATTAAGGAGAAAGTAAACTTTCAGTAGGATAGTTGTTAGGAGTTTAACCAAACCAGTTCCAAGAAAGAAATAAGGACTCTTAGCCTGCCTCATGCCACAATAGTTTAAAGAAAAAAATAAACCAAAATCTAACTCAGAGCAATGGCTGGCTGAAGAAGAGAGGCAAAAAAGTATTCAGTTATATCCATATTTTCAATATTACAGTTTTTAATACAGCATAATGTCAACGTTAACACAGAACTAGCTCATTTTCGATACCGAGCAGGGACTCTGAAAGCTTTATTTTTTATACAGATTGTTTTCAGGGCTTCTTGCCTTCTTATTCATTTATTGCACAGATCATCTCCTCCCACAAGCAGTTGTGCAATCTCTCTGCGTCAACAAAGTCAATTGCTTAGTGTCCCAATATTCCTTTGCCATGTACTTATGGATGCCCAAATATAATTCACTAGCTGGAGATAGAAAGGAATTACTACCATGAAGTTGTGCTCTTTAGGTCATACTTTGTGAGTCTGTGCTGCAGAAAAATAATTAAGAAAAATAATAATACATCTACCTCTTGATTCTGAGCTGCTTATATTAAAGTTTAAAAACGCTCTGCAGTCAAGCATTGCCACCTATTCTTTCATTTTAATTCAAAAATTCTGAATCATGTTAGTGTAAGCCTGAAAATGCTTGTATTCTGGAAATGCGTGCATTCACCAACCACAACAATTATTATCATATTAAATTTATGAAGATATATGAAAGAATGGTACAAAGATTAAAGGGTATTATAAAGCCAAAAATATATATGCATGTGTATTATATACTACAAATATATGTTTTCAAACCACTGTCTCCACTATGTCTAGAGAAGGCACACTTTTCAATTAATATTACGTTCAGGCTTTATTTTCAGTTGTAAGTTTCAGAAGACATTACCCTTTCAGGCATGATATTGTAACAGCCCTACTGCACTTCAACTTTCATCAGAAGACATCAATCAACTTTCTTTCAGTAAAAACACATGTTCACTGTAGACCACAAAATTTTTTTCAACAACAAAAGAAAGCTCTATCATATATATATTTATGACCATAGACAAAAGATGAATGAAATCTTGTCATGTATTTATCAATTAAATAAAAAAGGCTTCTTTTACATCCATCTCCAAGTCCAAAAGAATTTCCCTTTTCTACCAACATCCTGAATTCACACTTCATGTTAGGGCTCCAGATGTTCTAAGTTCTAATAGCAATACAACTACTTATCCTTTAAACTCAGAAAAAAATACCTAAATGGTCCTGCCTCTGAAATGCTTCTCCATTTTCAGGCAAGTACTCGTTGTCCCTTGCTATCTCGGTAAAGGCAATCGTTTGACAAAGTTTTTATAAAACGGGTGCTTTGAACTTATGGTTTCAGATGTGCTTAATTTTAAAATGTTGGATTTCCTTAAACACATATATACTTATCATGTTGCAAGTTTTCATTTTTCTTTCAAATGATTCTGGATTACCCTCAACTTTGTGATTGATTAAGTTTGCTGTGGTGAAGCTTACAGAGACAAGACCTTCTGGTTGAAACTGACAGACAGTTGTTTCCATTTGCAAATCCTCTAGATTTTTATTGGCTCATTAAATATGTACACTTTGAATGAGATGTAAATTATCCTGGTATATAAATTATAATTCTTTTTTTTCCCCCTCTCAAAGAAAATTGACTACTGCCATCTCGTGGTCAAACATTTTCCTCTGACACACAGACACGGTTGAACTGTGCCCAAACCTTGTATTACAGTATGGGTAATTTTCTTTTTTTTTAAACATAAATATTCCAGAAAACACGAGATTTGATAAAAAACATTTTACTCCATTTCCAGCCCTCTCTAACACCTCACTCAATCACAGAGGCTGGAAGTGCTGTCTTGTTAACACTTTGAGAAAAAGTTGTGGTGTAAAAGCATGAAGTACAGTGTTAAGAGTATCCCCTCTCTCTGCCTTCTCTCTGATGCTTAGTATGAAGTGTTGGGGAAGAAGATGAAGAAGAAAAGAAAAATTCCTACAACCACTATTAAGGAAAACCGCTTTTAAACTCGGGAATGAGTTGATCCTGCAAGGCACATAATTTCCTTTTTGGCAATTTAGAAGTCGTACTCAACTTATTGGAAATTCACTTTCCTTAGGCAATCTGGATTTTCTGAACACCAGAGGAAAAAATACTGTTCTTCCTACTAGAAAAAAATCATTGCAGTATTTTCCACCAATGTTAAATAAAGAGTTAACCCCCGTTTTTAAATAAATTTAGTCTTTACCACCTTAAAAACACATGTTGATAAATGTCCCTACAATAAAGCATATACCTGCACTGTGGTGTGCCACTTCAGTTCTGTAAGCTTTTCCACTAATTGTCCATAGAAGTTAAGTTTTACATTATTCAAAGCCTTCTTCATATGTAAACCACAGTTTTGAAATTCAGTTCCAAGTCCCACAACCAATAACATTGGCCCAGAGCTTTTCTTACTGCTATAAATAGTTGAAGCAAAATAATCCCATCAGAATTATAATTTGATTAGATGTTTTAAAAAAAAAAATAAATGGAAGAAGTTCAAAGAATTATTTTAAAAATGGCTTGAAGGAAAAATTTGTCCATACTAGGGTGGAGCAATTATAATTGCATATGTTGTAGGCATGCAGGTATTTAGATTCCTTTTCTTAGCATGTAAGATTAAAACTGCTCTGTATCTCACTCCACCACCTCCACAAACTAATTTTCTGCTAAAAAAAATTAAAGATGGCAATAATGTACTCAGTTTATGTTACTCCAACACTGATTTGAATGACAACAAACAAAAAATATTCTCCCCCTCTCATTTAATATCCTTAAGGCTTTTAACAAACACTGTTAAGTAATCTCCAAAAATAGCATGGTTATGCATAAATAATATATAGTGTCCATCACAAAAGAAAATCACTACCTGTGACACACTACCTTGAAGGCCATCACAAACCAGGCCATTTTAAGATTTAAAAGCTCTATTTTTTTTCACATTTGCATGATCTTAACTTTGTATTATCTTTCAGTTCTCCTCTAGTACCCCTGCATTTTCTCACATATATGAACCACTGACATCTATCACAACATTATGAATATTTTTTTTTGCTAAGCAGCATTCTATAAAGCAATTAAGATTCAGTTGACTACATAATATGCACATTGTAATGCTCTTGGCAAATAAAAATTTAAATAAATACTTAACTGCAAGGATTCTGATGACTTACATACAGACACGTTACCAATCCTTTCAGTGCACCCCAACAATACTGTAACTATCTACACAGATTTATACACATTATATATAAATGTTCGGAAATTTTGGGAATTTCGGAGTAATGAAAACAAAATTAAAAAAAATCAGAACTTTATTATACATGAGCATTCAACAACATTTAAAAGTTAAGTGCTTAACTGAAAGAACTGTTTACTTATTGACATTGATTTACCTTCTTGTTGCATCTCTTCAGACTTCCTTCTCACATGAATAACTCGGGGTCTGAGAGTCTCAACTTCTACAGCTCCTCGGTTTTCCTCCTATATATCATACATTAAAATCGTATTACAAATCTGACTTTTGATGGAAAAGCTTAGGGAAATCATGTGGAGCTTCAAGAAACATCCAAAGAGGTTTTTAAAGATTCATTAAACGGTATGCACTTGTTCTCCTTCCTTTTGACTTCAAAAGAATTCAGATCTGAATTAGACTATTGTAATGCTATTTCCTTTAGACAAACATCCTAGGAGGAATAGGCACGGCAAAGTGCCATTTAGAACTGAAGACACACAAGACCCTCAATTTCTACTCAAAGCATGTGGTGGAAAGAACATAAGACTTCTGTGTCTTTCTTCAATACCCAGGACTTCTCCCTAGGTATTATCCTCCTGAGTAAAAAGTGAAAAGAAAAAGAAAAATTTCAGCACACGTTGTAAAACTCATGCCAAGCACAAAACTTATTTCCTTGTCCGTGTTTTTAAAACCATTTTCTGCTCTTCCTGAAATTTTCTTCAGGACCTAGGTCTGCAACAATGCCTATGGGAAAACAGTTTCTTAGAAGCAACAAACACTCGGTGCGTTAAAAAGGGAGCCATTGCTATTTATCAAGTATGCTTGTTGTCTTATGTGTTAACTGCAACAAGAATTGTGGCCCAAGGACATTCCACTACATGTAGACTGGAAACATGAGAAGTGCAAAACACAGAATCATGGAGACCTAGAAGACTTAAGCATTCTCTATGACAAATAAATTTGATTTCACCAGTTGTTCTGTTGATCCCACAGATGAATATAAGATTTTTAATGACGATTCTTAAAGAAGGAGGAACATGAGAAGGATCATAAATGTTTGCTTATCACACAGCATTTAGAACCCATAGACAGAATTGCTGTATGACTTCTGTGAGAATTATATGCCCTGAAAAGGTACTCTCTTGAAGACCTGATGACAAAGTACCAGTAGTATTTTGCTCACCAAAAGATAAAAAGGAAGAAAAGGAAAGTATGCTTCAGTTCTGTGAGAGAAACCCTCCACTACTACGGAGGCCACAAGTGAAATAAGCAGCCAAAATATAGACAAAAAGAAGAAAATATTTACATCTGGCAAACAGTAAGCACAGTTCCAACTATGCAATCAGGGCTTCCCATTTCTTTCACCTAGTAACTATCTCGTATGATAACCGCAATCTCAACAGTAATGATATTGCTTGTCACATACTTAACGATCATTTAAGCCAGTGCTGCAAAAATCAGAAGGAACAAAAAGATAAACGATTCAGTCACTGTCTTTTCCTCAATGGCTGCATGGACTTGTTTACACTCCCCAGTAAACAAAGCATAAAGAGGCCTGCAATAATATATAGCATGTAATTTCTAACACGTACCAACACAACCTCACCAGCAAAGCGGTGAGCTTAAGCTGACAAAAGTGAATATGCATGCATCTGAGATCAAGTTAGCATCTTCACAAGGCACTACATGCTTGGATAGACCAGTTAGGATGGGCACTAACTCGGGTGCCTCTACACACTGTGAGGTTGACCAACTTGGTTCATTTAAAGCTGACAAGGTAAGAAAAAGTTGAGATGGTTTTCTAAAAGCAGGAAGGTCTCATGAAAATGCGATCAAAAGCCACCAATGTTACAGAACATTAAACATAATCAGCATAACAGTATGCTCATGAGTCCATTTGAAGTGTTTTTATTTTGTTTTGGATTTTTAATAAGACAAACCAGAGAAAACCCAAAACAGTTTAAACTGAACTGAGGTGCAAACAGAAGTTGAGATAACATATAGATTCATAACCTACAATTATGCATTCCTGGAAGATTAAAAACAACATGTCTTTTGAAATACTGAAAAGGAAAGCTAATAAGAATACCAAAGTGACAATCCCACTTAAAAAAAATATTAAAAACATTCATACTTATATAAGAACGTTATGAAAATATTTGGCAACTAATTGATTTTTTAAGAGTTTAACAATGCATTTGGGACTTCACATTATTTAGATCTACCTTCTTTGACATGTTTAGCCACAGAAATATGACTTTCAGCGTTCAGGTCCATCCCAAGATCAAAATGATTTATCTAGAATAGGAAGAACCCAGCTTTCTCCTAGTCATCTCTTGCTTCTTATAGCTAACAGCACAAGTGCAAAGTGGCCACAAACAACAGTTAATTCATATAGTGTTGCACAAGAATGGACAGAAGGGGTCAAACTGAAGATACATTCAGTCTGGCATTCTGTCTAACAGTGGCTAAAAGCATATATAAATCTCACAAAAATCCAATGCCAGAAATGAAGGAGCAGCCAAAGAATTTGGGTAGATAAGAAAATTCCTGTATGACTTAAGCCATCATTGTTACATTGTAGAAAGATGCTGTCAAAACAAGCTTTCAAATCATCTGGTACAGGTGATCTTTCTTTCAGAGAAGGATGTACAGATCTAATAAAGGATCTTATAGAGCATGGTTTTGCCCCATCCAAGATAGATGTTTACTGTGGTTATTGCTTATAGGTATGGTAATGTTATAGAAAAGCTAAAAATTTAGCCCATGAGAAACAGTGATTTAGAGTCTTACATCAGGAACACCCATGTACAGGAAGAAATTGTTTTGTTTGGAGGAAAAACCAAAACAATCAAAACCACACACACGAAGTTTTGGGGGTTTGGTTGGTTTTATATGCCATGTATATTGAGTTTTATATGCCAACAGACAAAAAAACCCACACTAAGGGTTCAGATGCAATAAAAAGTTTCTAAAGATAAGATAATATGTAACTATCTGTATACTAAAGATAAGATAATATAGAATCATAGAATCGTCTAGGTTGGAAGGGACTTTTAAGATCATCAAGTCCAACCATCAACCCAACACCACCAAAACCACCACTAAACCATGTCCCTCAGCACCATGTCTACCATGTCTTTTAAATACCTCCAGGGATGGTGATTCCAACACTTCCCTGGGCAGCCTGTTCCAACGCTTGACAACCCTTTCAGGGAAGAAATTTTTCCTAATATCCAGTCTAAACCTCCCCTGGCACAACTTGAAGCCATTTCCTCTTGTCCTCACTTGTTACTTGGGAGAAGAGACTGACCCTCACGTCTCTACAGCCTCCTTTCAGGCAGCTGTATAACAATCTGTATATTTCCTATGAAAGATACTATGTCAGATCACCTTACGTTTCTTGCATAGGTAAGACTATACACATGGGTAATCTTGCACATGGTACATTATCATTTGCCTGTACACAGGCAAACAAAAACCATTCCTAACCACATCAGCTAATTCCCCAGAGCACAAGATGCAGGTATCACTGCGTTCTTTATCACAGCTAATCATGGTAAAAGAAGGAAACATGGTTTACCCTCTGTTCCTTTAACTTCTGGCTAGTGAAACAATAACAAGGATATGAGCTTCACCCAAACAGACACAGTGGTTTAACAGAACCTAGTTTTGCCTGTGAACAATCATTCCACGAAATAGTATGTTCTGGAAATCTCAATGTGAAAAGAAGTATAAAATTTAAAATCCTCTTTGAAAATGCAACACATCACTTCAGATGGTGTATTTATGCACTGCTCAGACATTAATGGCACAATACACATCAAGGCTCAAAAACATAAAACCAAAGACAAGTAATATAAGATACTTTAGGTTATTTTTAATATAGAATATCAGGGAAGGACAGAATGCATCCATGAAGATAGCAACCACGGTTATTACTTCCAGTATAACATTACTTTCAACCACACTGTGAAGCTTAACATATTAAAGAGCTATCTGCCACCTCATTTTTAGCTTTTGCCACTTGCTATTTGTATTTATCTTTAGTTAGTAAGGAAACCATCATCTCTAGGTAACAGCACATGGATTAACTCTATAGGTTTCAAGCAGAGATCAATAGGATCTTCCCCTACCTTCAAATATTCTGAGGTACATCATCATTACTGCCTTTCCAACCCTTCCCCTACGAAGATAACTGAAGCTCCTGAAATGCTGAATCAGTGGGTTACAACTGGTGAAGCCAAACCTCTCTTGTTGCTTCCTCTCCCATATACCTATCATGTTATTCTTCTGTATTTGAAGCACTGTGCCCCTAAAACATTGGAATGCCCCATCTGTACTGGGTATAACTAGTATTAGATCCTGTGAGACCAGTGAAGGTGTGAGGAAGTACAGAAAAGGTAAAAGAGAAGCTCTGAACCTAACGGAAAGATATTGTATGGATTCCATCAAAGTAGAAACAATCATTTTTATTACATACATGTATTTTTTACTTCAGTTTCTTAGATGAATGTGTCACTTTAAATGCACCACTTCTGTGATGTCAGTCAGCAAAGCAATCCAGGAAAAAATTATTTTCCTAGGTTTCGATTTGCAGAGTCACAGAAAAGATCCTTTGAGTTTACCTGGAACAGATCCTCTGAGAGATATGTCATTCTGCAGCTTAGTTCTGTTTGCAGAACAGGATCTGAAACACGTTGCAATTCCAGTTCGGACATAAACATTGGACCACAGTTTGTATCTGCATCTCCAAGAATTTCTGCTGAGACAGAAAAACAAAGAGAAAAAAATTCCTTGATGAGCTGGAGCAATAATCTCCCAGTCAACTCATGTGGCAGGATGTGAAGCCTTTCAGGATTCAACAATGGGACATGCAATGTTAAAGAGAATTATTTCATCCTTACATGGCTTATTGTATATCCCTTGAATTATTCCTGTGGGGAAAAAAGAAATAAGAAATATCTATCTGTGGAAACTGAAAAAATAAAAGAAATAAGAAATATATAGCTGTGAAAATTGAAAAAATAAAATCAGTTTTATCATCTGTAGATTTCTAACAAGGCAAGTGTTTATGATAATTTAAGAGCTGTATTGTTCATCATACCATTATATGCTTAATGAGCTTTATCACATGTACTGGAAAGAGACTGGAAAGGCTTCTTCATGAAAACGTTTCACTGTTGTGTGAATGAAAATAAACCTGTATAGGGTCTTTTTCAAAGGGATCATTTGCTATATAATCCAGCATTTATCATGCTTTTGCAGTCAGCAAGTGTTTAAAGCACCTTTATGAATAATGTACTGACAGCCCATGAACTAACTTTAGCCTTCTGCTATCATAAAGAGTCAAAGAATGAATTTTAAGCCTAACTGGCTATAATTATTGCCTAATTAACTATAATTATTGTTCACTTTAAGACTACATGTCCACATTTCATTTGCATGTTGGTTTTTATATCCATGACTTTAAGCACTGAAAACAAGGATTTATAAATAAAAGACTGCTCATCAGGATGCTGTTATATAGCTACATAAGCAACACATTCTCCATCCTATAAACAGACATCATGTTTCCATATAATACAAATAAAAACTGGTCACAAAACTGAAGATACCCATAGACACCCAATCCACAGAATTCTTACAACTATATCTGTGAGTGACTCATTCTGAGAGAGAAACTGAGTATCCACTGCAAGGTTATATATACAGAGATACACACCCTGAAATATATGAACTTTTACAGCCATTGATGTAACAATTAATTTTACCCCCCAAAATAATTAGCAAATAAAATGATGGACCTGCATTGTAACTGTTGTGGCTATCAGGAAATAGCCCTTAGTCCTGACTTGCAATAGACTGAAGAACATGTGATCTCACGTACCACTGGACAGATACAAAAAATTGGGAAGAAAAGTGGAAACACAATCACAGATCATTTCACCCAGAACAGATTGTTTCGTATTCAGTGTTGACTTTGCTATCAAAGGGACTTGGAAACAAGATTTTCTGTTCCTTCCTGACACGAACACACTCTTGTCTTGAAAGCAGCTCCTAGCTTTGATACGATGTTGTTTCCTTAGCAATATCAATGAATAATGTGCTGTGTGTTCAGAGGTGGGGAGGGAGGGAAGCTAAATGAAAAATCATCAGAATGCAACAGAACTCAGTCTGGGATTATTCCAGATAATGTAAAAGCACAGGGCATTCCCCTATGGTAGTTAGTCCAGGGCATTTGCCTCCTCTAAAAAAAATACTACATCAGAAACAATACTACAAGATTTAGAGAGATGAGCATAAAAAATTACTAGAGAAACACACTGTGTCTAGATTATCATTGCATGCGGGAGCTGGTTTTGAAAAGTGTTAGATATTTACCGAACAAAGGGCGTCCTAAATGGAATTAAATAAATTTTAAAAATAAATATAGAGGAAATACAAACATGTTATGCCAGATACAGCTATGAACGGTCTGGGTAAGAATGAAATATGCCTAGTAGACAGGTTCTCCCTTTAACGCGCATTTGCTAACTCTCTATATGATCCTGAGCAGTGTTTGAATCTTACCGCAGATTGATCTAGATCACTAATTTATTCCTACACCGCAGTGTTCTTAATGCTGATTGTCCTCTAAAAACACTGCCTTAAACAAGCTACTTGATGAAATGCCTTATGCCACGGAGCCTAACGTAACCAATCTCCAAACAACATTCAACAAACTACTTTCAAGTAGTAATATATAATGATAATATATAGCAATGTATATTGGTAATATATAACGTACCAAAACATATTTTCAAGGCCAATTGTGGTATAGCTGGTCCAAAATGTTAGGTAACACCTAGCTTAAAAAGCTTACTCTCTGTATAACCAGTTCAAATGCGAATCAGTTCAAAACTAAGCAAATACTCTTATTTCTCTGAGATTATTTTTGCCATGTGTTGAACACATTCTATTTCAGTCCACTTCCTACTGGTCAAGGGTTGATAATGTGAGATATGCTTCTCTTGTCAAATTCATAAATGTGAAAATTAAAAGGACAGAAAACCAGCTGTTTGATCACTTTAATTTACACAGATTTTGATGAAGCAGTGCAACCACATTTGTGTTGTAACACCCTAATAATTATTTCAGTTTAATCATATTTAAACCCATAGTTAACAAAATGAAGAGTTTCTACATGCTTGCAGCAGTTTAATTAAGCAAATACAGAAGTACATTTTCAGATAACAATAGAGAAAGTGGGATAAAAAGAGAAGGGAGAGAAAGGATGGGCCATTGGTTACAGCACTAGTTTCAACTGAAAAGAAATAAATGAATTTCCCTGTTTTACCACAGCAACTTATCCCTGCACTGCTTTGTGCAAGCCGTTACGCATGCACCTCAGCTACTCATCCGGAAAAAAAAAAGGAATTTCCATATTGTTATAGCAATATATGAAGCTAAAATACATTACCGATTATGAGACACTGCAGTATCACCTCGATGGAGTGACAAAAACAATGAGGAGGAGTGCTGCGTAAGGGGACACAGAAATAGTCTGAACTGCCAGTGTTAATACCTGTCCTATGGGAATCAATTTGAACAATGGTCAACCTAAGTGTTTTTGAGAACTGAATTTGACTTAAAAGAATAAAATACATACTTTATAAGTCAACTTTTTTATAGGCAAGTGAGTACTTGGCATGATTTTTGTTCCAATTGTAGAATATTACAGACAAAGAAGATTGAAGACACAGCTTGAATTAAATCCAGTTCTCGGAATAGGAATGCTAATCGTTTCATTGCAGCAATTGCCTGTAAATTTTTAATACTGGATTTTGAACGTACTCTCTGAAATTGTTTCAGATACTGTTATAGAAAAAACTCAGAATCCACATAAATATCATGGAGAAGCAATAACAGTCTAATTGTACCTCCAGTTTGGGCAAGCTGCCCTGGTGATGGAGAACGGAAACCCTGGTGTGGTCTGTTCTCAGAAGTCCGAGCAGTTGGATGGTCCATATAAACTGAATGTCGCGTTAGGATTCTCTCTGCTGCTCTGGTCAGCCTCGGTCTTTGACCTTCACTGAGCTCCCCAACACTATCATCAGAATCCTACATAGAACAGCAACATCAGAAGAGCAGGAATAAAAAACACCATGTATTTCTTCCAAAACCAGGCACTGTTATCTATTTACATTAACCCTTAGAGCACTCATAAACTTAAGTCTATACTATTAGCATTGAATAAATAAAACTGAAACTGAAGATATTATCATCTAACTGGATTTGAAAGCAAGACCTACATTTATCAGTACTGGACAGAAAAGAATCACTTACAGCCAAAGAATATCACTTATTTTGTTAGTGGTATGCCAACATGAGCAGAACTTAAGTTATATTTTTAGCACGTGAATTCTTTAATGTCACACATATGGCCATTGTTGACTATCTGACCTTGTAACATTGAAAGCACCTAAAAGCTATTGACTGTCTGTTGTTGCAATTCAAATAGGGATGGTTCTCTGGATTCTGACTTTCAAAGCTGCAGTGAAAAAACAGCTTGCTTCTATGCAGGAAAACAGGTTGAATACACATACACACATGTGCGCAGTATCATTTTAAGGTGATACTAGTAACATCTACAAGAATATTCTTTCTCTTATAAACAAGAAGGTACGCTTGCACACACCTTGCCAGAATCTGGGGAGTTTATTAGTGTCTTGTATGGACAGACTAAGCAGTCTGTGACTATGAGAAAGGGAAAAGGCAAATTAGAGATGCATTTGTGCTAATGAAAAAATATCACTACAGTAACAGTCAGACTCAGAGCTGACACTGTAGAAAGCTTTTCACTAAGTCCATCCACCAGAGCTCATTAAGTAAAATAAAGACAGACAAAGGAACAGTTGAGGAGGTGAGTGAAGTTAGTAATTATTTAGACTAAATTAACCAAGACTGAAGGAAGAAACTGCATGTGTATCAATAAAATCACAAAAAGCAAGATCTGCTGTAAATAAAGTTGTTCATGAACCATATTGCAGTCTTCACAGTTCACTTCACAGAATCACAGAATGGTAGGGGTTGGAAAGGACCTCTGGAGATCATCTAGTTCGACCCCCCTGCCAAAGCAGGTTCATCTACAGCAGGTTGCACAGGATCATGTCCAGGTGGGTTTTGATTATCTCCACAGAAGGAGACTCCACAACCTCTCTGGGCAGCCTGTTCTAGTGCTCTGTTACCCTCAAAGCAGAGAAGTTTTTCCTCATGTTCAGACAGAATTTCCTATGTTCCAGTTTGTGCCCGTTGCCCCTTGTCCTGTTGCTGGGCACCACAGAAAATAGTCTGGCCCCATCCTCTTGACACCCCCCCTTTACATATTTATAAGCATTGATGAGATCCCCTCTCAGTCTTCTCCAGGCTAAACAGACCCAGCTCTCTCAGCCTTTCCTCATAAGAGAGATGCCCCATTCCCTTGATCATCTTCATAGCCCTCCACTGGAATCTCTCCAGTAGTTCCTTGTCTTTCTTGAACTGGGGAGCCCAGAACTGGACACAGTACTCCAGATGCGGCCTCACCAGGGCAGAATAGAGGGGGAGGATAACTTCCTTCGACCTGCTGGTCACGCTCTTTTTAATGCGCCCCAGGAGACCACTGGCCTTCTTGGCTACAAGGGCGCATTGCTGCCTCATGGTCAACTTGTTGTCCACCAGGACTGCCACGTCCCTCTCTGCAAAGCTGTTTTGCAGCAGATACAGTCCTGTACCGGTGCACGGGGTTATTCCTCCCTGGGTGTAGGACCCTACACTTGCCTTTGTTGAACTTCATTAGGTTCCTCTCTGCCCAAGTCTCCAGCCTGTCCAGGTCTCGCTGAATGGCAGCACAGCCTTCTGGTGTGTCAACCACCCCCCCCACTTTTCTGTCATCATCAAACTTGCTGAGGGTACACTCTGTCCCCTCATCCAGGTCATTGATGAATATGATGAATAGTGGACCTTGTACTGACCCCTGGGGAACATCACTATTACAGGCCTCCAACTACACTCTGCACCACTGATCACAACCCTCTGAGCTCTGCCATTCAGCTAGTTCTCAATGCACCTCACTGTCCACTCATCTAAGCCACACTTCTATCATGATTTGGGCCAGACTGGCCACAGAAAATGAACGATCTATGAGGATGTTATGTGAGTCAGTATCAAAAGCCTTGCTGAAGTCGGGGTAGACAATGTCCACCACCCTCCCCTCATCTACCCAGCCAGTCATCCCATCATAGAAGGCTATCAGGTTGGTCAAGCATGATTTCACCTTGGTGAATCCATGTTGATCACTCCTGATAACCTTCTTTCCCTCTACATGCTTAGAGATGACATTCAGCATGAGGTGTTCCAATACCTTCCCAGGGATGGAGGTGAGGCTGACAGGCCTGTAGTTCCCTGGGTCCTTCTTCTTGCCTTTTTTAAAGACTAGAGTGACATTGGCTTTTCTCCAGTCCTCTCCTGTTCTCCATGACCTTCAAAAACGATTGAGAGTGGCTTAGCAATAACATCTGCCAGCTGCCTTAGTACTCATGGGTGCATCCCATCAGGGTCCATGGATTTGTGGGTGTCAAGTTTGCTTAAATGATCTCCAACCCGATTGTCCTCAACCAAGGAAAAGTCTTCCTTTCTCCAGACTTTCTCACTTACCTCAGGGATTCCTGAGAGCCAGCCTTAGCAGTAAAGACTGAAGCAAAGAAGGCATTCAGTAACTCTGCCTTCTCTGCATCCTCTGTCACCAGGGCACCCACCTCATTCAGCAGCAGGTCCGCATTTTCCCTAGGTCTCCCTTTTGCTCCTGATGTACTTGAAGAAGCCCTTCTTGTTGTCCTTGACAACCTTTGCCAGACTTAATTCCAAGTGGGCCTTAGTATTCCTCATTGCATCCCTGCATACTCTGACGACATTCCTCTATTCTTCCCAAGTGGCCAGTCCCTTTTTCCACATTCCATAAACTTCTTCCTTCCATTTGAGTTTTTCCACAACCTCCTTGCTCATCCACACAAATCTTCTGCCTCCTTTGCTTGATTTCTTACTCATAGGGATGCATCGATCTTGAGCTTGGAGCATGTGATGCTTAAATATTAACCAGCTCTCTTGGGCCCACCTATCTTCTAAAGCCTTAACCCATGGGATTCTTCCAGGTAGGTCTTTGAAAAAGGCAAAGTCAGCTATCCTGAAGTCCAGGGCTGCAATTCTACTTTTTGCCCTGCTTCTTCTACACAGGATGCTGAACTCTACCATCTCATGGTCACTGCAGCCAAGGCTAACCCCAGCTTCACACCTGCAACTAGTCCTTTGTTTGTTAGCATAAGGTCCAGCAGCACACCTGTCCTCATTGGCTCCTCCACCATCTGTGTCAAAAAGCTATCATCAATGCTCTGCAGAAACCTTCTGAACTGTACGTGCCTGGCTGTGTTGCCTTTCCAGCAAATATCAGCTTGGCTGAAGTCCCCCATAAGAACCAGGGGCTGTGCTTGTGAGGCTATTTCCAGCTGTCCGTAGAAGGCCTCATCAACTTCCTCTTCCTGATCCTGTGGTCTGTAGTAAACACCCACAACAATGTCATCCATATTGGCCTGTCCCTTAATTCTTACCCATAAGCTCTCAACACGTTCTTCATCCACGCCTAGGCAGAGCTTGATACATTCCAGTTGCTCTCTCCACCACCTTGCCCTGCTGGCCTGTCTTTCCTAAAAAGTACATAGCTGTCCGTGGCAGCATTCCAGTCATGCAAGCTATACCACCACGTCTCTGTAACTGCCATGAGATCACGGCCCTGCGACCGCACACCTCCAGCTATGGCAGTTAGAGTAGACACCCAGTCCAAACTGCAGGACAAATGTGCTACACTGGAACAGTCATGTACACACCTTGAAAGCTAGGTACATGTGATACTATGGACAGCTAACTTATTTATAATGCTTAACCTTCAGTGTTTTTAAAAAGTTTTACATGAGAACACAGCTAACAGAAGTGTGATCACTTCCAGCGGGGAATGAAGTGTATGAAACTGTTCTCTAGCCAACAACAAGGATAAGTCTGAAATATTTTATCTACTTTTGAGTAAGAAATTATCACTTCAAAAGTACTGTATTGGAAGGAAAAGGACTGTAAGTTACCTCCAAATGGTACCTTCCTTCTTTTGCAGCAACAGGTGCTTGATTTAATTTGGCTAAAAGAGTCAGGACAGGATCCCTGTGATAGCCTTTACCCAGTCTTCTCACTACTTGCCCTTCACTGGGAGGATCATAATCCTAAAATAAAGAAACAAAATCCACATAATACATGATATAAAAACTGGTTTTTGTAGGAACTTGAATCTTCTTACTTTAGTTCACAATTAAGCTTTTTTCTTTTATAAAAGCAGTTGTTACAGTTTCCATATTGAGAACTTGTGCCATAAAAATCTAGGCATTTAAAAATAAGCAAAATGATGCACTGTTTTCTCCTTTTACCCACAGACGTGCATAGTCTTCATCTGATACGCAAGACTGCAATGCTTAGAGAAGAACAAGGTCATTTAGGCCTTCAAAGTTCAAGGAAACAGCTAAATCCTCAAACATACTGGTTGCTAGCAATGATCTGGCCGCAGAGCTGGTCTCCCCAGCAAGGATTTAGCTTCCTCAGCTAGAGAGCCTCGTTTGAGGATGGAGGACTATTGGAAGGAGTTACGATCCAGCTGACAAAGACAGGGAAGAACATATATCAAGCATCTTCATCCAACCTGATGAAGAGCACTTTAATTTAGGTTCACCTGATAAAAGAATTTAAAAGAGGAAGCACAGCAGACAGAGGAGGTATCCAAAGGGAAGCCCACAAAGGGAACTTTTACAATCTTGATCAAGAGGGAGCGTATTTTCCTCAAGTGCCTATACACTCAGATGGCAAAGTCTGGACAATAGACAGAAAGATAAGCAAGTTCAGGGCACAGTCTCAGAACTATGACATGAATTAAATCATGGATTTTCAATGGGAAAGTATGCACAAGGAGGGTATGGCCATGTACGGGTAGAATTGTTTAGGAAGGATAGGCAGGGAGAAGAAAAGAGGACTCCTACTCTAGGACATTTAAAATTTGCATTATTGAAGTTGGGAAGGACCTCTGGAGATTGTCTAGTCCAACCCAACTGCACAAGGCAGCACCAAAAACTGTGTCTGGCCACCCCCACAGTAAAAACATTTCTTACATTTAAACAGAATGTCCTGAATTTCAGGCTGTGTCCACTGCTTCCTGTCTTTTCAGTGGGCACCACTCAGAAGAGTCTGACTCTGTCTTCCTTACTCCTTCACACCAAGTATTTATCCACATTGATAAGATTCCCCCTGCAAGCCTTCTCTTCTCCAGGCTAAACAATCCAAGGTCTCTCAGTCCCTCCTCATATGACAGATGCACCAATCCCTTAATCATTTTTGCAGCCCTTTGCAGTACTTACTCCAGTAAATCTGTATCTTTTTTGTACTGGAAAGCCCAGAACTGGACACAATACTCCAAATACTATCTCACCAGTACTGATTAAAGGGGAAGGACCACCTCCCTTGACCTGCTGGCAATGCTCTTCCAAATGCAGCAAAGGGTGACAGCGGGTGCCTTTGCCACAAGTACATATTGCTGGTCCATGTTCAACTTGTCCACTGGGATCCCGAGGTTATTTTCTACAATGCTGCTTTCCAGATGGCCAGCAACCAGCATGTACTGGTGTATGTAGTTGCTCCTCCTCAGGTGCAGAACATGGCATTTCTCCTTGTTGAACTTAGTGAGATTCCTGTCAGCTCATTTCTCCAGGCCAGTGAGGTACCTCTGAATGGTCACACAGCCCACTGCGTATCAATCAGTTTTGTATCATAGATACTACACTACACTACATCTGCAAACTTGCTGATGATGAGGTCTGCCCCATCATCTAGGTCATTACTGAATACGTTGAACAGCACTAGAGCTAGTATTGACCCCTGGGCATACACCACTAGTGACTGGTCTTCAGCCCAGTAGCTCAGCCAGTTTTCAATCCCAGGTGAAATAATTCCTTGAATTCACAGACCTCCATGAGCCTATTGATGGTCTGAGTCAGGATGAGAGGGCAAAGGAACACTGGGAATGTTGTGGTCAGGGTCTGCTTCAGAGCACCTGTCCAACAGAAAGTAAGAGGAGGCTTTCTACAAAACATTAAGAGGGGTCTGATGATTGCAGGTCTTCATCCTCATGGCAGATTTCAACTATCTGGATATCTTTCAGAAGAGCCATACGGCATTGTGGAGGCAGTCCAGGAAGATTTTAGAAATCTCTCTGGAAGTCCCTTCCAATCAATACTATTACAATTTCACTATCAATTTATTTTTTTATTCTTTCGTAAAGAAAACAGTTTGGTTTAAGCATAGTATCACTTTACCTGATACTATTATTTATATGACAGTTATGTTCTACCAAGAGGCATTACACAAAGTCAGAGAGGGAAAATCCAGGCATTTGAGGAAAAGTGCTAAAAAAGAAAGGGAATGGAGAATACCTTCACTTGGGAGGCTTCCAGGACAATGGAGTGAAGTAAATGTCAGATAAAAAACTATTCTGAAGTTTTAAGCAGCTTTATCTAACTCCAGCCTCAGCTAACCTACTTTAATGATTTAAGCAGACAAACAATTAAAAGATGGCTCAAAGCAGAAATAGCTCAGAGCATAACAATGTTTAAGACATCTTAAAATTAACACAACAAAGAGATGAAAAAGCTTACTAGCTATGTCTCACCTACAGAAGTAAATAAATAATTCAACTTTTTTTTTCAATACAAATTAGGTTGTATAATGTGGGTTTTTTCTTTGGCGCTCTGAAATTCTAACATTCTTTACAAGTGTACAGTTTAAAAGAGTAAATTTAAAAAGTTTCTAAATCAAATGCTTACAGCACATCCAATTTATCAAGATGCTCAAGGCAGAATACCACACTAACTCAATTTCCTTGTGAAACATTTCCTTACCATTTCATTGGCATCTTGTAAAGTACTCTCTAAGCTCTCAGCAAGGTTTGGAAGAGACGGTCCTCCTTCTGCTAATGCTGAAAAATATTTTAAGTTACAAATACTAAAAACCATGCAAGATATAGGAAAGAAAGCCAAGGCCACATTCTTTAATAACTGCAGCACGGTGCTTTAGTAAAGTTGGAAATTCCCACTACTGGATGTGTATTACAAAGACATACTTTCAGCTTCCAAGAAAATCACTCTTATACTTTGCTTTCAATAAAAACTTAGTACCACATGCTACTTGTGCAAGACAGTTCCAATTATTTTACAAGTTGATCTTATGACAAAAGAGCAGATCTAATCTTTTTCATTAGTAAGCAGAAGCATTTTGTTCAGAGACAAGGAAAAGAGCAATGAGGTCTCTAAAATCCAAAACCATGAACCAAAAAATAAAGGCCCAGGTTTATTAGCAAATGTATGAGATCTAACTTTAGTAGACCGGAAGAGAAGTTTATAAAAAAAAAAAAATTAATCGGAATTTTAATTTCCACAGATTTGTCTAGTTAGTTACCTCTTGCAGCCAGAATCTGTCCATAGCTGAAAAGTACCTCCCCTTCTGAGATGGGTCTGTCCGCAGTTTCTGTTTCTGTGAGGATAAGGCTGCTTTCCTGTGTGGACTGCCCAGAACTAACTGTAGGTACAGGTGGTGGAACCTCTGGATTGCAAGGAAGCGATTCGAAGGGCCTCGCTGACAACTGCTGAGATGGGAAAATCAAGGCCTCTGGTTCTTCATCATTAGCCACTGACATCTCACTATAATGTAAGAATATGCATTATGAACACACCAAAATGCACTGAACAATACAGACTGAAGTTTTAAATCAATACTGAAATTAATTTGCGAGTATTTTTCAAATGAAAGAGGACAGCATTTTACAGAATGATCCAAGAATCAACACGGTTAAATAATATTTTATGAATGAATTTCTAGTTATAACTAAAAACTATAACATTTATTCCCACTAAGGTAATAGGAAATACAAAATGCTAATAATACAATATTTCATTGTCGCTACATTTATTTCTGGCAGGTGTAACAATACCAGTTTACCAACTACAGTGTTCAACAGGACAATGAATGCGGACCAATACATTCTGAGAAAGGTCCTGATTTCACATTTTCCCCCAAATATAAGTCAAGTAATGAAAAAAAAGAATCCTGGCTTATCTCAATGCCTCCTGATATACACATTAATCATTTATTTACTGACTTTTTGAGGATATATCTAGAAATAATATATTTGTTTTTTTAAGACATGAGAAAACCACACAGCCTGTTCAACTCACACAGCCTTGGGACAGAATGGTTCTTCAGTTAAAGGACTGGGTTTCTCTTCTTCCAGAGGAAGTTCTGCATCATCCCATGGGTTTGGAGGCTTTGTACTTTCCACTTTTGCAGCTTTGGAGACCCATTCTGAGGCAGGAGGGCTTGGTGTGGTTGTGCTAGGAGGCGTATTGACAGGTGTAACCACAGGTGTGCCAACACGGCTAGTGACAGCTGGAATCTCAACTCCTGCACATGTGAAGCCAAATTTCAGACCAGCAAGGAAAGCAGGAAGTAAATCTCAGACAGAGAGTTAGTCCGTTCCACTAAGCACTTGTAACGTTTGTGGTATATTTTGATAGTTATGGAGAAAAGACTAGATTAAGACTAGTTTCTTTTAAGTACACTGTTGGCACCTGAAGGAGCTAGAGTAAAACTTCACTTCCTTACTTCTTTTAATTAGGGAGACTGCTCCGCATTTTAAAAACTAAGTTGCTTTATTTGGAGAGTGTAAATTTGGCTTAATTAACATTAAGAACACAGGAAGGAGGAAAAGACAGCTATGCTTCTGATGTGAAAAAGCATGGAGGGGTAGAAATCAGACACCATAGAAATGTGCATTAAGTCTGAAAATAGAACTGTTACCAAATAGAAGATGTTTGCTTTTTATATGAATTAGCTCCTAATTTTTGTATTATGTGGGTTTCCACTTGACTTACAGCCTCAAGAATATTTATCCTGAGAGATAATGTGTCTTTGAAGAAGAAAATTAGAGCCAGTAGATTAAAGCATATTTGCTACTTCTAAACTTCAATTATTATTTTCACTACCTGTTTCTTTAATTTTTTCATGTTCGTGAACATCCCCACTCATTTCTGTAAGAGACAGAGAAGACTCTGGAGTTTTGACTGGAGGCAATTCTTTTTCTGAAGGTGGTGTTTGTGGTGGTGTGGCCTGGGGTGTTGGCAATGGAGTAGGCACAAGAGACTCCTGAGGGAAAAAAATTGTAATCACACTTATTTATTATCTCAATGCAAAATTCCTATCTCCCAAGTATCTCCAGAGATAGCTGAGGAAGAAAGAGAACGGCAGGTTATCACAGAACAGGAACAGCTGTTGCTTAGATACATGCTTCATGGATCTAACTCATCCATCTAAACATGAAGTTGCACCAGGCTAAATGATACGCCTGGACAAAATAAATCAAAAACCAGTAAATTATGCACTAGAATTATTACATTTGGAAATCATTAGGAATAGAATAGCACAGAACAGAACATTTCAGTTGGAAGGGACCTACAATGATCATCCAAGTCCAACTGCCTGACCAGTTCAGGGCCAATCAAAAGTTAAAGCATATTGATAAAGGCATTGTCCAAATGCCTCAAACGCTGACAGGCTTGGGGCATCAACCACCTCCCTGTGAAGCCTGTTCCAGTGTTTGATGACCCTCTTGGTAAAGAAATGCTTCCTAATGTCCAGTCTAAATATGAATTATATGATTATATGAATTTTAATAAAGCATTTGATGCAATCTTAAGCAAGAAAATATTCTGTAACTTGGATAAAATTGAGTCAGTATGACAAACTCATGGTAAGAGACTCAATTAAAAACAAGATTACAAACAAAGCAATAGCCAAGACAGTAAAGCAAAAGCCAATTCATGAACATGAATAAAATAAGCTCATAAAATAAGCTCAAACACAGTTGTGACATTCTTTAAAAACTGACAATGATGGAGATAAATCTGACAAGCAAATATGATGGAGTTTAGCTTGCTACAGAGGCATATTATCAAACTTTTCAGGTTTTTTCCAGCCCTGTTCTCTGACATTTCACAAAGAAAACAAGATAATGTGGCTAAAGGAAAGCTTCCAGGCTAAAAACTCTTATGGGAAGTGGAACATGCTAACACATTTGGCAGTTCACACACAACTGTGAGACACCATCAACATCAAAGAACTTGGTAACTGGGCAGCTGAAGTTCTAGATAGGAAACTTCACATTAAGAAGAGGTAGATTAAGAATGCATAGACTACATATTCGAGAACTTCTGCTATAAGCTGTGCAGAAATGGAAGAAGAAGAAAAAACCTAATGAATGTACAAGTTACCCAAGGGGTAACTATTATCCACAAATGTGGAAAGACTTAAAAAAAAAATATAATTAGCTACCTGAGATTCCAATAAAGGCAGGAGAATATCATTACTGTAGCACAAGGCACTGAGGAAACCCCATCTTGCATACTACAACGTATATCAACATATTAGTGTTACCCATGGTCAAGACCAATCTAAATGGGAAAACGTGCTGTCCGTCAGCAGAAGTCAAAAAATGGTATACATACAGACAATTGCTTTATTTAGCCTAATCAAACAGAGCCCAAAAAGGACAAAACTAATCTCCTGAAGTGCCCAAATGAATATATGTAGTAAGGAGAAAGCAACCGCTTCAGCCTAACGACATTTCAGTTTAAGCTGGTACAGAAACAAGAAGCCTTAAGTGGGCTATTAGTAAATGTAGAATGGTTATTAAAAGAGGTTTCTAAGTATCAAAAGAACAACCTCCAAAGAACAGTTCCCTTTAACATCATACCCTCCTTAACCTGTAATGGAGTGGTGAAGAGCTCTTTAGATGCAGGATGGCTGTATTTAAGCCTGCAGCAGTGAAATGATTACTTTTGACTGCAGAATAGTCTGTCGGTCACTCACAGCAGGCACTAGGTGGTATTTCAGTATATATGCACTGTAGCAGGATAGAATAATTGATCTCACTTTCAACAAAGCTTTGAATAGTTGGATTTCTAAGTGCAACAATTTCCACATTCATCCCAAAGACATTATACAACACCAGACTGTAGCACAGCCATGTGGTTACCAAAGAGCCAGCTGTCATTTGACTATCAAAGGGAACAGAGAAAATTATCCTGTATTACAGGAAGCTCTACTAATCATTTAAGCATTTACTGAAAACTACTGTTTTCAGTATGAATTAATATTCATTTTTACAGATATTAAAGAATGGCTGCAAGCCCGTAAGACTAAAAATAGCATCGCTCTCAGCTTCTATTTCTTCTTGTAAGAAGAAATTAGTTTCTTCATATTTCATTTCTTTGCCAGAAAGAAGCACAGCTATTTTTGTTGAAAATAACAATCTTTTGACAACATGAAATTAAGTATCAAGACTTTCCTTTAGAAATCAGTTTTGTGCTCAGCCTTAAAGTACACAAATAAATATAGCAAGCTGCAACTAGCACAAAGGAATTAATTCTTTTTTCTTTTCAAAATTTTTTTTAAAGTGAAATAGGTTTAATCTTATTGCTTGCTGGGATATAGTAAGAAATAATAAAAAAATGCAAATCATGCATTTCAATTCATCAGTTTTTTTCTGTCATCTTTGTCTTGCACATAGTTAAAGAATCATGCCACGAACAAATGATCTGTTAGAACTTCAGCAGCGAAGTTTAAACAAAACGGACTCTTACCATCATAACTGTTGCACTTGGAAGAACATTTGTAGCAGGAATGGCTTTCTGAGACTGCCTGTTACCCAGCATGGCTGCAATTGTCTCACTGAGCACTTCATTTACAAAATGACTTATCATTTCCGAGTCCACAGGCACACCAGCATTGATAAAGAGTTGAAATCCTCCACCACCTGCAACTTCAACTGAAAACAAAGAAACACAAAACACATATCCAGGTCTCACTACTTAAAATGCATGTACTGTACAGCAGCATCATGAACTTTTAAGCATTCCTTTGCAAAAAACGATTTTTTTAATTTTACAGATAAACAACATAGAGAAGCAATTCAGCATCATAAAAGAAGGCAGCAGCAAATGGCAGTGACATCACAGGAGAAATGCATTTGTCTCCCATTCTCACACATTTATAAGGGAGGGAATTGTTGATGTATCTAATAACAAAAGAAAGGCAAACAAACATTACAGGCTTAGCAAAATGCCAAATCTGATTTAGATGGCCAATAACAGAAGCTGATTTATACAGTTGTGTCTTTCATGTGTTCTTTTTCTTTTTTTTTTTTGGATAATTTATTTCAATGGCCTTATAATTCTTGCTCTGTCTCAACAAAAATTAAAGCACGCACTTTTGCATTTTATAGTTTCACTGGTTCAGCCTTACCCACTCTTAGGGTCAGGCAGCAGCTACCTACACAGCTTGTTAAAATTAGCCAAAAATTGGGATAACCTATCTGCTGAGAACAGTAACTCCTACTTACCAATGTTAGATGTTGCAGTCTCACTGTCTTCACTCTCTGAGGTGCTAGCATTGGGCAGTGTTTCTTTCTGAACTGTGTACATCCCACTGATAATTTTTGACATTATTTCTTGTTCCACCCTAGCAGAATAAAACCTGTTTAACTATCAGCAAACACCAAGACACCTAAAAGTATACATAAGCATAAAACAAAAGAGCATTCTTGACATAAAATGTAAGGCAGCTCAAAGGAAAGAGAAGAAGGGAAGGAGAAGAAAGGAAAGGTATTCTTATGGAGTCATTCCTTCTTCCATATATACGCTCTCACCACTTTGTTGTATTGTAACTCACCAATTTATCAACCTGTTTTCTGTAGTTTCTCTCCTTTCAATCAGTTCATCCAAAACATCAGAAGACTGCTGAGGAGCAGAAGCCACTGGAGGAAACAAAGGACCATTGTATTTTGGCAAGGCAACTTTAAACTGTCCATTAAGCTCTAGAAGAGGCTCAAAGAATTCTGGAATTTCATCCCCCTCCTCTTCCTGATCCTAATAAATAAGAAGTAAATTAAGTTATGGTGAGTTTCTGGAAGGTAATGTCATTCAGGTAACCAATAATTTTTTTTCTTTGAGAAACATTTGTAGATGTGTCACGGCACACAAACCACATTCTCCTTTCTTAGTACGTTGACGTTAATTGATACAATTCTAAACTTGGCAAATCATAAATCTGTGGAGGTATAAGGCTATAGGAACTGCTAAGTAAAACATGATTTGGCTCATATTTCCTGCCTGTGCTGCACAGGACAGGGAGTCAATAGTAACGTTAGTACTTGAGAAATTTACTTGTGACATAAGTCAGTTTTTTTTAATACGTACTCCAGAAATGCTCCTCCTTTTGAAAAAAATAGGTTAGGAAACTTCCTACAGTTACTTGTTGGGTTAGGTAGTTTTGTTTGGTTTGGCTTTTGTTTGTTGGGTTTTTTTTAGAAATTAAACTTCTACTTTAAAGTCTTCCGTCTGAAAAGATATATTCTCAAAAGTTAATGAGCAAGCATCCAGTCAAAATCCTAATAAAGTTGCCAGCACTACACATGAATAGTTTACACATACTTTACATGTATGTTTACACTTTCATTAACTTCAGCTGCTGAAAGTTAAAAGGTATTTCTGGGTAACCAATTCACAAGATCCTTGCAGGCACTTTGAATTTAACCTTAATGTGCTATTTCTAAAAAGTTACGGAAGCTAGCTGGTGCGCGTTACAATGTTTGACTGTTTCCAAAGATGCCACCCTCCTTTTCCCCCCTGAGCACATACGCAGCATTAAGTCTCAAAAAGCAGTCACCATCCCATATCATAATGTACCACTTTAGAAATGTCTCCCGATGGATGAGAACCTGCATCTTTCCCTCATAATATTAAAAACAAATGTCTCAAACAGTAATATGATTCTCTAAGAAGAAAATTTGGTATGCCAGAAAGAGATGAAGAGCTGAGCCCTAAATTACCAGTGAGAAGCATGCAATGATGCATAAAAGAGCTCACTGTAAATCTACGTTTACTAAGATTAATCTCCAACACTGTGAAAGGAAAAAAAGGTCTTCTTTTCCCTGACATAAATTAAATTTCTTTTTAACCCATAAAATAAAAAGTTATATATATTTTCTATGAATAAAATAACAAATCACTAAACCCAGGAAGAACAGAGAAGGGGGGGCGGGGGGGGGAGAAAGAAAAAAAAAAAAAAGACTAACATTTTCCTGTCTCCTTCCCCAGCCCAGCATTAATACTTCTCTCCTACCTAATATACTTTAAAATTGAAAAGCCAGATAGGTCCATAATGGGTTTTACAACAAATAGCTATTGGGGAACGGGATCCATCTGGATCTTTAAACAGAAAGCTTTTCTTCAAAGAAAAGCTGTAACTTACAAAGCAGGCAAAAGAGAATATGTATATTTGGTTGACAAACAAAGATCTCTAAACCATTCCAGGCATAGAAATAAGACAGTAATGTTAAACTTAGAATGGCACTGGATGCTTTATAAGCTGATAAGCAGTTAATTCTGTTAGGATATATGTATTCATAACCATAATTCATTCTGACAGCAAAAGTAAAGATGTCTCAGTCTAGTGTTTCATTATCCATTTTATTCTGACTGCATTACTCCATACATTTTCTTTGATGTTGCCTATTTAATACATTTTCTGAAAGTATGCAAAATACAAACATCTGGATTAAATAAACCAAGTACATACAAGAAACCTTACATATATTTAGTAACTTCTGACAAACTTCTGCAGTTCTCCTGTATTTCTAAATTATATGCAAAAATATTTTATATTTAACAGTGCACAAATCCAAAAGAAAATTATTTTCATTTTGGGGCGATACGTTATCTCTGCTGAAATAAAAAAATAATATAATAGTCAGTATTTAATTATACAGATTGAACTTGCACATAGATCACTTTGTAGACCAATTCTGAATAATCTGCACTCAATTCCACACTGTACCTCCCTGGAGACTGTTGAAAATATCTATCATGGCTCCCAAACAAAATATGTCATAAATTAGAAAGTCTTTCAGATATGATTGGAATATGAATCATTGTACTTTATTATAAAGTATCAAGCTGATATTCTATTTCCCAAATTATGTTCAGATAATTAAAAGAATGTTTGAAATTGTTAGGTGGTATAGATTAATTTTGTTCCATTACCAAACACGTATATGCACAGTCTTTTATTAAAGCTGTCTAAAACTTAGTCATTGATTTCTTCCTGACAGATTTCTAAAGCAATTTTCATGGGCGAGGTCAGGCTGCATTGCAGGTACCACCTATGATCTTTTGTCTGAAAAGCTATATGTTTAAAAAAAAAAAAAAAATCACTGCCCCAAAGACCATTTATGGGAAACCAGGGCTGAGGAAAATATGTTTGCTCTGATCTCTGCAGGTTATATATTTTGTGGTGGTATTCAAAATGGAAGCAAAAATTCTGAGAAACAAGTCCCCGTCTTGCAATTAGGGCATATTCAGAGAGAGCAAAAAGTGTTTCTAATCTTAAATCCTAGTAAACTTCTTGAAGGTATTGCAGGATGTACCTGCTCATAAGAGTTGGAGAGTAGACTCATTAAATCTGAGAGTCTGTTCTGGGCTCATGTTAGCTGTGCAAGTTACTCACTCCGGAATAAAGCAGGGTCCATGCAAGTGCTGCCCTTACAAAACCTCTTCTGAACCTACTTTGTTGTAGGTGGAACAATTGATCAAAAATAAAGAAGTGTGTAAATCAAAGCTGTAACAGCCTTTTCTGCTTTATTCCAGATGTGAATTTTCTTATTGAAAGAAATTTCTTACAATGAGGGTGGTGCGACACTGAACAGGTTGCCCAGAGAGGTGGTGGAGGCCCCATCCCTGGAGACATTCAAGGCCAGTCTTGATGAGGCTCTGAGTAATCTGACCTAGTTGAAGATGTCCCTGCTCACTGCAGCGGGGCTGGACTAGATGACCTTTAAAGGTCCCTTCCAACCTGAACCATTCTGTGATTCTATGATTCTAAAAGCACCTGAATCAACTATTTTGGAAGATGGAACTCTGGGTCTTTAAACATTAGACAGCAAGGTTGCAATGGGAGAACAAGGCATATCACCTCTTCCTATGGCAGAGCTTGTGTTGTGTTTTACAGGTTGGGACATGCTGCATTAGTCCACAAAACTGTTAAAACAAATTACTGTTAGGTTAAGTGATAAAAGGCTTGTCTCCACTCATACAAAGGAGCACAGAGGAGCAATGATAGGTTGTAGAACCCAGATAACCTAATATGGCAATCAACCACTCCAACCCAACTACTCCTAGGGCTACCACAGGAGAGGGCTCAGCCCCAGTATCCAGGAGTGAAACCCAGCAAGATGAGCCCATGGAAAGATTCTCCATAGCACCTTTCTTAAGGTTGGGCAGGGCCATTTGGATGAGGTGATGACATGGTGACTTATGATAGGATGCAAGATAGAGTATTTTGGGATGGTACACTGTTTATGTAGCGTTTACAGGGAGGAACCAGAGATGTGGGAAAATAGAGAGATAAGGGGACAAAAGGGGCTGGCTGCGCATAAACAAGTGGCTGGTCCTGACTCCTCACTGAACTTCATTTCCAATCATTTTCCTGAGTAAGGTGCTTTCAGGGCATTGCGTATTCAGGTGCCAGAGTAGGGGAAGGCAAGGACCCAGGGCCAGCTAGTGGGTAGAACATCTAACACCAGATACCAGAGGGATCTGCGCTGTATGTGTGTATGTCTGTACATACACGCAAGCACTCATATATCCCAGACCTCCATCCTGAATTGCCAGCGAGGGGAATTGGATCAGCACGTTGGTGCTGTTTGAGTACTGATCTGTGCGGCCACTCATGTACATGTATATAGCCAGTAGTGGCTATACATGCTCAGTCTCACTGCTGGCTGGACCTGGCAGCAGGCAGCTTGGCAGCCTTGCCTCTGTTGGGCTACCAATGCTAACAACTAGCATTTCAACTCCTAAATATATCGTAAATGTGTATCCTCTAGTAGAAAAGGTAAAGCAAACCCAAGAAAAAGGAAATGCCTGGGCCAGGATCCTGAAGACTTTTTGCAATATAAACCGGGGAAGAAACAAAAGACAACAAGCAATAAAAAAAAAAAAAAAAGAAAAAAAAAAGAAAAAAGAAAAAAAGGCTATTTCACACAAGTACTTATCCTCTTCATTTTTAACAGAATTAAGTTTTCATAATAAAAGGAGTGAGGGGGAAAGACAACAATAAGATATTTTCCTATACAGCATTTTACGCACATTTTTTCATTAATCTGAAGCGCCTTTTAGAACAATAACTTCGCTTTCTTTCGATGTCTTAAATACCCCTGCCACTCCAGAAGTTGATTTTATGCTTCCACATTGTGTTTGTCTTGCACATTTTTAAGAACACAGTCTGTGTGGTCATAGGTCAAACACATGTTTTACTTGAAACATTTTTGGTATTGTGGTTAAAATATATCCCATTGCCAAAAAGGAAAGATAAATGCAATCCAGGAGAAAAATTAAAAAAGAAAATATGAATAACTATTTTTTGCATATAAAAAAATCAACATTGCAGCATTTTTTTAGTTCATAAACTGATTTCTTAAATAGATTTCTTATTTTTATAATAATAAAGCTTCTTCGTGCAAACAGAAGAAAGTTGTACAAATAGATTTAACTCCTCCGCTCCAATAACATAAGGTAAGTTTGCAACTAAAAATGCATTTCCCTACTTTT
Organism: Larus michahellis; assembly: GCF_964199755.1. Taxonomy (NCBI): domain Eukaryota; kingdom Metazoa; phylum Chordata; class Aves; order Charadriiformes; family Laridae; genus Larus; species Larus michahellis. The sequence continues at coordinate 28,087,390 of NC_133899.1, read as the reverse complement.
GAAAGGTAAACCACCTCTTAAGGACTGTTTTAAGTAACTGATAATGTTAAATGACGAATTAATTTTAAAACTATATCCACTATACTGATCTGTAGGCTATACAGTTAATATTTAATGTACACTCTAATCTGGGGACCAGGAGAACACAGAACAGGTAAAAAGCATACATTTTTGGGTAGATTTTTATATCCATACAGCAAGTCTAGCTCACTGGAAAGAAGCTTGTGGAAAAAGCACTTCAAGAGAAATACTAGCCATCAACAGCAATTGCAAGCTCCTGGTATTTATTGAGTCCTAAATGCAGCAGGAGGTGGAAGCTGACATCTTTCACAGAGGCAAGATACTACACAACAGCTGGGTGGCAGCATCTTGCTTTCTTCAGAGACAGCTTCTCCCAGCTACCATTGGGTTTCTGCTTTTGCACTTAATCTGGAGACGTGAAACACAGCCTGGATCACCAACCTTGAGAATTTGTCAGCCCCAACTCTGACTGACAAGAGGTTAGCAAAGGACTTGCTACCTACAAATACTGAACTGTAAAAGATTATCTCCAATAAACCCATGTTATCACAATCCAGTAATAAAAAAAGTTAAACGTGCACAGACACACATTAGCTAGGCACCAAGCAAAAAAAATAGTCTTGTCAGGTCTTAGTGGGATCCATGGAATGAGTAGTACATGTTGTACACGTATATTTGCATATACTGCTGGCCAGATCTTTTTTCCTTCTACTTGTATAATTTTTGACTGAAATTAGACATTTTGCTAAAGCATTTTAGTATCTCAAACACATATACAAATTGCTCTACACTAAAATTTTCTAAAAGGGAATATTCAGAAAATACTCTCACATTTTAAAATATAGGTCCCCTTATTTAAAATCTGAAATATTACATCTGCATTTTATTACATCATATTACAACATTTCACATCTTACACATGCATTACAATTAGATTTTGAAAGTGTGTTATCTAAGTGCTATAATCACCACTGATTTTAGAGAATTACTTTCATTTCTAGTGGACTCTAACACATCCAAACAAAAGCTATTTTTTTTTAATTGTAATTTGTCAAAGGTTCTTTACTTATTAACACACAGTAATTTCTAATATTGTTTATAGCACTGTAAACAGTTCACTATTGCTCACAATATGTATTTTTAAAGTTGCTAGTAAAGCAAAATTATTTTCTACGTTGTGTTTTCAGTTATGACACAATATTATTAAACAAATGTAAAAATGTTTAAAAAGAAAGGATACCTTTGCAATATAGTTACCTGCATGACATCAGTAGCATCAATGAAATTAGTTCCCGGAAACTTTCCGCCTTCCTCCTCACAGTGTACATCGTCTGGAGTCTATTTATAGAGACAGATTGAAATTGTTAGGTATTTCATATGGTGGGGAAAAATGCATTAGCAGAAAAACTTCAGGACAAGAATGCAATTAAATCATGCCTTGTCAATAGCCTGAATCCAGAAAAAATGCTTTATCTACCTTAAAAGTTAGGAGGAATTTCTTTGTGTAGCATAAAAAGAGATTATTAGAACTCTTTCTTTTATGCTGAAAACTAATAGAATACTTCACCATCAAAAGTTCTAGGGCAATACCTGTAACTCTTATTAAAAAATCAGTGTGACAAAATATTGTAAAACATAGCACACAAGAGTCTGGAAGCGTCATAAGAAATTTACTTACGTGTGATTTCTACAGTGTTATTTAATAATGTAATTTTTAAATAATAATTGCTATTTTAGTCCATGGTGTCTGTCTTAGTGAATACCTTCACCACAGGACTCTGGAGGAGAATGGCAGCTAAAAGACGCAGGGAAAGCAGAAGGTACAATAGCTATAGAAAAATAATCACTGCATTAACATGCAATGCACCAAGACAAAAGTCCACTGGAAGAAACAATATGCTATCCCGTCAACATATGCCCTAGTTTACAACCTTATCATTCAGCACGCAGCAGTTAACATTTTAGTTGCATAAAGACTTTCATTACTTCTTAGATTATATTAGATTAAAAACACTTCTGAAAAGCTATGTGGAAAGAGAATAGAGTAGACCAGCCGGCTCCACACACACCAAGCTAAACATACATGCCACCAACCACTCAAGTACAGCCAAGGAGCAGATAGACGAATGAAGAACATCCTCAGTCTTTATGTCAGAACACTGAAGCCAATATAAATAAGACAGACATGGATCAATAAGGGATTACAACTCTTAACAGGACAGAGAAACGCTGTTTTTCTTAGGATTTTGGTATGGTGATTATTTCATCTTGGAAGAACAGTGTCTTGCTGCAATTTTTTATTTTCTTAAACAAATACCTCATACTATCCAAAATAATTACTCAGTTTTTCCTGGAACCGTCTAATTTCTCTAACTAAAACAAGATAATGAGATAACTTTGTAGTAATTTAACAAATTTTCTTTTTTAACAATTCACAGACATTTAGACCAATCAATACCTGTATTACAGCATTGACAGGAGGCAGTACAGGTTCAGAGCCTGGAAGAACATGGTTTACACTCACACTGTCACTTGAAATACTGTCAATATCTACATTTGGTAACACCTAGAACAGAAAAAAGCACCAACTTGAAAATCTATGTATTAGCTTGGCTACTATCTTTGTAGATAGTACTTTGTAGATTCTTTCTTCCACTTGCTACTGAGCCACTAAATTTCAGTGACCTCCTTTTCTCATACTTGTATCTGATAATAACTTGGTTCTGAAAACCAAAATGCTGTAACATACAAAAGCTAACCCCAGAAACGTTCACCTCTTTTCTTGCAGTACCTGATTTTTCCTGCTCTGTAATTCCCTAATACTGTCTTGCATGTGACAAAACGTGAATATATCCTTAACTATTTACATAGCACATGTGTGTTTGACATGGCAATTCATTTACACTAATTTGGTCTACAAGCCACTGTGTAGGCTGGTTTGTGGTTTCGTGTTGTCATACATTTGGTTGTATTACAATATAATTTGTAATAAAGGCATGCCCATTACAGCATCAAAACATTTTTGGTTTGGGTTTTTTTTTTTAAGAATAAAGATTTAAATGCTTGCTTAATTCTTTGGGGGGAAAAATAATTAAAAAAAAAAATCACCTTAAACGTTTAAGAACTGTGAGAAACAACAGCAAAATGCACGTGGGTGGAAAACTGTGATACAGCAAACAAACAAGCCACATACTCTACCTCTATTTAACTTTGAGTTCCATGAATCATTTGTACCTGAAAGGTGTGTGTAGGAGTGTGTATATTCTCAACAATTTGAATCCAAAGCAATGAACATGTAAGAAACATTAACTTCCTTGACAACAGGCTCATGTAAAAAATTTTTAAAAATACCAGCCAACCCACTAGGTACGGACTGCAATGGTTGACTAATCAGGAGTAAAATTCTTGGGTTGACTATCATGCTTGAAACAGAAGTCTTAAAGGCTAAAGCATTCATCCAAGAAAACTGACATTTATTTTAATACTTCTTTTAATTCAAAGTTCGTTCTGTCTCAAAAATCTCATTAAAAAAAAGAAAACATAACAGAACTATTTTACAAACACCCCACATAGAAAATTATTTCTTCTGTAAGTCACCTATTTTGGTTAAATAATAAAGATAATTGTTAAAATATGAATAAAAATACTAGCATAGCATGACAACTTTTTGGTCACTCCAGTCTATATGTCTCTAATGCTTACCAAAAACCATCCACTGATGTCAAAGTAAGTTACTGATGCATGAGACTGTCTTTAGTTAGCCTTTATTAAAATAAACAAACAAATAATCATCACTATTGACATGTACCTGCACAGACAGTTGAGGTGCATTCTTCTTCTCTGATCTCATCTCTATTACAGCTATGTTTGGTTTTTTTATCTCAACTGGTAGTTTTGGTGACACTTGAGGAAGAGAGGTTGTAACTGTAACAGGGTGCGGTTTACCTATAACTACTCCAGCAGGCTGCAGTGAGATGTCGTTAATTCGGGTTTGACCTAAGGACAGTTTAAAAATAATTAAAGATATACATAAATCTCCAAAACCAGTAAATTAATTAAATTTAATAATAATAAATACAATAAAACCCCCCCCAATAAATTAAAATTAAATTCTAGATGTCTGCGTTTCACACGAGACAGACTGTGCAATTACAGACCAGCTAAAAAGTCCCCTATTAACACTAGGTAAAGTATAGCACTTCACCAGTTAGTTTTAAGGCTTTCCCAGCAGAAAATGTAAAGTCAACACGGTCATCTTCTGAAATTAGTCATTTTCCTTGTCTATGGTGACACCTACTGCTGAAAACGAGAATAACTACATTGGGTTTGCCATTCAAAACTTAAATGCTTCCTCCATCTCACATTTTCTTAACCATATTCAAAATACCATTACACTTAGCATAGCATCCCACAAATTCTTGTTTGAGACGCCTTTTCTTTTTAATAATTATCTTCTTTAAATGCTAATATAATATTAACCCTTCCCGACACAAGGCCTGTATAAAAGTTTTGTTGAAGGTCCAAAAACACAGAGGCCATAGCAACCAATTTAATGTGTTTGGCACAATCCTACTGAAATCATTAGACTGAAGTCATCATAAATGTTGACTCCAAGGGCCAATGATTCTGTTCCTGCTTATGTGGATACCAAACTTAAAGCCAGAACAAGAACCCTAGAAATGTAAAGCGTACCAAAGAAGGTATGGACAGCTACGCAAATAATTGCTGTCAGGATGTCTCCAGACATCCAGCATGAAGAATAAGGAGAAGCAGAACATTTTAAACTGTTCCCCCATGTAGATTTCCCACAAGAAGGGCAGCTGCAAATCTTATGGGCCAGGGCAAATCACTGACTTAAGAAGATGTAAGCTGTATTTCTATGAAGTAGCAGGTGTTAACTTTCACACATCCTTCTATAGGTTATTTGCTCCTACCTAGCGGAATAGCCATAGGAATTAGGTGACCTTCAAGTGGACCGCAAACAGCGGGCACATCTCTACTTGGACTAAAGAGATACTGATTTTCTTGGGCAAGTGCACATAAAGGATGCTGTTTCCTCAGGCTGGTTACAACCTTCTGTGTGCGAGAACAAGTCTGTGTTCTTGCTGACTTTACCTTTGTACCTGAAACAAGAGAAGATAAACTGCGTGTCATCAACAAAACACACTATACTAATTTAAGCCCTTCTACTGAAACAATAATAAATTTTTGCTCTGGGGTGGAGGGAACAAAGGAGACAGGAAGGGCAGAATCTAGAAGTGCTAAGTTAGATGTCTCAGTATTGACAGCAATGAAGGAGTTAAGATTGTAAATTTTTTAGCATCTGAATCTAGCAAAGCCACAGAAATGTGAAGAAAAGGACACAAGGATGGTAGTAGGTTTGAATGAAATGTGTGATTTATCAACTAAGAAGAAAACCACGATTAAGGTTTGAAATACAGCATTAGAAGAGCATGCAAGCCTGGCATAAAAAATAGACAGGATATAAAATATTGCCAAACTAATCTCTTGTTCATCTGATTAACTGCCTCAGTTTTATAAACATGCATTTTGTCTCCAGCCAGAAGACTGACAAGGTACTGAAAGGAACAGGTATAATCTACAAATTCCTGGTTTAGCAACTCACTGCTACCGGAAAACAAAGCCATAACTAATACCCATAAGTCTTGACTTGCAACATCAAGGAAACACTGATTTTTTGGTCCAGTTTTGAAAATGTATTGTTAAATAGCTAACCATAAGTAATTTGTATGCAACAAAGCCTAAACATATAGCAGAGGAGATCGTTTATCACAATGTTGCATTTCTCACTCTTGTAATGCAAGGTCTTATTCACCCTATATTCTTTGCAAACAATGGATGTTATTAGGGAAATTATTGACTTCAATCTAAATGGATAAAAACATCCACAAAAAAGAGGAGTCAACAATCCAGAATCAAATAGAAGTGCTTCGACTGCTATTTTGTAGGTATTAGGAAAATGAACGTGGAAAGAATCACATTGGTAACCTACTCCATATTTTCACTACAGCTAAAAATGTTATCTTACTCCTCTCTTGTTTATAATCATCACCATTCTTCTGTTAATGGCCAGTTAACACGTGGCAACAGCACTTTTTAGCTCTGTTCACATTTAATAGCTTCCTAATTAACTGAAGAATAAAAAAGGCAAGGATTGTAAAATTGAGGGATAATTAGGATTGATAATGTGACTTCTAACAAACGCAGACAGCAAATAAGGCAATCCACTCAAGAAGTGGTATTTTTGTACACACATATTATGGGTTATAAGCATAGAAACAAGAACAGCGAGTCATAACTCTTCAATGAGAAAATACAGGTCAGAAAGAAGTGTATCTAAAAAGGGTCTTAAGGTCAGGCTGGATAAGCAATGCAATAAGAAATCACAATACAATGCCGTGGACAATGGGATAAATGTAACCCTCAGATGTCTCAACAGGATGTCAGCGAGGTGGAACAGGAGAAGACTTCCATATATGGCAATACTGCATTCACTACTAATTCTGTATCTCTGCAAATATTGAAACAGATTGGACATTAAAAGGCCTTTTTCATTTTTTAAGGAAAATCACCTGGAAACTGAAGTAGCTGTAAACTGAAGCCAAAAATTCACTATAAATCACATACTGAATTTGAAGTGTCCTGTTTACTTCTGAACCATAAGATATCTAGCCATGGGAAGAAGTAATTAAGAGCAGAATTTCTGATGTCTTTAAATGATGAGCATATGCCTTTCTGCAAAGCATAGGTTAGCCAGAAAAATTTTCTTTAGTCAAAGACAAATTACTGGACTCAGTAACATAAACAGATAGAGTTCAGTGGCTTGTCATTTAGAAGAGGTCATACCACATGATCTAACAGTCCCCCCGGCCTTGAACTTTTGAGTAAAAGCAGAAATTGGCAACATTGGCAACATATCTGTAATACTGCCAACTTGTAAAAACAAGGTTCTCACACTAAGAATGATTAAGTGCTGTATACATACAGCACCTCATTTTAATTGCTTTCAACTTTTCATTTACCCCTGGAAAGTTTATTTGCACTGGGAAGAAACTAGACATTTAATTAAACTTAGCTTTAAAAAAAACCTCACGCTTTACGTATATTCATCAGTTCAAATTATGCAAGAAAACAACTACAACTTTTTTTTTTAGAAATGCTCTCTTACTCACAAAAAAGTTAGTTGGATTTTTTTCTAACTTCCCAGAAGAAACCAAGCATTAGTCACCACAGTTTATTTGCAAAGAAAATGGCTGAGGAAGTTATAAAATGACTGAAAAGAAACTCTCTAGATGGCCATTTCAGTCTTAAACAAACATCCTTATTCTAACACTAACTTAAAACAAGTTCAGTGGACTGCTCTAACAAAATAGAGTCACTTAGTAAGTCTGGATTTTTCCATCCAGCCAATCAAAACCACGGCCAACAACTTCCAATAATTTTTAAGCCTTTATCATCTTCACACCCATAAATTTAAATTTTCATATTTCAATTCATGTATTAGAAGTGGGAAATGGAATATTTGGCTTCCTTCATTTTTTAAATCTCAGTGGATTTCTTAACTCTGAATGACTCAATCATTTCAGTGACATGACTGGATAAACCTGACATGAAGAATACATCTCTCAGCAACCTTTATCAAAAGCTGAGTTAGTTTTCGAACACACTCAGCTTTCAGTTGCTTATGTCATTACTTCCAGCAATTCAGCTGTTTAAGATCTGGGCAACAACAAATATCTATTAGTAAGTTTGTAAAATTAATGCTTATTTCTAAATTTAATAATCTAAAATAAGTGCAATACACAGTAAGCAAATGTGAAAACCTACTGATATTTTTTAATTTTGAAAAGAGCACATTTTAGAATAGAATAGAATAGAATAGAATAGAATAGAATAGAATAGAATAGAATAGAATAGAATAGAATAGAATAGAATAGAATAGAATAGAATAGAATAGAATAGAATAGTCCAGTTGGAAGGGAACTACAATTATGATCTAGTCAAACTGCCTGACCACTTCAGGGATGACTAAAAGTTAAAGCATGGTAGTAAGGGCATTTTTCAAATTCCTCTTAAACATCAGCAAGCACCAGGCATCGACCACCTCTCTGGGAAGCCTACTGCAGTTGCTTAAGCTTTAAATTGAAGCTACGACGAAGCTGAACTACGATTAAATAGTTTCATCTATACAAGGAATTCCCAATAGAAAATCTGGGAAGGAACACCCTGTTGACATCAAAGAACTACTTACCTCTAACACACTCCATCACCTTGGGTCTTTGAGGTTTAGATTTGGGAGAGGGAGAGTTGAATCTCAGATATGGTGCTTTTTTAAGTGTGCTACGATGGCCCTGGTAAATTGGTTTCCCATAAACTTGATACAGATAGTCTTCATTTTGTATCATTGCACTTCCATTCACAGGTCCCTGACACACACCAAAAAAAATAATAATAGTTTACAATTCTTCATGTATGAAAAGTTGAACACGAGTAGTGTTGCAAAAGTCTAGAGAAAAAAATAAGAAGTTCTGCAAGAAACAGTACAAGTTACAAGCACAAATGAAAGTTTATGCATACATAACACATAAAAGAAGCTTACCAATAGCTGAATAAAATAGCAGGTGCTGGTTAAGACAAATTGATAACATGACAATGAATTCTACGTTGTTATACACACTCAGCTTAGGCTTTTACAGCACGTGAAAACAAGGACAATTCTGACAACAGAAATGCACAGGACAGGGCTACCATTTTCATTCAAAATTATTACAGTTACAGATACAAACATTTTTTCACATGAATACTGCAATCTAAAGCATAGGGAACTCACAGCTGCCCTTTTTTCTTTCCTCTGCAAACTTTCAGAAGAAAAGTAAGTTCTAAACATCTGTTTGCTCATGTTATCTTCTCCTTGCCTCTGCAATGGCTTAGCTGCAGATAAAGGATTCTTTGTCGAGCATCCTTGGATTTTTTGAGTTTTTGCTTTAATTTCTTTATTGGTTTTCATAGCCTTGATGTTCTGCGTTCTGTTGATCCATGGGACCTTTTGATGATATTTCCCTTGTTTCGAATCATTTCTTGTCATTTCAGCCTAATGATAAAACATAAACATAATAAAAGCAGATTTTATCTTCAAGGCTATCAGAAGAGTCTGCGTATAACTTTGAAGTTCTGAGAAATGGCCTGTTTTTCATGTTAGCCAGCAACTGTGACCAGTGATTTTCATTAAGCAATGGAAGTTTAAGAATAGAGGTAAATATTTTATTATAACATAGTACATGTTAGTAATAATAAGCAGTCTTCTCATGTTTTCAAGTTGTTAGTGAATCATGTTTAACTATAGACATGAAAGAACAATGTAAGGTGGAAAAATATAATGCAAAAACCTGAACTCATTTTTTCCAGGCATACCTGGATTTCTATACTCATTGCCTTAATCCACTTATCCACAGTCTTTCTGATACGAATCTCTTCCAATACGTCTCTGAAATAGAAGAAAGAAGTATTTTAGGCCACTGCTTCTTAAATTGCACAGATTTCATCCTGGGAAAGTAGTGACCTATAAACACTACAAAAAGAGAAACCCAGAACACAGAGACAGTAAGATTATATAACCCTACAGCCTCCAAAAGGCACTAAGCATACCCTATCCGAGTTTCCCAAATCTAAATCTGTTCTTACATAACGCCACCTGCAAACCCCACCCTCCAACTTGTATATTCTATCATTATTACATACATCTACGAATAAATGGCAGCCCCGTGTCAGTTCCCATTTTGATCAAAACCTGAAAAAACAACGCAAAAAACCCATCCAAACTCAAATGACAAAAAGAAGATAACAAAAATTACTACTTCCTCTAAAGGATAATGATAGCAGCTTTCATGCATGAAAAAATATTTACATGAAGAGAATAGTCACCTTCCTTTAAAAACACAAGATTAAGGAGCATTTTAATAGGTAAACTTTCATTATGATTCAAGCAGGAATATTTAACTGTGATGGTTTCAGTTGGTATAGAGTTAACTTTTTTACTAGCAGCTGGTATAGTGTTACATTTTGGATTTGGGATGAGAAATACTGTTGATACTGCACTGGTGTTTTTACTTGTTGCTAAGCTCTCAAGGCCTTTTCTGCTTCTCACACCACCCTGACAGCAAGCAGGCTAGGAATGCACAAGAAGCTGGGAGAAGACACAGACAGGACAGCTGACCCCAACTGGCCAAAGGGATATTCCATACCATATGACATAATACTCAGCATATAAAACTAGTGGAAGAAAGAGGAAGCAGGGGGACGTTTGGAGTTATAGCATTTGTCTTAAGGAACCATTATGCATGATGGAGCCCTGTTTTCCTGGAGATGGCTAAACACTTGCCTGCCAATGGGAAGCAGTGAATGGATTTCTTGTTTTGCTTTGCTTGCGTGTGCAGCCTTTGCTCTACCTTTTAAACTGTCTTCTTCTCAACCCATGAGTTTTTATTCCTCACCTGTACTCTTCCAATTCTCTCCCCTGTTTAAACTGGGGGGAGTGAGCAAGCAGCTGCCAGTCAGGATTAAGCCATGACATTAACACAACTAACTAAGCAAGAGTTCGAAAGCCAGTGATCTGCTGTACGATGTCTAATTCTGTAGCATTTACAGGATAACGAAGACACTTCTGTTTAGAATTATGAAATTACTGCTTAATTTTCCTATTAATGCAAGTCTGTCTATAAAAAGCTAAATGCCCTCTTGTCATAAGAGCAGAGCAGTTTGTCCAGATAACAGCGTCTCAGAATTCAGATTTAAGTTCTGGAGCATAGATCATACCAAGAAGTAACAGGTATCGGTCAAAAAATTCAATTCACATCAGAAGGGTGAAAAAACATTTGACATTCAAAAGAATCATCTCATGATTGCAAAGAACAATCAATAAATACTTTTTCCAGGGAACTGCACTAGTTCTTCAATGCGCGGAATTAAAAAAATTGAAAGAGAGTTGATAAAAGGTAAGCACATACAGTGAGTAGCCACACAAAGCACAGAATAATATGGTCTAACCTGTTTGTAGTCAAGATGTTAATAAAAGTATACATGGCATCCCCATCTTTTGCGCGAATAACAGCTTCCAAATTGTCTTCAAGAACTTTTTTATTGTTTTGAACTCCTCTCAAAATCCTTTCAGCATTCCTCAGAATAGATTTTGGCACTTTAACATTTTGAAGAATGAATGGTTTATTGAGCTGATGATGTTCAGGAAGATTAGAGGCAACAGTAGGTTTTTTTGACTAAAATTAAAAAACAGAACCACTAGCTTTTAATCAGAGATTGTAATTTCAATTTTCTACACACTGATCAGAATTCCTATTAATCTATTATCAAACCAATACCCATCACTGAAATACCATCCATGTGCATTATCATCAGCTTCAATTACTCAACAACTTTCAGTATGATGCAAATATATTTAGAAGTTAAGAAAATGGAAAGACATCCAAAAGCTCTCAAATGCTAGATGATGTCATGTATGAGAAGCAATGCTAATGATGAAAATATGCATGTGAAAAAATGGCAATTAGATACAATAAGTAGGTAATACATGCAAATCTCTCCATGTAACAGTATTTAAGTATAATTAAAAGCATAATAAAAGCCGAAGTCCTCTAAATATATGCACTTATCCAAGCAACCTGATATAGTTGAAGATGTCCCTGTGCATTGCACAGGAGGCTGGACTAAATGACCTTTAAAGGTCCCTTCCAATCCACACTATTCTATGATTTGGCATCAATCTACCCAAGAAACACCAGGTAATATACATAAGTTTTAACAACACAAAATAAACGCCCTCAACAGCACCATGATCCTCTCCTCCTTTCCCTGATTTTTATTTTTTATAAGAAACAATGAAGTAACTATCAGCCTTTAACTTTGCATAACCCTTTTACAGAGATAAAAAACGAGTGTATATTAGCTGCTAAATACAAACAGAAGGGATACAAGTACATGGGAAACAAGGAGCCATACAGCTATAGTTCTCACATTCATTCTCACGCTCCTGATGAAATCCAGAGGGCCCCAAATAGAGTGCTTTGTTTTCCAGAAAGGAAGAAAAAAAAAATTAAAAAGTGATAAAAGAAAGAGAAAGAAAAAAGTAAAGAAAAAGAAATCCCCAAACAAAAAAACCAAAATCCACAAACTTGAGTAGACTCCGAAAGCATCAACTGAATGAACAGGAAAAAAAAAACTCACAGAACAAAAATCAGTTTGGGCTTTAAGGCTACTCTTTTTTTCAAATCAGAATTAAACAACAGTTTATGTTCTAACAGGTGTACTGCCAAAGCAAAATGGACATAAAATAGAAATCAACACACTGATCCCATGATTTTGGTTTTGCCTGGTGAGAAAAGGACAATATACCAAATTATTTACCAATTTTATATAGGTTTTCATTTTTAAAATGAAGCTTTTTGACAAATACCTCAGTAAGACAAGTGAAATTTGTGAGAAAACATAAGCAATACAGATACATGTTCAACCACAACACGATGCAGACTTGCCAATTAAACTCAGATCATGAAATGGTAATTGTATTAGCAGTCCATACCATGCCCATCTTGAGGGGGCAGCTTTCTGCCAGACGTTTGTATTATTCCCTCAAGATAGCTTACTAACGTTGAGTAAAACTAGTCAAAGAACACGTTAAATCTTGCTTTGAGAAATGTAATCTGTACATAAGAGCAACTTTTTAAAAAAAAAAATACAGATATGAAATACTTATTGTACTATTATCTTATTGCAAACCTATTAAAAACTGTTTCGGTATTACAGTATTTTAAAAAAAAGCATAAAAATTCAAGGTATACCTTAATAAGATCATTCATGTCTGATTTCCATAAATTTGTTTCCTAAAAAGACAGAAGAGATGTTGAAACTTATTTAAAGATAAGGTAAAATCTAGAGTAGATATTTGATCAATTTAAATGAGCACAATGAATTCCTTGTGAACTACTAAATCTCACTGTAAACTTCTTCTGGATTAGAGCACCACCTTCTGTTCCATCTCAGCTTGTCTCAGTTAATTCAGGCCTTTCATTTGCTTGTATGACAAAGCTATCAGTCATTTATCCCAAGCATTTGTTTTCTCACTCGATCTGTCTCTTAATAATGAGAAGTCAATAGCTAAGTATCTAATTGACTCAATTCCGCATTTGCTGAAGTCACCATCTCTGTCTTCCTATTGACTTTTTTCATAAGAAAGAAGATATTTGAATCCGTTTATGTCAACTATGTCTTTCTCACCTGCCAATCCTTCTCCCATCTTCTCCTGTTCCGTGCTACCTATACTGAGGTATGTTATTCAATGTAAGATTTTAGCAATAGTGATAAGCAAATATTTGCAAAATAAATGGGGCACATGACGTTGGTTCTCCCACTAGTAAGAACAGTTAAATGTGCAATCCACTATTATCTTACAAAGTCTATGAAACAATGCATCAGCTATGCTATAACAGACGAAGCTATGTTTTCAGAAGATACGGTAACAAATAACTGGCACATAATACACAGTATTTTTAGGGAAATATACAAGCTGAAACCTTCAACCACAGAAGCAAACCAACAGAACCCAATCTATTATGTTCCACGCCAATTCACAAATCTGCAGACATTCAAGTCTCTCTTCTTTCCCACAGCTTACATTTACGCAGAGAGGACCACAGGAAACAGGCTAAATGATCAGGTATACCTTGCTTCCACATGGAACCAGGTTAACAAACAGATAAAAGCCTCACTTTTCAGAAGCCAGACACATTACATGTTGTCACACAGAACCATTCTAGCACCAAAGATACAAAATCATTAGCATGAGAAACAATACAATGATATACGCCAAGCAATTCTTTTAGAAACAGCACTCCTTACAAAAAGAAATGGCAAAATGATAAGGGAAGTAGCTTAAGTCATCCCTAAAGTTGGCTGCAGATAAATAGAACATTATTCTTTCCCAAATGGGAATGCTACATCAGCTCTGTAGCTGTAGAGCCACAGGAAGACAGCAAGCAGAAAACAGACACTGAAAATATCCGAAACCTTAAAATAAACAAATAAATAAAACTTTTTTTTTTTTAAACTGGTTTATGTTTGATAGAATGGCAGTAAGAGTCTCTACAGTCTAGTCCATTGCATATTCAGGCACTACTCAGGCTCAAAGCCCTTCTACATACAAAGATTGCAACATTTCAAGTAATTGTAAGCAAACATCAGTCTTTTTACAGAGGTAGAAGCAAGGGCAACACTTCTATTGATACCAGACCTCTTAAGTTTTTCTCCACATTTTCTATTGCCCTTATTCAAACTCTTGGCCATTCTGATGACATGGACTTTACCTGTAGCACATCATGCATTTCTCTTCTCAACTGGCCAAGATCTTGAAGTAAATCATCTGCTTTCTTCACTGTTTTCTCAACTGAATTGCAGTTTTGGAAGGAGCTTTCAAAAGTTGGGAGTGAGTCTGTATGCAAAGCAGTATGCCTGATGGGAGAAAGACTCCTAATAAGTCTCACGGCTCCTCACATGGCCCAAGAAAGTAGCTAACTTTGAAACTAAGCATGAATTTAAAATGCAAGAATACACAATCTTTATATGAAATGGAATTGGCTTTTTCACCTGAGGTTAAAGACAGGTTATTGGGTTTTCTCTGTTAAACACTTAACACCTTGAGCTGTATCCTTGTATTTTGAACAGTGAAACTACATCTAAAATTCAGATCTAGCAGAGAAAAATTTAAATTTTGGATACCTTTCCATTTGAAGCAATTAACATTTTTGTCTATACTATCATAAGTAAGACAGTATCAATGTAGTTGTCTCTCATTATATTAGCGAAATTATAACACCAAACTATTGCCTGGGGAAAATATGTTTCAGACTGGATGGCTAAAAAAATTTCCTAACTCACTCTAAACCTTAGAAACTGTTAGACTGATGCTGCTCCATAAGCAGGCAGCTTGGAGTCACACTGACAAGGGCCATTCCACTTCAACACAATGCCTGGCTCCCTGACACTACCCCACAACCTGCTGCAATAGAATAAATACACTCACAAGAGACAAAAGCACTTCACGTGAGACCCACTGACCTCTGAGAAAGGTGTTATGAATTATCCTTAGCGACGCGCTTTCATCTACCTTCAGTACGACAGAAATGCAAAACTAGCATAGAAGTACCATTGCTCCAGGGTTTTACTTCAAGCACAGCTTTGTCAGACTCAAGAACCACACCAGTGACTCCATTACACCATCAATATCTAATACACCTTCCTCAATTTTATTAAAACAAATAATAAAAAAAAATCTTCCTCAATTTTGGATTGCTACATTTATTTACCTGTCTCTCTCAGATTGCCAGCTCCTTTTATTACTATTTAATGTTGTCCTCTCGGAAAACTCTGTTTGCCTCAGTGGCATTTCTTGAGAATTCAGAATATGCTCAAGAAACCTCCCTTCACCTGAGGCAGAAAAAAGGAAAGTTACATTTACTGTTAAGTTTGTTCAATATATTTAATACTCTCTTCTCTCCAGGTATTTCACCATTTTATAAAAATCACCAAGGACAGTAAAAATAATTTTTTAAATTTTAAAATACAGATTTACTTCAGATAAAGTACCCCACCTGGAGTATTGTGTCCAGCTCTGGAGCCCTCAGCACAAGAAGGACACAGACCTGTTGGAGCGGGTCCAGAGGAGGGCCACGAAGATGATCAAAGGGCTGGAACACCTCTCCTATGAAGACAGGCTGAGAGAGCTGGGGCTGTTCAGCCTGGAGAAGAGAAGGCTCCAGGGAGACCTTACAGCAGCCTTCCAGTACCTGAAGGGGGCCTACAAGAAAGCTGGGGAGGGGCTGTTTGCAAGGGCATGTAGCAATAGGACGAGGGGCAATGGCTTTAAACTAGAGCAGGGCAGGTTTAGATTAGACATTAGGAAGAAGTTCTTCGCAATGAGGGTGGTGAGGCACTGGAACAGGTTGCCCAGAGAGGTGGTGGAGGCCCCATCCCTGGAGACATTCAAGGTCAGGCTTGGTGAGTTACTGAGCAACCTGAAGATGTCCCTGCTTACTGCAGGGGAGTTGGACTAGATGACCTTTAAAGGTCCCTTCCAAACCAACACGTTCTATGATTCTATAAGACAAGGCACGTAAAACCATGCACCCTAATCTATCTTACTATGATTGCTTTACATTAGCAAAGTCAGAAAGCAGATAAATGAAACCGTGACAGCACTTCAGCGAGTCACAGAGAAACATTCTATCCATAATGTCACAGATTTGTTCTTTTTCCTTTGTCTTATCTCATTTATTCCTGGACTCATGGATGGAACAATAGGAATACGTGGCAGCTTTGTAAAAAAAAAAAAACAAACCAAAAAAACCCAAAAAAAAACAAAAAAAAAAAAAAAACAAAAAAAAGAGATAGAAGCAGCAGTCTGAGAAAGATCTGATGAAGACATAAACAGGCATTTTGTCTGGGACAGAGTACAATGGCTGGATCTTTTAAATGTTATTCCTCAATCTTAGATCTTCAAGCAATTCTAAACACAACCAGCTAAAAAAAGATGCCTTATGTTTTGATGAAATCTTCAAAACTGAGTTTCATGCCACTAAAATGATCAAAAGCAGTAAAAGAAAATTACTTCCTTTGCTTTACAAATGCTATTTTCATTATGATGGCATAGAGACCCTATGTATGCATGTTTTTATGAAAAAAAAATAATAATCAATTCAGCCAATTATAATGACTAAGTTATTGAGTACATTCCAAGATTTTCATTAGTCTATATAATATTCCTTAATCCTGGCAATGAACAGTTATTCAATTTTTCATCTGAGAAACCATTTCAGTCAGCAATCATGTTAAGACACTATAGGTTAGATCAGTACTGTCATTAAGTCTTTAGTTAGTTAAGAACAAGAGACTTATCCACAAAATTAACCCTTCCCAGAAATACTTTCAAATACTCTGAATATACATATTTAAGTGGCAGCAACCCAGCAGCTCACATTAGGTGAAGACCACACAAAGTAAACCTCAGGCCATACTATTCATGCCAGTGGAGGACAGGAGTGTCTTACAGTACCTTCACGCGTGGATTTGGGAATATTTTCTTTTTCTGTTACAGAGTTTTCTTTCTTTGAAATTTTCACATTTTTTGATACAGGTTCTGGAGCATATCTCCGAGGAACTGGTGTCTTTAGGGGAGATTTTTGTGTATGAATGCCATGCCTTTGAAATTGGCTTGAATACTCTTCAGGGGAAAAGAAAATTGAAGTTATTTAAATGTTAACAATTTTCTTCATAGGAAGAAAATCTAGAAAAAAACATGCCGAGATCATGAATTTTTCACAAAAGCGCAAAACATTACAGAACTAGTTAAAAAGTAAAAAGGAAGAAAGTTTCATATTTACAAGTGCTATTATAAAGGGATCAAAAAAAACCACCAAACAACCATAGTATGAGCTAGTTCATTACAGGCTTCCACATAGGTTATTTCTCAGTAAGATTATTTTAGGTTAAGTCTAGGCCTCTCTTGGTGCATACTAAACAGTTAGTAAATACCAAACTTTCACTTTAATTTAAACTGGAACATTTTCAGAAAAAGTGGAATATGTTAGACAGTATTTTAGGTAATAAAATCAATTATACAGAAGAAATGCTTACTACTTATTACCGATGTGATGTACAATCCAATATTAATGGAAACAAAATTAATGCAAAACCAATACTGGAAGTAAGATATTAAAAGTTTGTGTTCACCTTGGGCAGGTGGACCACTGGTAGGAAATAAACTCCCCTGACATGAAGACATTTCGCTAGTAAGAAATTGCTGTTCTGGCTTCCCAGACTGTTTTGTCATGAGGCTGGAAGAAGGTAGCTGAATTTGCTGTAAGCCACCCATGTTGACTGCAGAGCTAATCAGATGAGACTAAGAGACAAAGTTACAAATTACGCATTAGTTTCCCCCAAGTAAATCTCTAAGCATTAATACTTGCCATGTAATCATATTAAACAGATTTTGACATGCTATTTGAGAGAAGTCATTTACAACAACCTTGGAACACAGATGTCCTTGGATATTATTCTGCCTTTCAAAAAAGCATGGAGGACTCTACAAAGAAACAATTTATAATGGCTCTTAAATGTTTAGTCTGACTGGCTACTTATTAAATGAAAGTTTCTTCAATAACAAACCTCTAAACAATTTTAGTGGGAACGAGAACATTTCACAATTTTTGCATCTACTTTCCACAGAGACAAAAAATACGGGGGGAAGGGGAGCAGGTATCTGGGACAAAGACAGAAATAAAATTTTTCCCAAAAATCTCTAAGCTCATGTGCTGGCCACTGGATCTTTCTTTCTAATACTAAGACACAACACAAATTATTATAACATTAACACCGAGATACAGAAAAAATGATTAAGCTAAAGGTTCTGCATTGATACCTAGATACCTGAATATTCATTTGTTGCTCCTGTAACTTTTCCAAATGTTGAATCCGTTGTACCATGAAAACATTCATTTGTTTTGCAAGCTCACTGAGTCCTTCATCACAGTGGGGCTTCTCACATCGAGTCTTTGTATTTGTTTGCTGTTCAGCAACACGCTGCAATTGTCTGTCTGTCTCCTGTAGTTTATGAAGTAATTCTGAAACTGAGTTAACTTTAACTTCCAATTCATTTTGAACCTGGGAGGGGGAAAAAAAAAAAAAAAAAAAGAAAAAGGAAAAACACTCCTTACTGCAAAAGGGGTGCAAGCATGCAGCCTTTCAGTACTTAAAGTGGTCTTATAACAAAGATGGGAACAAATTCTTTAGCAGGGCCTGTTGCAACAGGACAAGGGCTAATGGATTTAAAATAAGAGAGGGTAGTTTTAGCCTAGATAGAAGGAAGAAATTTTTACATTGAGGGTGCTTAAACATTGGAACAGGTTGCCCAGAGGTAGATGTCCCATCTCTGGACACATTCAAGATAAAGCTAGACGGGGCTCTGAGCAACCTGATCTAGTCAAAGATGTCCCTGCTCATTGCAGGGGGGTTGGACTAGATGACCTTTAAAGGTCCTTTCCAACCCAAACCATTCTGTGAGGAGAACAAAACATCCTTCCCACCACCGTGGAACTATTTGCTTCCCAAAAGAAACAAAATCCTAGTTACCCCTAATGTCTGGTGGTTTAGCAATATTATGAAATTACTCTAAAAGCTAAATCAAATGGTGTCTGTCCATTTGCCCATTTAGCCAAATTCAAAGTAGTTCTCTCTGGTATATTGCTTAGTAAGACTGAGAAGATCAACACACAGAAATCAGTAAGCAGACACATTCAGTCTACTGAATGTAGAGGCTCTACTACAAACAATTTCAGGCGTGCTTAAAACATCTACTATCTTAAGCGGACAAAGAATTAGTATTACCACAAGCTACTTACTTTAAGAAGCGGAGCTGTAGTAGCAATTGCAGCAGCAGTTGCTGCTGCGATGGTTGTTGCAGAATCAACTTCCCTGTATGCTGACCTGGTCTCATGACCAGAACTTTCCTTTTTTTCTGTGGAGGCATTTCCTAAGAGTTGTACCTTCACCTCCTTAAGTACAGGAGCATTTTGAGCTCTATAAAAATAAGCAAGTGCCTGTAAACAGCATTGTTTCATCCCCTCCAAGCAAATGATTTCCCACATGCAGCATTGATATCACCAGTTGTATAACCGTTTCTCCTTGAAGCTCTTGACATCCAAGAAACTATTTTATTCTCATCTTTTAGCACGACACAAGAAATTTCTCAGTATTGTGTTACAGATTCTAATATAAAAGGCATTTCCCTATGATGACTACAATGACAACAAAGACTATGTTTACAGGTTGTATTTTGCAAATTTCAATGTACCACTAGCAAAGACCAACTAGACTTCTGATCTTCAAGACTTCCAGCTTATGGGTAAACAGCATGTGTCCTTACCTGTTTTTAAAAATATTATATGGTTTTGGCACAAAATTAATTATCTATCAGAGCAGATCTTGCCTGACTCTCGTATCATTAAATCATTAATTCAAATAGCCTAAACGCATTACCAAAAATATGCAAATAAACAAGATACTCCAGCGAGCTCTGAATAACAAAAACTGAAAACACCTTCATAGACAGAAAGAGAATACTAACAGAGAAAAATAAACAATACCTTTTCCTTACCAGCTATGCATTTTGGCAGAAACTGAAAAAGTAGTATAGTAATATATCTGTACAGAAACAGAACATCTGAGACACAAACACCACCACATACTTACTTTTGCTTTAATACTGCTTTCAAAGCCTCTTTCTGTCTGGTAGCGTATTGAGAAATAAAAACATCATCTGTGGGGAAGGACACAAAATATACTTTCTCGAGTTAACTAACACAAAATGTCT
The DNA here is from genome assembly GCF_964199755.1 of Larus michahellis. Classification (NCBI taxonomy): domain Eukaryota; kingdom Metazoa; phylum Chordata; class Aves; order Charadriiformes; family Laridae; genus Larus; species Larus michahellis. The sequence continues at coordinate 28,066,920 of NC_133899.1, read as the reverse complement.
ATTTTAGAAGTAGATACAAAGCATTATTTCAACTACATGCACAATTTTGATGCAAACAATCTGTTGCCTGAACAAACCACATTATCTATTCCAATAACAAATTGTTTCCCTTCACTAAGTAGCAGACTTAAATCATAATGAGAGTAAGAGTAGGTTTCATTTAACACAATTTTATATGGTATTGAATGCTGGTATCAATAAAATCTATTTTGGTATTGGAGTAGGGTTTGATATATTGAAGTAGGGTTTGATATATTAAAGCTGTAAACTAATTGAAGTCGGAGTTTAATTTAGGAGACTGGGTGCCTTAAGGCTGTACAAAGAGCAGATGCAACAGTTGTAGTACTAAATGTCCACGACACCAGATGTAAACGACCACCAGATGTCTCTGAAGACCACCGAGAGACTCTAGTGTGCATGCCGGAGTGGGCAGTAACCTGTAATAATGAGGTAATGAATAAGTACTCATTTTTTGGAAAAATAGTGAATATGCATACATAGTATGTATTTAAACTGTACATCTAAATCAGTTGGCGCGCACATTAGGTGGACCAATCTCCTGTGTGCCCGGCGCTGCGATAAAGAATACCTGTTTAATAGTCACCAAGGCTATTGAGTCTCAACTTCGGCATTCCACTGCATCAGTTCGCTGTGAAAATCACAATACCTTACTTCCATAAAATTTGGGGGAAAATGTCATATAAATGGTAGCTTGAGCTCAGACAACCCATTCAATAAAACCTCGTAAATTCTAACTTGAAAAAAATTTAATTAAAAAAAAAAAATAGAACTATGATATGAATTTTTCCCCACAGTCATCATAAATCACAACAAATTTTTGTAATAGCTTTAAATTATGCTAAAAGGATTGTAGGCTTTCCTTCATCTACTGTTTGCTGGGCAGATGTGGCAGGTTCAGTGTTTCTCTACTGCTAATTACACACAGCTAGTACACACATACTGATAAGTCAGATAGCTGCTGCCTCTGGGAGCATCAAAGAGGAAACTAAAGTATTGCTTTTTGGCCTTACATGGGGGTACAGATTTGTGTTTCTTTCCTCTACACAGCCACAGATATCCAAGAAACCTGCAAAAGTGTATTTTCTTTAAAAAGCCTTCATTTTCCCAAACCTGACTGAAACTTACTGGGAGATTCAGAAGGAAAAGGCATTGACAATGTGATTTGTTCGATTTTTAAGGATTAAAAATATACTTTTCATGGTGTAGGTTGCTTGCAGAAAAATATCCATTTGCAGTACAACACAAAAATGAATCCAAACAAGGTGTGTGGCCCCCAAATTCTTTGTTCAGAGACACGAATAGGTCAATTAGGAAAAGGAATCTCAACATTCTTGTGCAGTGGTAGAAGTCCCTCTCAGTTAATCACGAGTTACATAAGCTAGTGTAATGCCAGCAAGACTGAAATAAAATTTGCAAAACTTAAGAATACAAGTTACAATTATCACCTTTTTATCAAAGAAATCTTTAAATATTTTCACTCAAAAGTTTCCATATTGAAGAAAAATACCTAAGATAAAATTAAAGCTCCTTTTTCCTCTAATTAATAAGTTTTCTTACAAATAAAGGGGCTGTAGCAGTGCATAAATGAGTCTCACCTTTAAGTCTGCTGCTGTCTTCCAGTAGCAGTGAAGGATCTTCTTGTACTGTAGCTTCTCTAGGATCCTTCAGAACAAGAAGAGCAGAAAAGCATACATCAAAGCCTCTGGTACGAGTAGCCAAAATTTTAGCAGCCGATGGAATTGCTGAATACACAAATCTAAGCATCTCCACACACTAACACAAGGTCTTGGAACAAAACACGTTAAAACCTCTAAAACAAAATCACCTGGACTTTGTAGTCAAGAACTCGCATGACACTTTAGGGACAAAAGAATTAGAAACACAATTCAAATTAACAGTAATATTGTAAGTGCTGATTAAGTGTATTCTCCTCATTTATGGCCAAAGAAGTAGTAGTGAAACTACATGCTTAAATTTATACAAGTTGCTAATCTCAAACAACGCAGGATTACCCATGCACACAGAATTAAGCACATATAACATTGTAGAACTGAAGGGACAGAGCTGAATTTTCTTTAAGTGCAACCCATGAATAATCAAAGTCTGTGAGGCATCACAGAGGCAAGTTAGGAACGTAAAAATCTCTTACTTAAACTTATTTGATGGTGCAGCACTCCACCATCATTTTGAGACTTTTGCTTAGCTCACTAGTTCTACTTCAAGCCATGCAGAGACTCTGCTGCAATCCTTCACAGCATGGGTTAATTTTATCCTCATGCATACTCATCACAGTATGGATGTCCTAGAGACAAGTCTCCACTGCATGTAAGATACAGTAAACAAATCACAAGGAAATAAACCATTTAACTGTAAGTATTAAAGAGTTCCATATAAACTAATGTCTATTTCATCTGTAATATGAAGAGGAAAAAAAAAATCTACAAAGAGTTTTAGGGTTTTTAACAAATACTGTGCCATGTGCAACCACTTTTTCAAAGTAAGAATCACACTAAAATTTAGAAACAAATCTTGGTATTAATTACCTAGCAGTACAGTAAACAAAGCCCCTCTAAACATTTCAGTATTAATATCACATTAGCAGCAACTCAAAGAGGAAAGCAGCTGCACAGTTATTGTACAGAAACTGAGCCAAATATTTGCTAGGCTTTTACAGGAGCTACAACTTTTTGAGAAAAATGCTGTTCTCTTAGTTCAGGATTGCAGGAAGCAGCAATAACTTTTCTTACCATTTGTGATAAAAACACGGGCTCTGTAGACTTTCCTACTGAAAGCAGGCATTCTGTATGTCCTTTAGTACTCAGGACTCCTAAAATAAAAGCAGTTTTACTGTCGTCATAATGATTTGTTATACATTTTCAGTATACCTCGACTAACCCAAATCTAAATTTTTCCTCTGCCTGTATCTTTGCATATGTAAACATAATGACTTTCATAACACAAATGACTACAGCCATCAAGCTGAAGCTTACAAACGTTAATGAATTCTGTGAGCCTACATTATAGGCTTGTTTTACAATATATGAAAAAAATCTCTGAAAAATAGAGCATTAAAAAAATCAACAATGTCTAACTCAAATTCAAGTCTAAAGATCACAGGAATATAGAAGGCTACTTGTCTAGAGAGACAATTATAACTATATGGCAACATATCTTACAGAAGGAGGACACTGAGGACAGTATACATTTTAGTTATGTCAGAGACTAATATATCTTTCTAACACTATAAAAATAACATCTTCTGAAGTTGTTTGAACTGTGACCCCAAAAACTCCACAAACTCCAAAGATCAACTGATATGTATTTTAAAGAAACAAAATGCATATTCTATTGGACTGGATAAGTAGCACAGATTGTGTCAGGTTTTAATTTGAAGAGTACATGGTACATCACTACAGTCTCATTCTATTAAAAAGACTTAAAATTATTTACTTAATACTACTACAAATGAGTGGCGTTCTTTTAAAGTTACGGAAAAGGATGCAATTGTGGGGTTTTTTTCATTTTGTTTCTTCATCTATGTGAGCTTCATTGGTACAGGTAGTTGACCAACAAACGTTGTTTGTGTCAAGCAGGTGGGGTTTAGAAGGGGTAGGGTTTGTTTACTTTCCAAGACTACAAAGGAAGAAAAAGAGTTTTAACAAGTAAAACTTAAAGTTATGGTAGTTAGCAGGGAAACTTGGTTTTTCCTAAGAGTTTTTTTGAATAGTTGTTTAATTGACCAGCTTTGAAACTCATTTTGTTCTGTAACACCTACAAAAACCCTACAAATAAAAAAGATTAGAGCTGAATGACTTTCTCAGAATGCCTACTTCAAGCATTTAAATTGTATCATGTTTCAAATGCCTAATAAATTCTTCCTTAAAAAGGCAAGCTTGTATAGCTATAGCTTGAACATCTACTAGCTCAAGCTCTCCAGAAAAAATCACCTATAAAGAAGCAGAGAAAAAGAAGTGTTTAAAACACTTTGGTCTCTCTTCCAGCGTAAAACCACAAATTAATTCACAAAATTCCATGAAAACACAAAGACGACCCAAATATTGGGTCTACTCAGAGCTGTCTCTTGGCAGGAGCAATATTCAGTTAGGCACAGATCTGCCTGCTAACTATACTTAGGGTATAAAATTGAAGAAAAACATATAGCGTCTAAAAAGATGAGCTACAAACTGCATTAAAAACTGTGACAGACTGGAAAGGCATTGATCTTTTTAACATTCTTTAGGGCCCTGCATGCAAACACTGTTGTGGTTTTTTTTTATCCTCTGATGCTGCCTAAACTCTTTCTGCCTAGTATATTTGAAATGTCTGATGACAGTCACAATTTTTCTGATAAAGATGATTGCCTAATTTAATTGGACTAGGAATCTGGAGTCAAGACTGTAGTTCTGACTGACCACCTCACCCTGCACAAGTCACTTTTCATGTGCAAAAACACAGTTTGGGAAAACAAACGCACACAACTTTTGAAAGAGTGGTGGTATTTGCAGTACCAGAACACAAAAACTCCTTAATTACAGAGCTGCTACATGGCTGAAAACACTACACAGCAATTTTACCTCAAACCGAAGCTGAACACGCACGGTGAATCACGCACCTGGCGCGGCGCTGCCGGGGGTGCCGGAGGTACGGGTGGTTACGCCCCCGCACGGAGCCTCGTTGGCTGTCAAGACTGAAGGAACGCAGCGTGTTTCGCCTCCAGCCAAAACCGCATCAGCTCCCTGGCAGGGAATGGCCGCTTCACAAACCTTCTTGACAGCGATCGTCACTTTTTTCACACGGTCGCCAGCTCCCGCCGCAGCACCGATGGCTTTCTCCCTGTGGACACTAGTAGAGTGAATGAGCACGTCCTCCGCCGTGAGACTGGACAGGGAGTCCTGGCTGAGGCTAAAATTGCTTTCCACTTCCATGAGGATCTCATCACACAGTTCCAGAAGGAAGCCCAAAAGCAGCGCCCCGACAAAGAGGCCGACTCTGCGGGCCGGACGCTACGGCGGTAGGTGCCCCTATTGCCCCACCGCCTGCCCCCACGCAGGGAAAGCAATCCGAAGGCTCCGGGGAACGGCACCCCACGCGTCCCGCCTAGACCTACCCTCTACTGCGGCCTGACGCGACTCCCCACAGCCCGCAGCGGAAGCGCCCGCCACTATGGCAACGGCGCCTGCGCGCGGTCCGCGTCTCAATAGCGTCCGCAGGGAAACCTGCTCCCGAGCCCCGCCCGCTTCCGGTAGGGCGGCGCTGGGGGCGGAGGAGGGCGCTAAGCTCCGAGGAGAGCCAGGCCTGTGGTAATTCGCTGTGCGGTGAGTCCTCTTCCCGCTTCCGCGCAGTTCTGGCTTGTGGGGGTGCGGGTGAGTGCGCGCGCGGGTGGCTCTGAGGGGTCTCCGGAAGGGGCTGTTGCGGGCGGGCGGGAGTGGCCGCCCAGGGCAACCCGGCGTGGCTTCATGGCAGGCCCTGCGGCGGTGTGAAGTACGGCGATGCGTGGCGTGTGGGTTGTGAGGGCGTCAGGCCGGCGTCAGCCGCCAAGTGTGGCCGACACTGGGAGAGGCGCGGCGGGACGGGCAGGAAGGACGGAAAAAGGTCCCCCGGATGAAGAAAAACCTGTCCCCTTGGGGGCATTTTCCAGTGCCGGGGCCGTCTTGTCTTTTCCTTGGTGTGGGTGGAGAGGAGGTGGTGCAGTTGGTTACGTGTACCCGCACTGGCCTAGGGGGCTCTGGGCCTGCCGGTTGGGGCTTGGCTTGGTTAGTATCTGCCTGAATAAAGAAACTCAAGGTGCCCTTGAAAGCAAGAACTGAAGGATGTAGTAAGAAAAAAAAATAATCAAGGTGAAATTGTTTTATCTCCAGCTTCGGTTTTGATCTTATTGGGTCACAAGTACCTTGGGCACCTAAATAGTAGACCAGTTATGGAAAAATACGTATTTTCTCCTAGGGCAGATCCCCTTGCATGTGTTCAGTCTGTTCAGAGGTGCTCTTGGGGTGTCTGGTTTCAGACTTGCAGTGTTAACTCCTTAGGAGACCTTTTCTATCATTGACCTTTTTTTCTTCAGAGCAGGGTCTAGCCCACAGCTAGGAGATCATGACTTATAACAACGTGAGCACCATGTACAACTTATGATCCAGCAACCTTCTGACCAGTCCCTTTCCCATTTCACCAGCAGCCCCTGAAGACAGATCACTGTGTACAGAGTGAGAAGACCTTTGTGTAAATGCATTCGTAGCACCAGTCTGAAGGAGAGCAGCAGAGCCGCTCCGGGAGTGGGGAGAGCTGGGGTCAGTCGTCTTGGGAGGGGAGGAGGGCACAGCGGGGTCAGCACTGCTGCTTCGTTGGGCTGGTGCAGGACAGAGGGTTGGTTGCCCGGGCACACAGCACCCGGAGTTTAGTGTTAAATTGCTTCTTGTCCTGATTTTTACATGATTAGTTTAGCAGCCTGCTGGTTTCATAGGTATTTGTAGTTCAATTAGCTTCAGTAAAAGAGCATTTTAAATCAATGAGATTTTTCTTATCTGATGTCAGTCAGGTTCTAGCCTAGTAATTCCCAATTATAAAAAAATCCCCACTCTCTCTACAAGCTGTGGGTGCTTTATCAGGACACATCCCTTTGACTTGGTATTTTTATTCTTATTTGTCCCTTTTATGCACATGCAGAAACACTTGCGTGGTGTTCTTTATGTACAATTAGAAGTGAAGGTTTAAAAAAATTGCAGCCTTGTACATATGGAGTAGGTTGTACCTACACCTGATTCAGATTGTTGATCAGGGCAACAAGCATGATGGATTTATAGTGTCTCTCCAGAGACACCCTCTTCCCCAATAAAATGTATCTCCTTGCAAAAATGTTGGGAAAAAAAACCACAAACCCAAACGAAAAAAAACAACAGGTTTTGTTTAGTTTCTGTGGGAAAGGATACTGTTGATTCAAGATTAGGTAATAAACACTAATATTGATTATATTAGTGGGAAAAACCCTTCTTCACTGCAGTCTATGGTGCATGTTTCTCCTGTAAGAACTCAAAGCTGTTAATCAGAGGCAGGCTTTTCAGCCACCCAGCGGTACAGTAATAATAATCAAAAGCTCTGTTCCAGTTATTAGCACTTAGGAGTTACATTCATGAGCCTTCTACTTCTGAAGGTCTGGAGGTACAGCTGAGGAAGCTGTATTCCCACACATAAGAAGTTTTAGAAGACTTCTGGCTTCTTTTCCTCCTACAGAAACAGGTAGATGATTGCCCCAGGTTAGCATGGAATCCTTAACATAATCACTGTTTTTAATAAGCAAGCTTTAGCTTTTTTAAAAAAAAAAAGTCACTCTCTAATAAGTCCATGTTACCATGGCATTGGGAATGGCATCTGCAGCAGAATCAAGTATTAGAAGCATTTTCCAGATTCTAAACCAGGTAGCTAGGGTGGATCTTGCATAGAGAATAGGTTTCAATAGGCTAAAGCCTATATCTGCTTTTAAACATGTGTGACATGTTTAAAAGTGCAATACCGAATTTTCAAATAGCATTTATCACAGAGGAGAGTAATCCAGGCTGTGTAGGTTTAAATCTGAAGCGTGCTGGAGTCATTTGAGCAGCTATGTAAGAAGCTCTGTGGTGTGAAGGTGCCAAGCCCCCTAATGGGCTCTTTCACCACTTCTTTTTTTCGTGTTTCACAGGCTGGAGGGAAAGGGGGCAAACAACAGGAAAACTTGAAATAATACATTTAACAGACTTTTAAGAACAAACCAGATATGCGCATCTCTGGGAATGTTCAGGTAGCACATTTTAGATGTTAAGGCAACTGCCTGTAACTTACAGCTACTGAAGAGGTGCAGTAGAACCATATAATTCCACTGCCTGCTGTGTAGGAAGTATAAAATACCTGTAGAGGGGCAAGTGCTTCAGACACTTAAAAACAGATAGTGCCATTGTGCTGATGTAAATCAGAGCTATTTCTCAAGCTTTGTGGAACTGCAGTTCAATAAATCTGTAATTTTAAGCTTGCCAAACTAGTTACAGAAGAACAAAAGATCAGGCACTTGTTACAAACAAGTGTCACGAAGCAATATTGACTGTGAGAAAATGGCACGGACAGTTGAAGTTTTAGCTTTCTGTGCTTGGGAGAGGACAAAAGTCTTTTCTGTTCTATTTAATAATCTACTTACACTGACTTCATAGAATTGTCAATGTTTTTTCTTGAAACAGGCTGAGAAATAAGAGAGTGGCTTGCTATCCACTTTCACTAGTTGTTGACCCAGCTGATAGTCATGTCCACCTCTCTTAAAACAAGTTAGAGGTTTACGTTAACCTGAGTAATGCCTTGTTTCTTCGGAGCAACCGTATCCTGTAGGCTCTTCTTGAATATAACCTGTGTGACTTATCTGCCCAAGAGAAATTCTTGGTTGTGGGGGTATGCGCCTTAAATCCAAGAATCTCTTTACCTCCAATCCTTGAATTGGCTTCCTGTGTCGTGGTGAAGTGTAATGTTAAGAGGCAGATGTTATAATTACTCTGCTACTGGGAGGGGATGTAGGGAGAAGGCATGCTTGTGAGAGCTCCATAGTGCTATTTTTAGTTTTCTTTCTGTTGCAGAAATAATTAATGCCTTTTTTTTCTTGTTCAGAAGGCTTGCTTACACTCTCCCTTCCCCCTGCTGAGAGACTGGAATTGTTCAAGCTTTCTAAAACACGCATGTCTTGCTCAAAACTCGGCAAAGCATAATACAAGATTAATTATAAGTAGCCCTTGCTAAAGGGCTAAATGAACTTATTTCACAAAGGGATTACACTTCAGTACTAAATTCTTTTCCACAAGTGGATGTGTATTAAACTGAAGGATCTTGTTCTTGTCAATGTGTAATATTAACTTGTGTTAATATGTAAATTAAGAGAAAAGGAAGACTAGCTTTCGGTATTCTTCTAGGAAACCTGCAGGGATGCTTTCAAGCCTTAACATATTTAGTGTGTTGGATTAGGAAAGTGAGTCTTCCTTGAGGATGTTTGCTTAAATTCTTGTATCTGTGATTGTTCATTATTCCCTTTTTTTGTTTCACTTCCTTTAAGGCCATTCTCGTTCTTCTATACTTTCTTGCATTTAATTCACTACATTAAATGACCAGAACATTTGCTCTAGTTTTAAGTGTTTGGTGAGAATGCAGCTACATAGAAACCAGGTGTCTGCTTCTCTGATGCAAGCTGGCTAATGGTGTGTCTATTCCGAGTGGCTACCATTTCCTGCTTGCCTTTTTCCATACTATTTTTACAGATGACATCCGAAGTCACTATAACTATAAGGCTAGAAAATGTTACTGCTTGTTTCTCCCCCCACTCCTGCCCTAGTTGAAAGCATTTATAAAATACCTTTTTTTTTTTAAGTCATTTTAACTGTTTGAAATGCTTAAAAAGTGTTTAAATAACACCAGTTAACAGATGGGTCTGGGAAGGTTTCATACCTGTAATTATCTTGGATGGTCTTTTAACTGAATACATTTCACATAGATAACTTTTCTTCAAGTGGATGTCTTTAAATGCAACTTTGCTAGCAAACTTTCAACACACCTCTAGGACATATAAAATTCCATTCTGTTGTAAAATGTGGCAGTTCATATACATGCTTTTTGTGTGAAACTTGGCTTTTATCTTCAGAATAGGTGAGTGAATCACAGGCGGTAGAATATGGCTGGACAAATATCGGAATCTGATCAGATCAAGCAGGTAAGATGCTGTATTCATGAGTGGTGACTTTGAAGATCTTGTATTACTTTGTCACATAGAGTAAAAGGTTCAGGGCATGGAGAAGGACAAAAAGTTTACGTTGTCATCTGAGTTAAGACTAATTCTGTAAGCAACCAAAATTTAAACATTTGACTGTTGACAGACACAGCATAGTATCTGAGTATTACCTGCATTTGGTGCTGAAATCTTCTGATACTAAATTTTTCTAGTGACTTGTCCTTTAAATATTAGTGTCACCAGATGGCCCATGCAGCTGTGTGTAAGAAACTAATGTAGAATTTTTTTAATACTCATCTCTTCAATTTTTATTTGTAGTTCAAGGAATTTCTTGGAACATACAATAAACTTACAGAAAACTGCTTCCTGGATTGCATAAAGGATTTCACTAGCAGAGAGGTTAAACCAGAAGAGGTAGGTAAATGCTTTTAATGAGCCTTTAGTAGAATTGCTGTGTGGCATTCAAATTTCAGAAGCAACTTAGGCAGTTTTGATCTTTCAACTGTGTAAAAACCTAGGTAGCAGTCTTTAGTGGAGTATAGGTGTCTGGAAGGAATGTTTTGTTGGCAGAAATAGCTTGTCTGTAGTTATGCTTCTTCAGGTATGTCCAAAGGTGATGACAAATACTTCTTTGCACCCTATTTACAAAAAGAAACCAAACAAAGCCAAGTGCTTTTGACGTGTTAGATCATCAGCTACAGACAAACTATGGGCTAGGACCTCTTGAGGTTTTGTCATTGTCTTCTTTTCAATATTTCATATTTCAGTATGTACACAGAGAGGGAATCTTCCTGATCTCACTGTGAGTATTGGCTGCTTATTGCAATTCTGTGTGTTTCATACTCTGAGCTATCCGTGGAGGTTCTGGTGCCTCAGCTACTGATGGGTGGTATCTTTATGGACATGGAAGTTGCCCACCTACAGCCTGCATCTCATTCTTTGAAGGTAGAGTCCTACTGAAATACTTGTTTACCTACCCACATTCCCTGCATCGTAGTGAGTCACAGAAACATAGGCCTCCAAAGCTCTGGCTGTTAAATCCACTTCTCTGCACTGCAGGGAGCTCCATCACAGTCATCTGCAAAAAAAGATTAAGCTCTTGATAAGATCAATTTTGTGGGTTTTGCCTCTCCTGTTAAGAGGCTATTTCAGAATCGTGTAATTTTATTAGAAAAAGTATAGTAACCTTTGCTTGATTCTGCTGGCATGGGGAGGGGAAAAGGAAAACTCAAAGTTTTAAACTAACTGCAGCTGTTGAGCATTTTCTGCCTCTCTTAACTCCTCAACACAGGCAAAAATCATGTCTCCTTTCAGCTTTGCTTTTGCTGTGCTAAAGAAAGCTCTCTTAGCTTCCCAAGGCAGATTCCTAATTTCCCTGATATTCTCTGCATCTGCATTAGTGGGATTTTTGACTCTGGAGGTCAGAATTATTCTAGATAAGGTCTTGTTACTGTCTTTTACCAACTCATTTTAAGTTCCTTGAACAAGACAAGAAGTGTCAGTTAATGGAACTGACAGAAGTGTTAGCAGCACAACCTCTTTACCTTTCTGGTATGGCATTTGATTTCTAGTAGAGAATTATTGTTCTTTCTTCTGCTACCCAAAGTGTTACAAGAATTTCTTTAAAAATAATGGTTTGTATAGTCTTTCATTAAAGACTGGGGATCCAAAACCAAAGAATGCTCACTGGAGGGGAATTCAATTTAAGATTATTTAGATATAAAAATATTCTTAGATTCTGATCTGCCTTTTTTTGCTTCTGTGATCAGCAAAGGGGCCACATCTGGCTGTACAGGAGCCATCTGTTAACAATGGAGGCTAGGAAGAAACTGGTTTTATGGGAGGTTTTGCCCATAATTATCCGTTATGGGGTTTCTTGCAGAGTATCCCACTCTGCTGGAAACAGGACACTGGTCTAGATGGACCACTGGTCCGATCTGGTATGGAAATTCCTATGTTCCTATTTAAAGTTGTAGTTTCTTATTAAATAATTAAGAAGAATACCCCCATGAATCTCCTTTGAGATTCTACATTTAAAAAAACAACTTCTGACCTCCTTCCATACAGCAAGTCTGCACTGCAAGTCTAGACTTCCCTGGGCACCATATCACAAATACCATGCCCTCTGGGAGAAGTGGCTTGGAGTAGTTCCAGAATTTGCTTTCTAGTCAGACTTAACTCCAGCTTAACAGGTTTTGCTGTAGCCAACGCGAGGCCAAGAAGAGCGAGAAGGGTGGGTGGCGTGCATAGCTGCATGATGTCTTGTTCATTTTCAGACCCCCTGCTCTTCACATCCCTTTATATTGAGCAGAATCAAAGCAATTTCTGGTTTTCTAGTAATCATGCAAAGTGGTCATCTTTCTTTTCTATCTAAATTGGTTAACTTTTACAGTGATAGCAAGTTTAGAACCATGATAGAACTGTTGGTTGTTGTAGAACTGTTGGTAGAACTGTTGCTCAGAAATAACCTCATAACTCTTTCTCTACACTTAAAGACACACACCCCCTAAATTAAAAAAATAATACCATGGGTGGAATAGGCCCTGGTATTTCTTTCCCTGTCCGGCTGACTTGATAGAACTGCAGAGGGTACTCTGGTTGCTATTGTGAAGGTTAACCAAGCAGGTACAAGAAAACTGATAGAGCTAATAGGAACAAGGTCAAAAAAAGGTTGAACTAAGCTAGCACACAGCAGACCATATTTGACTGTCAAAAATACTATGTGTTTGTAAAGAGAATTAAAACCAGAAGATTCTAATAGATTTAGTATTTATTGCAAAATAAAATGCTTTATATACTTTAATTTCACAAGAGGAGCCCAAGGATGAAATGGTAAAATCTACAACATCTGAGATACCTTCCATAAAGACTTTCATATGAGGATGAATATTAAAAGATATTTCAGACATCTCTCAAAAATGAAACTTCACGTTTTCCACAGCATATGGAGGCTGTGCACAATTATGCCCTCATCTTGAGGCATAACATAGAGTATGAGAGGTAGTCACCTAATCATTTATCCTTGTATATGATTATGTTTTGGGTCCTGTTTGGGGAAGTGGGTTTAATTACTGTTTGAAGCCTTTGTTTCCCTCTTCTTCTAGATGACTTGCTCAGACCACTGCCTACAGAAGTATTTAAAAATGACACAAAGGATCTCCATGAGATTTCAGGAGTACCACATTCAGCAGAACGAAGCTCTGGCAGCTAAAGCAGGACTGCTTGGCCAACCTCGTTAGACAAGACCACTCTGTTCAGAGTTTACAAGCAGTGCCAGTGTTCACCGGGCAAGAACACATTTTGGATTTTCTACTGTTGGGATGTATGTCCAGCAACTCAGAAGAGAGTTGTAGATGCTGTTCAGACAGTAGAAGCCATGAAGGGTTAAACAAGAAGTTAGTCATGGTGGACTGGCAGTGGAGTCTGCTTCTGAGGTCCTTTTCACTCCACAATGGAGTAATACTGATACCAGTCTGTGGCCCCTGGAAAAGTTTGTCTGTTTAAATTTCAAGGGTGGTGGGAGGGGCTATACTTTCTGCTAGGACTGGTTCAGATGAAAAGGTGTAATATGGGAAATATACTTTTTTAATTCAAGTAAAATAAATGGAAAGTCTACACTTGTACGTATGTTCTTTCCAAAGATACATTTTTAGGACACTGCTTGAGAGCAGTGGTTTTTTTTTCTGTGGCCTCAGTCCTTGGCTCCTACAGAGTTTTGTTCATTCATTGCTGCTTTAAGTTGCTGATAACAGAATTAGTGACTTTGTTTCAGCGCCTGGGGATTTGTGAATGTGTTATTTCTCTTAATTTGGGAAGAACAACTGTTGAGCCACCCTCACAGAGCCTCACGATTGTTCTGACTCTCCTAGAGTGCTGTATGGTGATTATTAGAGCATCAAGCCAAGGGTGGTTATAAATGGCAGACAACTGCTGTAACTAATGAGTTCAGGTAGGCAGAGATGCTCTGCCATCTTATCCCTAGGTTATCTTTACCTCATGCTTCACCAGGTCATTTACGTGGTTATGATGTGGGTCATTAGCAGCACTTATGCCCAAGGCAACTTCTATGCACTCCTTGTTCCTTCAGACAACCCCAGCGGTCCTCCAGACCCAGCTTGCTTGTCTGATGCAAGCATGATGCATTCCAAACACTGAGCTTGCTGGCAGTTTTCTCCTTTAATTGTGAAAATGCCACCAGAAAGTACAAGGTATGCACAAAATGATGGTTTTTTTCGCCACTGGATGAGTACAGAGAGAAGTTTGTGGAAGCTAGCTGTTCTGATGGTGTGGCTTTGGTTTAGAAAAAAACACCAGTCCTTTGAAGGGATCTTGACAGCTGAAATCCTGCTGTCAGACTGTTTGTACAGTAGAATGATAGCTAACAGGCACATTTTACTGTAGTTATACAGTAACAAAAGGAACTGAACATCAGAATTACCATATCTATTTTGATACTTCAAGCAATGAATACTGAAACACAGCTATTTCATGTCAGCTGCCAGGTTCTGTTGTTGGGTAGAAAGGCAACAATAAGGAACAGAAATGGCAGGAAGCCTTCCCACATGCTTTTTTGTTGTTACCTTCTCTGTTGCTTTTTATTTCCCGTGGCAGTTTGAAAGAATGATTTCCTGCCTGTTTTTTTTCCTTCACTACTCAAAACTCTTCAGCTACCCAGGCTGTGTATTATGAGGCCCTGACTGCAACACGGTACACCTGCCACTTGCACAGGACACTGCTCTGCTTGCTGCTGTTTAAAGCTGCCCCAGCTCTCCCCAGGAATCTGTTCATATGCCTTTCAAAGGTGGAAGAAACAAGTATGTTCCTACAGTCTCATTTACGTATGTTTTGTACAAGCCCTATCACAGCTCTTTCCTACAGAGCCCATACTTTGTTACCTTGGAGATGGCTAAGAGCTAACTCTAAAATAGTAAAGGCTAAAAGAGAACCCAAATAAGGCAGCAAGTCTCCCATGTCCTGTTTTTTTCAAAGGAAGAGCAGACTAATGATGTCTAGATTGTTTGGTACAATTAGGCCATAAATGTTATGGTCAATTAGAAATAATATATCCGTAGTGAAGATTTAAGGCTTTCTTTAAAACTGTCTTTGTTAAACACTTGAAAATAAGGAATGATTGAAATGATGCAATTTTCCATCTTAGCATGCCAAATGAACACAAGTGTTCAAAATGACTGAAGAGTTTAAGTGATGGGACCTGAGGATCTTCATGTCTTCTGGGCAAAGCTCCTTGGGGATGAAGTGAAGGGGCGTTAACAACATGGTTTTCCCTCATGTTTCAGTGTTAGGAAGATGCTTAAATATTTAAGACGGATTTACCGTACAAAAGGTTAAGCAGTTGTTTAAGGGACTTAATAAATTACTCACTTACTTTCAGATTCCCCACTTTCCTCTTATTGCAATTTTAAAGTTGCCTTAACCCACTGTTACCCAGGGAGAACATGCATTCTTAAAAATCTAATTAGATGTCACATCCTTCTGTCTCTCACCATGCTCACTAAACAAATTAGCGGGATGAAAAGTGTCACTGGAATTACGGGCATCGAGTTGATAGCTGCTACCCTGATACGAAGCTGGCCAGACAAAAACTCTTGACTTCTGCGGAAGCAATGTGCTTATAGCAACTATAGTTTGTTTACAGATGTGCCCGTTAATTACAACTATTTCAAAGCTAACTAGAGTGGAAAATAAGTTGCAATGCTACTGCACAAAGGTGCGGATAAAGATGGAGACACAGGGCTTGCTCTTCTGGATAAACCAGTTTTGTCCTAGCTCCATTTCACTCAAACACTACTGTAATCTTTCTACATCTTTCACTCCAGGTGACCGATTGAAGAAGGATGATACAAATATATTTTATCCTGGAAATAAATTGCATCTACGTAACTAAAGCATCTGGGTGGTGCAGAAAGCAACAGCGAAAACTTTTTTAAAAGGTTAACTTGCTTTGCTGAGCCGTGGCTTCCCTTTGCTTCCTTGATGAGTTAGCACGTCCTGTATCCACCCGGCGGAAAGCCTTGGCCTCTCCAGGCCCTAGCCCCAGCAGGACTGAGGCAGCTTCCCAGAGGGAGCTCTCATGGGAGCAGGCAGCCACCCAGATGTCAGGCTGCAGGGTGTGCCCTACCCTTATGCCAGTATCAGACGGCAGCAGTGAGCATGTCTGTGGGAGATGTGCGCAGGTAGAGGAACTCCTCTATCTAGTGATGGAGCTCCAGGAGGACTACGTAGATGAAGAACCGTTAGGGAGTGTGAGAGGGAGACAGAGTGATGGAGTCACAGCCTACCCCTCCTGAACCAGGCACAACAGGCAGAAAGGCCACAAGGTACAGAGGATTCCCTGTCCTCTCTCTGCCTAGCTGAACAAGGTAACTTTAGAGGGTAGGGGGCTACGGGAACATGTTCCTGCCAGGTGAAGCAGGCGTGTCTCCCCAGGAACTCCCCCCGCCTTCACAGGTACCCTTAAAAAACAGGTATGAGGCTGTGCAAGGAGAACCCAATCATGACAAGGAAGATGCTTCAATGCCCACATAGGTGTCAAAAAGGTTAAGTCAAACTACACCCCTCATCAAAACATCTTCAGAAAAAAAGACAAGTCACTGTTGTAGGTGACTCCATCCTGAAGGGAGTGGAAGGCCCGATATGCAGACCAGACTCACTTCTCAGGGAAGTCTGCCTCCTCGGGGCCCGGGTTAAAAAGATATAAAAAGAAAACTTCCCTCCCTGGTAAGCCCTTCAGACTACTACCCACTACTAATTTTTCAGACAGGCAGCGATGAACTGATAACAAGAAACCCAAGGGCGATCAAGAGAGACTTCCAGGCACTGGGATGACTGGTTAAGGGAGAGCAAGTAGTGGTCTCTATCATTCCAGTTGCAGGGAAGGATGAGGGAAGCAACAAGAAGAGCCAGCACATCAATACCTGGCTCCATGCCTGGTGTCAGTGGCAGGACTTTTTGATCATGGGTTGGTTTATACGACACCAGGTCTGCTGGAGACGAATGGGGTACCCGTCTCAAAGGGGGAAAAGGATCTTGGCACAGGAGTTGGCAGGACTCATCGAGCAGGCTTTAAACTAGATTTGAAGGGGGAAGGGAACGAAGCTAGGCTCTTTAGAGGGAAACCTGGGAGTGGTGCACCGAAGTCTGTGGGATGGGATGCTAGTGATGTCCCTTGGTCTGCTGACTCAGTGAAGGCAGGGGATAGAGAGTCTTGCAGCAACAGAGACGCAAGGGTCATTGATGGGTTAGAAACTACAGCTGTGCCTGACAATTAACAGGTAGGAGTTAAGGCTTCTCCCACCAAAAAGGTGGCAGGACCAGTAGCCCTACCGAAGTGCTTCTATACTAATGCACACAGCATGGGCAACAAAGGCAGAGCTGGACGCCACTGTGCAACAGTAAAACTATGAGGTAGTCGCCCTCACGGAAATGCGGTGGGATGATTCGCAGGACTGGAGTGCTGCATTAGATGGCTACAAACTCTTCGGAAAGGGACAGGCAAGGAAGGAGAGGAGGTGGGGTGGCTCTGTATGTTTGGGAGTGTTATGAATGTCAAGAACTTCATGATGGTGACAACAGGGTTGAATGTTTATGGATAAAAAAGAATCAGGGAGGGCCAACAAGGCAGGTATCATGGTGGGAGTCTGTTACAGACTGCCCAACTAGGATGTAGAGGAAGAGGAAATATTCTACAAGCAGCTGGGCGAAGTCTCAAGATCACTTGCCCTTATCCTCATGGGAGACTTCAGCCTACCGGATACCAGCTGGGAATACAATACAGCTGAGAGGGAACAGTTTAGGAGATTCCTGGAGCATGTTGAGGATAACTTCCTAACACAGCTGGTGAGGGAGCTGACTAGGGAAGGAGCCCTGCTGGATCTGTCTGTAAACAGAGAAGGACTTGTGGGGGATGGGACAGCTGGAGGCTGCCTTGGGCACAGTGATCACAACAGGATAGAGTTTTTGATTCTCAGAGAAGCAAGGAGCGGGGGTCAGCAGAACTGCCACCACGGACTTCCGGAGGGCGGACTTTGGTCTTTTCAGGAGCTTGCTTGACAGAGTCCCTTGGAAGGCAGTCCTGAAGGGCAAAGGTCTCCAGGAAGGCTGGACATTTCTCAAGAAGAAAGCCTTAAAGGCGCAGCAGCAGGCCATCCCCCTGTGCCGAAAAACGAACCATCGAGGAAAAAGACTGGCCTGGCTGACCAGGAGACATGGTTACAACTCAGGGAAAAAAGGAGAGTTTACAGCCTTTGGAAGAAGAGCCTTAGGATAAGCAACACCATAAGGGTACTAACTGATATAAATGGCAGGACCAACCAGCACCGCCCTGCTCCAGAACAGAAACTAGGATTACTCTGAAAATGGGAAGCAGCAGGAATAGCAACATAAATAGGGCTGAGATAATTCAAAACAATGAGGAATCCAGGAAAAGTCCTATTAGAAAGGGTGAGAAAGTCTGCTTTCACAATTAAGATTGCCTTACCTTTTCAGTTTTCTTTAAATGACAACGTGGTACTTACCATTGGGCTGTGACCGGTCACGAAATCCACCACTCAACCACATTAAAACAAGCACATATTCAGACTAACAACACTAACACGAAAAAATGAATTTACATATTGCTCCAAAGCAATAGATGAGACTAATAATGCTTGTGGAATTTGGGGAACTCACAGATTTCCAAAGCAAACAAAAGCCCCCCAGTAAATACCAGCTACTAAGTAATAAAGGTGAATAATTTTAAACTCTCCCAGAAACCTCTTTAAAAATCACCCTATTTGGTGGAAGATAATATGGTAGAATAACAGATCTTCTCAAAATTTCAGGGCAATAGCTTGATAAATAGTGTGAGCTAATTATAAAACATCTTTTTCCTAAGCCCTGGAATTACAGTGAGTCAGTCTCTGGCAACATGCCCGTTAGTTCCAATGTTTTATTAAGTTTCTTACATCTCATAGAATCTTCATGGTTGGAAAGGGCCTTTGAGATCATCAAGTCCAACCATACACACACACACAAAAAACCCAAAACAAAACAAAACCCCCTACAATCTCTGTCACTAGAGCATGCCCTGAAGTGCCAAATCGAGACATTTCTTCAATACCTCTAGGGATGGTGACTCAACCGTCTCCCTGGGCAGGCTGTTCCAGTGCCTGACCACTCTTCAGTAAAGTCATTCTTCCTAATATCTAATCTAAACCTCCCCTGCCGCAGCTTCAGACCATTTCCTCTGGTCCTGTCATTACTCACCTGCGAGAAGAGGCCAACACCCACCTCTCTACAACCTAGACGTAGTCTTTGTCCTGCACATTGTAGTAAATAATAAAATCCCGAGTACCTGCAAAACACAAGGGCACAGTGAAGTAAACAGATCAATGTACTTTTGTTAACTCACCTTTTGTTTTAGCTTGTAAATCTGTCTTCCGGCTCATCTGTAATATTTGTTTCAAGCAATCAAACCAAACACACTCTTTTCTTAAAAAAAGCTCAACAGCATTTCTTAGACTTAGTGCTCTTAAAGAATTCCAGTAAACACTGCCAGGAAATCCATTTGGCTGCCTCAGCTATCCAAGAATAAAAAGAACATTTTATAAGTATATTGACTCTTTTAACGTGAAATTCCATCTGATTGACAAACCTGTCTGGAGAGAGAAGGCTCTTGAGAGGATAGTCTGACTGAGACACAGGAGCTGACAATCCTAAAATTGAGATTTTCTTTCCAGTTTCCCATCAGTGCCATCCTGGGTAATTTTAAATTAAATAAATTTAAATTAAATAAATAAAAAAAAAAAGTAGCCATTACTATGTGGCTCCCTACAGGTAAAATGAGAATATGTATCCATTTTAAAAATTTTGGCCTAGATTATTCTAATACTGCATCTTTAAAAAAAATTGGATTCAAGTGGAACTTGCGCAAAATACCACAAACAGTGAAGCAGTGATTTAATCACCTTTTGTCTTCTACTGCTGTCTTTCAAATTAAAGGTCTTCAGTGCTCCCCGTGAAGGTCACATACATTATACTTCGTGAAGATACATGCCTTTATTTTCCCTTGTTATGCTTTTCTTTCACTGATGATTACTACTGTCAACCTGTTAAACCTCTGTTGAAATAATAACTTGTTATATTATTGTTCCGACGTCTTTGCTTCTCCTGGTTGATCTGTTAAAACTGATTAAGCAAGAGAAGGTTTCTCAAACACAACAGTCTGCTGGAGGAACCAAAAACAAGTGGAGATTTAACTGGGTATTGCTAAACTTACAGATTTAAAGAGAAAGTGAAAACTCATTAGTATTCATGGAAAGAAAGTAAAAACTAAAACAGGTAGGGAAACAAACATTTTCTTATGTCCTGGCATGCAAATGTTTCAAGTTTTTTTCCAACTTTCAGATATATGCTAATACAAAAATAATAAATCTACCAGAAATCCAACAGTTCTTCATATCAATTGCAGGACATGGAGGTAGAGTCTGAATTCCCTTACAGCCCTTTTCTTTTTAACAGTTCTAACATTGTTTGATCCCATAACCTTATGATTTTTTTTTTACCTCCTAACTAAGCTTGAAATAACACATCATTTTGAGAAAAACTGTAAAAGATTAGCAGGCAGGAGAACAGCATGAAGACTGGAAAGAGGGCGCTTTATTTTTGCTTGCTCTTGCAAACATGGTATTTTATCAAACGTGATATTTATCAAACATGATATCTCTTATTAAAAAAATAATTAAAAAAATCCCAATTCAGTATAATCATAATTACTGTGTCCTCAACAGCATAAACTTCCATTCAAGGCACTGGAAGACAATTTGGAATTTATTTTATGTCAATAAAGTAGAAATAAGGGGAGTATAGTAAAGTTAGAAATAAAAGACCTGTTAGGGTTTCTCGTTGATTTCACCTTTTCTTGCAGGTTTAATTTTCTGCCAGAATAGTGACATTAGTTGGTATTGGGGGAGCGTGGGAAGCATGGGTGGGTGTTCATCTGTCTGTCTGATGAGTACTAGTGCAAGGTAAGCAGGTGGAAAGAGGGAGTAAGGAAGCCAGTTCTCTAGCAACCATCTCTTGGACTGGATTTCCATGTTTCATGGAACCGTATCTTCAGTCTTCCATGCAATATTTTAAACATTCATAAGAGATAAGGAGCAGCAGTCAGTGTACACTCTGTGAACATCTATCCTGAAGTACAGACGGTTAACAGCTCATCCATCCTCTGTACATGCTGAGTACGTGTATATACCTGTTTAAGATATCACAGTTTGTAGACAGAGGTTAGGTAGCTGCATAAGATATAATTAATCCTATTATTTCACTGAATTTATTTACTTGGGCAAGTATTAAACATGGAAGATAATCTGAGAAAATGTGAC
This sequence comes from Larus michahellis, assembly GCF_964199755.1. Classification (NCBI taxonomy): domain Eukaryota; kingdom Metazoa; phylum Chordata; class Aves; order Charadriiformes; family Laridae; genus Larus; species Larus michahellis. Next base: position 28,045,791 of record NC_133899.1, on the reverse strand, counting down.
CCATGTTATTTCCTTTTAAATGAGTATTGCTTTTTATTCATAGCTATTATAAGATAAACAGTAAAAGTTAGCTCTGAAAAAAGTCTTTACAATTTATGGAGATAAATTTCCCTATTAGGAAAGTCCAGACATTTACAAGAACAATCACTTAAAAATAGAATATAAAGCCTATGTTTAAAACATGGCCTTTATTAAGCTGTCTAGTGAGCTCCATATTTATCTTACATGGAAATAGTTCTGCTTTGCTTAAGAAAAGACAGAAGAAGTGCGTTTACAAGAGTACTTTTTCTTTAATTTTCTGCAAAAATGGAAGGAATTGGAATCACAAATTGACAAATGTTGTGAAATGAAGTTTCAAGAAACATCAACTGTAGCAATGATACGCCATCACTAGTGTTTCTTTCTGACTTTCTGTCGTGTGAACCAGAATATCCTGATATACAGTCTAGAGCATCTATGTTATTACTCTACAGAATATTAAACACAGAAAAAGGGGTTAAGAACCCCTTCCAATGTACAAACATGAATTTAGAAATTGATTTAAAAAATCACTTTTATACATAACGTATATGCAAACTGTTTTAAATACATGGTTTTGGAAGAGTTATTTATAAACTGTATCTGTCTGTGGGACAATCTACAGACAAAGCATACACAGTGGCTTTACTTTATTGTTGCATCTCAACTTTGGGAGATATAACTTCATTCGGCAGTATAGCAAACATAAGAACTTGTGACAAAATATCTTAAGGGCAACCCAATAAATTTTGTTCCTCAAAACAATGTAAGTACTAGGACTGCCAAAGTTTCCAAATAAAGTCATAGCTTAATCCAGATGCCCGCTTACAGATCTACGTTGTAGACAATAGACCCATTTGAAATACAGGCATGGCTACTGGATAAAACCTCCTTAAGAGCCGTAACTGGCAAGTATGTTTTATCGAAAGAGCAAACTAACCTAGAGGGTTTTTTTTTCCAATTTTATTAATATTTTAAAAAATACATAAAAATACAACATCCAATGTCTGAATAAATATATTTAACAAGTTGCAAGATACCTTATTTTACACAAAATTTTCAGCTTTAGAAATCTTGTTAAATAACTTCATTGTTGTTATATATTTCAATTTTTGTCTTTTTGTAATAAAATAAAACCTCTGAAATTACATAGAAAAAAGACAAAATATTTTTGTCAAGGGATAAGATAGTCCACTGAAAACCTATTCACAATTCCACTGTAAACATTAATAAACATTAGAATATTTGCATAACTGTGTGCTCAAAAATCCTATAAAAAGTGGAAGACTTATTACAACTGTAGTTTTCAGTCAACTACACTTCCTTTCACAATTTATTTTGTCCCATTTACACCTTTAAAACTGGGCACATTGCTGAACACATACTTTGGCAGTTCCGTATAGCAAGTGCTTCCACAAAGAGGAACTACTGACCAAGAGTTATGTACAGCTCGGTGAAAAGTGCAGCAGTTACTCAATTCTTTTTGATAATACTCTGATGTCTGCTTGGTGCACTTGCTTTTCTAAGATCTCCCTAGAACACCTGAATGCTTCATCGGACATAACTTTTCAAATTTGATAAGTGCCCTTTCTCTGCATTAATAAAAACAAAACATAACCAAACACCATGACAACCATGTCACATTGTGCCTACAAACCTTCAGTTACCAATAAGCTTAATTTCTCTGAACGGTAAATTAAACAAAAGAAGAGGGTAGGAGGTGAGAACAGGTACAGTCCAGCAGTGGAAGTGTGTACAGAATATACTTGGCAATGTCAAACCAGTTGAGTGCTTTCTGTGATTAATTTCAGGATTTATGTCCATGGCAGCAAGTTGCTGGCAAGGCAGAGAAATGTGTATCACCTGCATTCTACAGCAAGCACATTTTGTGGAGGAGAAGATGATGATGGACTCATTCCAGTGTCTGATGAAGCAGATGACATGGATGCTCCTGTATGTGACACTGAACATAGAGAACAATAGATCAGCATCAGATCACCAAAGCACATGTCAGAATGAAGGTCTCCTTGGTTACTAGGCTGTCTAAAAGACCACAAAGAAGCGGCACAGTCACAGAAAACCAATACGGATTTTTTTGTCAATTGCTTTCATTGCTATATTCACATAAACTGGATGAGTAACCTTACCCTTTCTGCATCACAGACCAATTGAAAAGATAAATCAGACGAGTCATTACATTGATTGAAAACTCAGACCGAACTTGCAATAGGAAGTCCAAGTTTCTAATAAACAGTTATAAAATAGTGAATGTTTTTGTTAGGTTCGAGTTCTGAAAAGCCATAAATATTCTTTCTAAATATGTATATACACAAACAGGATAAACGGACGATAACACTTTTCTCAAAAATACTGTCAATTAAGTTGCTTTGAGTTACGTATTTTCAAGAAAATTAATTTCTTATGGGAAGCATAAAGCAAATCTGAAATTTACCTTCTCTGTCTTTCTTTTTTAGTCGTTTTCTTCTCCTGTCTATGGTTGCTACTTCTGACTTCAAGGACATGTAGTATTTTCGTATTTCCTGTAGTTTTTCTTGCAAGAAGGAGATCCTTTCAGTGCTGCTCATATTGTCTAGTTCATCTTAAAAGTGGGAAATAAGAAAAAATAGCTTCATCAAGGTGATTTTAAACAAATGAATGCAATTCTTAAGAGAATACAAGACACAGCACAAATGATAACACACTTCCGTAACTACACCGTAAAAGGCCTACACCTGATTTAGAATCCCAAAATTTGCACATTTCTCTTTCAGAACAAGTTTTCTTGTAAATTCCCTCTAATCAAGTCACTTAAAGAATTCTTACTGAGCTGAAAACTCCATTTGTATAGTCTAGGCGAAGTATTCTGGTGATGGTGTTTTTCTCTGTGTTTATCCTTCTCTCCATCTTTGATGTGAGGTGAAATCACTCTTGCAGGTGATCGAGAAATCTTCTGTGGTTTGGACGCATTTATGTGTTTCACAGGAGTACATTTACTTGAACTGTCCAGGACAGGAAGGTCTTCACTGTCACTACTTTGTCCTGCAGTAAGAGAAATGCATTTGGACTTAAAAAAAAAAACCAACCCCAAACCAAACACCTTGACATTTCAAAAACTGTAGTTATAGTCAGAAAAAATTAAGAAAAAACCGCTCCTCCTTGCTCAGAAGGTCCTAGAATGCATACAAGGAAAGACTGTACCAGATTCAATGTAAAACTTTATCAGACACAACATGCACTAAACTCTCAAGTGTACCGATCGTTAACGCAGGAGAAGTCAAGGGCTGACTAAGCCTTCAGTCAAAAAGCGATAGTCAAATGTTTTTTTTACAGAAGCAATAAAGCAGTTTATTAAAATAAGAAAAGATATCAGTTCTCTAACAGTCACGTATTTTGGTGTTCTAATATAAAGCAGACACTGAAGTATTTTTCTTAAGGATTAATAAAGTTAAACTGTATTAATATAGGTAGGTAGCACAGGATTGTGTATATTTACGAAATTGCTTTATACATCTAAAGGAACAGTTCTGAACCATGACTAAAAGCATAAAAGCTTTAACATGTAACAGAAAATTTTAAGCTGATATATGCAAATATTTTAGACTCCCACAATAATTGCCAAGTTTTACACAGGCGTGTTAAATATGGCTGAATATTGTATGTCAGATAATTAACATTTTAGTGTGATATTCAAAAATTGTAATAATGCTGCCACAGGGCCTGAATGTATTGACTCATTCAATACAACAATCACCAAAGATGAACTACAGAAACAAAAAAATCCAGATTTCTATAGCAAGTTAAAAACTAGTCACATACTTGAGGTAGAAACACATAATGGTAAATATTTAGTAACTTCTAATATACACAGTTATTAGAAGTTTTTGTAGCAAAGCAATTAAAAATAGACAAGAGATTTCCCAGTAACACTGCTACCACGCAGCTGCTAAGTTCTCTCCAGTTAACAGCCAATAATCATGATGAACAATAATGAAAAACCCTGACAAGGAAGTCAAATCCAACAGAAATAATGGGTAACAGTGGGGTCTAATACATGTTCATAGGACAGCATAACCTTCACCCTCTCACCCCCCAGGAATGTACCTGTTCCATTCTTTTCATTTTTGGCTGCAGCACTTGTTCGCTTTGGAGTACGCTTTTGTTTTTTTGACATTGTTCCACTATTGCTATCACTGGGTCTTTTTTGACCTAAATGAGAAGTAAAAAAAAAAAAAAAAAAAAGACAGATGCCTCAAATATTTCTGCTATTAACAAGCTTTTTTTAATATGCCGCAACAGGATTTAAAAACAGAAGATGACAAAAAAACCACGCAATTCTTAGCAAAAGTAACACCAGACTTAAGACAACTTCAGAAAGCATTACATCAGAGGATGACTTTTCACAGGAAGCGCTCACCTTTCTCTCCAATCTCTCTCTCTTGCACGGCTATACTACAATTGCTTGATGTAGTACTGGCTTCAAATCCATTAGCAGACTCGCTTTCACAGAGACCTTCTTGAGACTCTTCTGCCACACTGTCAACTTCAATAGTCATGTCACTTTCACTCTTGATACTGCGCGATTCATCCTGACTAACAGTAAGAGGTGAGGCCACTGAAAAGCTTGACTGGACAGCGGAAGGTAAGGCAGATGGATTTGAACCTGAAGCATTAGGGTCTGGCTTTTCTGATATTGTCTCTTCACTACTGCTCTTCTCCTTTTCATCCAAGTCATCCAAGTCCACTTCATGGCAGAGCAAAGTTTCAGGACCAATCTGAGGCATTGCATCATCCTCATCTTTTAAGGAAACATTCTCATTTTCTTCAGGTGGATGTTCGAAATTCTCATTCCTCACCTCTTGACAATGCTGAACCGATTCCGCCACCAGGGATGGCATTTCCTCATTTTCAGTTCTGAGGGACTCTTCAGCATTCAGCCCTCTACATTCCTCTGCTCCAGTACATTCATTGGTCCTCTCTTCAGATATTATATTTGGCACTTCCATCTCACTTTCTCGTCGATTTCTCTTCTCAGGTGATGCCTGTTCCAAAGTTTTCCTTTTCAAAAGCTTCTTGTCTTTTGTAGAAGGTTCTGTTTCAGTAGTGCTGGAAACTTCTTTACGGTCCAAGGAAGACGTGTCTAATCTTTCAGGTTCTGCAAGAGATTCATTTGCCACCTCTTCCTGGCTTCCTGGTGAAATGTTTGCATTCTCCAAAGAGGCATCTTTTGTCTTGCTCCTTCTCCCTTTTCCTTTAGGCGATTTTTCAGCCTCTCTTTTGGTTTCTTGTATTTGTTCTGTTTTACTTCCGAAAATCTGGACAATTTGTTCACTTTCTTCGACTTCCAGTTTCAGTGTTTCTAATGGCTGTACTTGAGTCCTGTCATTTTCTTTCAATGCATGAGGAATCTTTGGGTTTTCTTCATCTAGCTTCTCATCATGTAGTTTTTCACTTTTTTCCAGTTCTGAAGTTTCTGGAGAAAATTCCTCATTCAAATTTTTTTCAGATGGTTCATCTGCTTCACTGTCAGATGAGGCAGAGTCTGCAAAGATTTTTTTTTTTAAAAAAGAAAGAAATGGCACCCTAAATCATCAGTTTCAGGACAATTTCTCTTTTCAACCACACAAAACCTTATTTTTCAGTAATCTATGGTATTAACTTCAGTTTACAATAATCAACTTCAAGTTTAAAAATTCTGCATTACTTAACGCAGTTCTTACTTTTTCTCAAGACTTTTGTGAAACTACAATAGTAATAGCACTTCTATTTCCCAAATAAGCCAATATAAACAAGTTACAGTTTATAGTAGCAAAAATACATTTAAAGATTTACATGATCTACCTGTGGATAATACCTCCTCCCCTCCATGTACTCCCAAACATTAAAAAAAAAAACCCCACCCACCAACCCTTCCACACCACAATATGGACATTTCATTGCTAAACTACTGCACGAATCACACTGTACACAGAACAAGCATTGTTACATTACCAGAAGATTATTCAGAGACCTGTACTAACAGGAGATAATGGATTTCACTTCAGTTCTTGTTCACAGAGGCTTAGAAATACCAAAAATATTGCTGTCATTCCTGTATAATTAACAGCTGTGCTAGATGATGTAGTACTGAGGTCAAGGACTTAATTACCAGAATAAAGATTATCATTACACCACTAGATTGCATCTGTTCAAGATGAGGACTGAAAGGCCCTGGCTAAAGAATATGCAATGACTTGCAGTCACCTCCATGCCATAGCTCTTCTGTGAGCAAACTGTGCTCCTCAGCAGTGCCAGCTCAGCTACTTCCTCAATAAAATTCATGGGGGGGGGAAGTAGTAAAAAATAAAAACCAAACCTTTGTTTAAAAAGGTACTAAAAAATAACCTCAAAAGCATACACAGGACTCAGATCACTCACCGTTTGATCCTCTATCAGAATCAAACATTCCTGAGCTACATCTTGTCTGCCTGCGAGGTGTTGCTAAAACAAAAATTGAAAGTATTAAGTTTTATGGAGTAAAATCTGCACCAAAAATTTGTTTTGTTCTATTGCTTATTCACTGACTGACTAAGTAGGACTTTAAAGCTGCTGACAGCACTGTGTTTGTTGAAGTTGTTGTATTAATGCACCGCATGAAATCACTGTTTACATGCAGTTCCATGCCGGAACGCAAGTGCAACCGGATGTACCTTCTCTTCCATTTGGTAATGGTGAGGAATCCGACAAGTTGTTCCGTGCGCTTCTGGCTCCTGTTTTACCTTCACTATTAGGCATTTTGGATAAACTGCAAGATGTATTTGATGGAAGAGCAGATTTTAGAGGGGGTCGCCCACGCTTTGATTTTTGTTTCTCCTCATCCTTCTTCTCATCCTTTTCACTGTCTTCTTTATTCTGAGGGGAATACAACACATTTTTATTAATGTGTTTCACTGCTGATTGTCAAACCTCTTACTTTACACTTCTGTTAAAAAAACTAGACTGTGGACTGGGTAACTTTTTTTTCTAAAATAAGGATCAGTGACAGTCATTAAGTATTGTACTACAAGAAGCTTATTGAAATAACCATTACTTTTGTTTTTTTCTTCTGTTTTCTCTTTGGTCCTCCTTTGTCCACAGGCCAGATAATCCTATCAGCTTTCACCCATTCATCATATCTAGAAGTAAATAACAGCACACTTGTTACTGCATATAAAGAAGTTGTTTGCAATATGAGGATTAAAAGACTGAGTTACAGAAAATATTTATTAGGAAGAGGTAGGAAAGCAGAACATATATTACAAACACATGCAGTATCTGGCATTAGAGAGATGAATTACATTTCCAGCCTGTAAAAAAAAAAAAACCAACCAAAAAAACAACAAAAAAAACCCAAACAGGATAGGGGAATGGAGGTGCAAATTTCCCTTGTCTTGCTAGCAAAGCACTGGAACTCAGGGGACCGAGCCAGCTACAAAGTCTGCCAATTATTTCACACCACATACAAAAGGCAGTTTTCACCACACCATACTTCGGTAGTAAAATATATTTTTTTAAAAAAAAAAACCAAAGAGGTTTTAAATTATAGCAACAAACCGGATGAGATTCTGAACAGCACAAATACACTACTAGTGCTCCTCAAAATCTCTCGAGTTATTAATAAGGTAAAGGGACACATGTAAGTATTGGGGGGATACCCCCCCCCATCAAAGTTTATGTTGCCACAAAAAAATCTGCTTCATTTACTTAGAAATGTATGGATTTGGAACATCTCAAATTATATATCAGAAGCATTCTATTTTTAAAAAGAATCAATTTTGTGATATATTTGTCTACATGATCACACTGCTTTTAAGAACAATAACAAAGACATTTCTACAGCAGTACTGAATATAAAGCATGGCTGCCAAGAGAAGCATTTGATTAATTTTTTCTGAAGTTCTTTGTTGCTTATCCCTCTCCTACTCTCTTCACATGTAACAACCGTTCTCTATAATCACAGTTAACATTCAATACTAGAATAAGTTTTGTTGCCAAAATTTCAGTGCTTGATATACTTAATTGTAGATGTCTTCACCATTACCAATGACTCCCTTAAATAAAAAAAAAGTCTGATAGTGCTAACACTAGCTGACACAATAAATTACAGGGATACTTGAGTGAGGATTACTCACTTCAAGACAGACGGAAACTTGGAAACATGTAAGTAAGTCTATTTGAGATTTCAATGCAACAGTGTCATACCATGAACAAAATTACTGACATTAAAAACTGTAAGAGAGTCAGATCATGATGATAATTCAATTCGGAGCCAAGTCACTGATCATCTCTTTTTTTTCTTAAAAACAAAACAAAAATTCTTCTGCAAATAATCCTTTTAACAAACAAATAAATGAAAGGCAATTTTTTATCCTCACCTTACATTCCAACCGTAGTAATGAACTAAATATAAAACTTCCCCATCATCAATTTCTGTGCTTTTAATACTAGCTTCATAAATTTTTTGAGTCTTTCCACGTCCATATTTTACTTTCACTTTGGTTCCAGTCAAGCAGGGTTCTGCATCCTCCTCATCCTCTTCACCTTCTGATTCTCCTTTGTTCTCAATTTCCTCACTGCAGTAAAGTGTATTTAAAATACCCAATAATTAGTGGCAATCAAAGTTTTAACATTTAGCTAGTGTAGCCAAGCTACTACAAAAGAAACCAGCTGCAAGAAAAAATTTTCTCATTTTCTGTGTCCTGCGCTGCCTCTAGCTTGGACACAGCTTTTTAAATCAAGAACAGGACTTAGAGAGAATAGGGATAAGTGCCAAAAATATCCAGAAAAATTGTATTTTAAAAGCAATTTATTAGGTGCACAACTACGTCAAAGCTTAAAAATATTTTTAATGAATATTTTGATACTACAAGAAGAAGAATAAGATAACTCGGTGTCTGGCTCCTAAATAAGATAGGAAGAACTAACTTCAGTTTTTAAAATAGACTTGATTTTGACACACTATTTTAAAAAAAATAATTCTGTCTTCTGCAGTTTGCTTAACATGCTAGTTTACTAAGAGTGCACAAATTCTGAAACGCCATCATAGTGAACCTCTCATGGATACAAACACCATTCCACTGAAAAAAAAGAGTTGATTACAACAGTATTTAACCAAGATTAAAAGTGTCTAACACAGCTCTTACTAGCAGTACCTACCTCTTATAGCTATATCTAATGTTTTAACATTCTACTTAAATGTATTTTCAAAAATTACAAATCTAACCTATTTTTACCTATACTTCTCTCCCTATTTCAGGGTGAATTTAGCATAATGTAAAAGTTAAATTACAAAAAAGGTACCAACAAAGAAAATACTGAAGACAACTACGGGTTTGCTTTTAATGAAATATGTCTGGTAGCCTTCAGTGAGAGATGAACTATCTTGTCGTGGCAAACAATTAAAATGAAGAGGACAAGCACCATGAGCACCATTTAATAAAAACTCTTCGACATGCCTCTGCAACCTGCTGCACACCCACACTGTACCTTCATTTGAGGCATTTCTGCACTGCAAGATTTTATTTTTTTTTTTGCACAGTGACACTTTCTTTAAAATAACTGTGTTTTTCCCACTCCTCAAAGCTCTTTAGAGTAAAATATGCAACACCCCTATCAGGCTTTATTCAGTATTACCTTGTGTCTGCACCACTTAGCCACATGGACAAGAAAAGGTAGGCAAGCCAGCTTAAACAGGCAAGACACTGCCCTTGACCACAGCCAAAGTCAGCTAAGAAAAGGTCTACTCTTGTGATCACCTAACTAATCACCCGCTCACAAGTCATTTGTAACCAAGACTATAAATCCAATTCAACTTGTCAAGCTTAGTCTCTGGATGCTATTTTGCCTGCCGCCCTTCCATGTCTCCATCCCCTCCTCTTCTACCTACCTCTGGGTTTCATCCAAACTCCTTTTCGTTCTCCTTTGCTTTATTAGCTGATCCCCTTCCTGCCTTCAATACATCAGGTAAGAATAAAAACAAGCAAGGTGCAGGTTCATCAGCCATCACTAGGCACTTAAACAAAAGCACGGGAGAAGAAGGGCTCTCTTTTCCATTTACATTGCAACTTCCCAGAACAACCTGCCCAAACAGTTGCTGCCGGATTCCATACAGCACCTGGCATAGTTGTAGCCTGGTCTACTTGGTGTCTGTACATACTAGTGTGATAAAACACCAACACAACCTTGACAAGACCTTCAAGAAAATGAAAGTGAAAAACGCTGTCTGGATCTACCAGAAAAATATGCTTCCATAAAGTACAGCAGACTCTACAAGCCTGAAGCAAAGTTTTCCCTTCCCTGTTTGTCTGAGTGAATCAGGTCCCCGATTTCCACATTTCAGTTGGTAAGAATCTCCAACTGTGTGTATACTCCTGCTTGGAGTACAGCTCAATCATGACACAGACATACTCGTACGAAGGCAATTACAAGTTAATATTTACCTCTCCCTCTGCCTCTCTTCCTCTTCATCTGACTCTTTATCAGAATCCTCCTGTTTTTTAATTTTTTTCTCTTTTTGCTTTGGTGTACTTTTTCTCCCTAGTGGAGTTTCATTTCCTTTCTTTTCTGCATTCTCGGGTGTTTCCTCTACATCTTTGTTTTCTTTGTTACCGTCTTTTAATTTTTCTTGTGTTTTATCTTCTTCACTATCTTTTTTAGCTGGGGTTGCATCCCGGGCAAGTCTTCTTCGTCCCTAGGATAGAAATAATATCAGTTTAGTGACTGTTGTCAATTGTTCTCTGGATAACCTTTCAAAATCTCAGCTAAAAGTGAAACATACTGTTGCTATACAGAAGGAAGACCGGAGAGAAGATTTTGGAATATTTTGCTTTTTGGTGTTAAGATAATAGCTTAAAGTCTTGTTACTGAGGAAAAAAAAAAGCAAAATAAAGCCATTCTGCTTGGTTTAGAATAAAGAGGACGAGCTTCCAATTGACTTTGGAAGGATTTCAGGACATTTGTTTGGACCTGTAAGGTCTGTCACACAGATAGAAAGGGCCAAAATGACTTGCTCAAGTACAGCAATAGCATTAATTAAAGTGCTTGTGTAGGACTACTAAAAGAAGGCATCTTCCTTTCAGCATCCTTAATCCTGACAGCCATCTGTTGATTTCACAGAACAGAAATTTGTCAGCATTAGAAAAATAGTAAGTATCACATTTTTGAAAGGTACTTTAAGTAGCCAGACAATTGCTGTCGGGGACTATTTGCAACTGGTTCTTGGGGATCTAGTACAGGTTTACCATTTTACTATTAAAAGTCTCTTGATAGGGTCATTGCTTTGTAATCAGAACATTTACAATACATTATGAATGCAAGATTAATTATTTGGAGGCTATCCAAAGATAACAGTAGTGAAGGCACTATAATAATTAAAATGCACAATAATTAAAATTTCCCTTTTGGGGAAAAATCATTCATAAATAGATTGCTGATGGCTGGATTAATAAAGTAATAAAATATGTAGCCAAGTAATATTTAATTATTAAGAAATTAACATAGACAGCCAATGATAAAAAGACAAAAAATTATTCCATTTCTTATCCTTTCACCAGTTTTCTCCAAACCCCAAAAAACCCCCAAACTGAACAAACTAACAACAAAGCTGATGTCATGCCTGGAAGCCCATTAAGACTGATAACAGCTTGGAAAAAAAACACTTTCAGTTAGGTAGAAATATAGTATGTAATACAAATCTAAACTTACATTTACACTATGTCATCTATTAGTTAAAAGGTCATATACTTGCTTGAAAAGCTGGTTTGCAAGAAGTACTTTAACAGAATTACATTTTAGTTGAACAGAATCCTCGTAACTTGAACAATTTAAGAAGCAGCAATTCCTTGTCCTTCAGTAATCATGCTCTATTAAGAAACACAAAATGTCCTTTTCACAGAATTAACAGGAGTGCTGTAGTCTCATATACAAATACTGTAAGAGTATTCTTATATTCTCCATCGTGTTCAGTATCCACTAGCTGATGGGTCACTGGTCTTATCTATGTAACTATGTAACTAACCCTCACCTCTACATCATCCAAAGGAAGACAAAATGCAAGTGTTCCTCCCTTTACTTTTGTCTATCTACTGTAAAATTGCAGTGTTTCTTTTATTAAAAGATACCATGATAAAAATCAACTGAGAGAAATGTGGCTTCCTTTGATTCTTAAAGCTGCAGCAGTCCCTTCATATTCTTGTTTCTTGCCAGAAAGCTCCAGATTCCATGTGCCTGTGGAAATTCTTGCCCACAACCAAGACCGTCCTGCTGAGTTCCACTGTTCAGATGATACACAGGTCTCAGTAGCTCTCAAGCCATCCCTGAATCGAAACGTGTCTGACATACAACACAGGCTGAGCGAACCCCATGGATGGTTTAGAATACAAAGAAGTAATCAAAACTGATTCTGTTCACAGGTAGAACATAATCAACAGTTAACACCAACTCCTCATTCACAGAACCCTGTTCTACGCTTGTATGAGTACACTAATTCAAACATACAATCACTCCACAAGAGAAAACTCACTATGTAAACGGTTCACTACACAAAGGGGTTTTGTTAATTACTAAATAGAAATCAGTTCAAACCACTTACCCTTGGGGATCTTAGTTCTATTTCTTCTTTTTCACTTTCACTGCTGGAATAATTTTCTTCTGCTTCTTTTTTAACTTCTGTTGGGGGCATTTTTTCTTCCTCTTTTACACCTTCCTCCATTGGTTCCACGTGTTTCTGTATGTCTTCTACCACTTTTGGTTCATTGTGATGGATGGTCCTAAACTGAATGTTTGCAGAACGGCAGTACTCTTCAAAACCATAAAGATACCTATAGATACAAATAACGTTTCATTTATATTTCATGTTTAATTTTCTATTTACTGAAGTGCATAAAACAGTTTTTCCTGCTCACAGAAAAGCAAGAGAAGAAATAGCTTCAAGAAAAAAAAAACCAACCACCTAACACCAAAACCCAATAAATAAACCAAAAAAAAAGCCAGAGAGATTTTGAAATAAAACCATTATGTGTACAAATCAAATGGTGAGAAAGAATACACACAGGTGCTTCCCACAAATTTAACTTCATCCCCATTCAATCAAGAAATCATGATAGTAAGGTCTAAGAACAGGTACACTGTTTTGCAAATGCACAATGACAGCTACAATCAGCCTAGTGTTAGAATATGGGTGTACAAACAAGTTACCACATGGTAACAAACTGCCATGCATCAGCTGCCTGTGTTCACACTCTAATCCAGTTATAGGCGAGAGAAATATGAACTAGCTTATTCCGCAAAGAATAAATACACAAGTTACAACATACTATATTGTGTCCATACAATGTAGTTATTTCCATTGTAAGAGCAACTTATTACTTATTTACCAATTACTTTTTTAATGATACTCTTCTCTGTAAAATACAGACCTTAAATATGTGCCCAGTTCAAATCCCACTGAAGTTAGTGTGAATATTTTCATCTTCATCAACATTAATATGAGCTGAGTCATTAGTCATCCCTATTCAGTCAAATTTCCTTAGGTTCGAGTCAAGAGAACCTCATTCTTCCCTTTTACTCAAAAAGCCCAATTTGTTTCTTGTCAAACTTCCAGGAGAATAAATAATAAAAATAATCTTTATTTAGAAAATGAGCTTGAAAAGTGACATTCCTAAAAGGTTTCCATTTCAAAAGTTAAAACACAACTAAAAAACATGTGTCAGTTAATGTCAGAATAAAAAGATTTATGCATTTTTTTTTATTACAAGCAGTGATTTTACTACTTCATACTGTCACATGCACCACAGCAATGTATGAAGTTATGCCCTAAAGCCATTATTCTACAGATTCCACAAATATGATATTTAAATATGCAATCTGAAACATCTCTACCAACGTTTTTCAGGAAGTTAAAGAAAGCGGTATAAAATCTTCCTCGCTGCACGCAGCATCTACAGACTGAAGACAGAGTTCATTCTTGTTAATCACCACACACTGCAAAGATGAATTTTCCTAAGCTTTTTTTATAAGTTTCATTGTTGTACTCTGAAGTGGCACCATTGCATGCTCAAAGTGAACACTTCTTGACAAGAAAATTAATGGAATTCTAATTATTAGAGCAACGGGAACTTATGCAGCCCTGAGCACTCCCCTCCTTTCACTGAAACACTCCAGTGTTTCAGTCCTTGGCACTGGAAAATGCTCAGAACTGCTTGTTAGCTGAAGAACTACTTTTTCACTATCGAAAACTGCTTGAATATTTTGCATGCTACTAAAAAAAAAATAAGGAAAAATGTTTTCACCATTATACGATATGAGAACTTACTTTCTATAAGCAGTTTTTACATTGTAGGAAGCAGCCGAGTTCAAAATAGGAATGCCAAGGTCCATATAAATTTGCTTCCATACAGCACCACTCTCAATCTTTGGGGGGGGAAAAAAAAAAAAAAAAAATTCAGGTTTTGTTAATGAAGAACATTAAGGAATGACATCTAACACAGCCACAAGCCACAACCTTTAAGAACGAATAGACATATTTAGTTCAGGAAACATCCGACACTTACATTGTCACACCCACCCTGCTGAAATACCAGTCTAAAAAGTTTGAAGAGATTAAGGTCCTTGTAGCCCAGAACAGGTGGTTTATTAATAGGAGTACCTAAATAAAACAAAACCAGAAATAAAGAGTTACCACACAGAACAGCAAACTGCTTCTTCCACACATTCGATGACTTTAGCACACATTTGATAACTACTATCTTTCTACATTTCAAAATATGTATTTAATAGTTCTAAGATATGTCACAAGTCAAGTAGTCTCCAACCAGCAATTTAGGCTTTACCCTCCTTTGAATGCAGCACATATTTCTGGGTGGTTTATTAGCATAATGGCACCAACTACTTGATAACTATGATTTCTTGACCTCCTTTTCAGACTTGTGCAATAACCCCCATCCAATTGGCTGCATTCCATTGATCCTCTTTTGAGTGGGGGGACAGCCAGAACTGCAGCAAGCTCTACAGAACACCTGATGAATTCTGGAATATAGACTGTGGTCTGTGGTCTAAAAAGAATGGGGAAGAAGCAGAAATGCTGGATTAAAAAAAGGTACACAGGCAAATTGTCAGAACGTGAAAAAGCACAAGGCCCTAACAGGACATGAATATTTGCAACAGTTCCGCGAAAAAGAAAGAACTCAGATCAGATGAGTGGCAATGATATAAAGAACAATAATTAACTACAAAAGGAGAAACCAAAAGTGACTTGGGGCAAGTGGCTGCGTACGTAGACAGTACTCCTCCCAGCAAGGAAGAACATCAAACCTCTTCCCTGCAGCTTCTCATCTTCTTTCATCTTCATGCAATTATATTTGGAATCATTAAAATAATTTTATAAGACTTTGGGAATACTGTCATGATTACTCTAACTGTCATGATTAATCTACTGTCACGATTACATTCATACTGAGAGAACAGAATGTAGAACAAATCTGGTGGGAACAGAAATCTTGCTATCAGGACAGAGGGGAAGAAAAACCCAACCAAAAACATAAACAGGCAAAGGGAAAGACCTAGTCCCCCAGAAAGTCCTGTACATTCTTCAGTTGACATACTACCTTAAAGAATAGTTTCTGGACTGAGTCTTCAAATTCAGCGCACTGAGTCTTCAAATTCAGTGCACACATGCTTTCTTCTTTTGCCTCTACAAGTCCCTGACATGACCCCTACTTGGTTTTAGTCTAAGAATGCTTAAGAAAGGGAGTGAGGAAGGAGGAAAACACAAGGGAAGAATCAGGCTACCAGAAAAGAAAGAAAATTGTGGATTAGTCCACCAGCACAGGGACTTCTTTTTCCCCAACATAGCTTCTTATTCCCCTCAAGGCAGGTTATTCTCCAGAAACGCTGGTTATACATAGGAGGCCTCAAAATTATATTGGATGAACTCCAGTATATTTTGCTATAATACATGATCAATTTCTAAGCCTGTGATAAGAACTAGTAATACTGGACAGACTTGGAACTGTTCTTTTACAATTCTGCGGTCTAGAGCACACCTTGTTAATAGGGATGCAGGGCCTCTTTTATAAAGGTAACTTGATTTCCCCCATTTATCCCCCCCAATTTTAAAACCCAAGAAAAAGAGGAATATTCAGGCACTACATGCACTTTACATTTTACTCTTAGCTCTGGTTATTTCGAATTCAAGTACATCAACATTTGCTGTACTATATGCTGCTACGGAAATATCATTCAGGTAACTTTTGTCAAGGAAAAAGAAAGAAAGAAAAAAAATGTAAAAAGGCAGTAGTTGCACTTGTAATCTACCTCCACCAATGTTATTGCAGGATTAACACTTAGAATATTCAAATTGAAATAGCGAGTGCATGAGTAAAATTAATAAAACAAATATACTTAAAGATAGAACTTTTTCCAGGCTTAGATATACTTAAGGAAAAAAAAAAAAAAGAAAACAAAAGGAGGGAGGGTGTACAGCCAAGCAACAGAAAATCTTCCATTTTAGTGTCGGTCTCATCACAACTGCAGACGTGAATGGTTTATGCAACGACAGTTCCCTCAAGTCAGCAGGTATATCCTGCTCTATATACATAGTACATGCACTTCCAATATGTCTTGTGCTAGTTTAACTACTCCAGTTTATAGCAGTCTTACCTACTTCTGTAAAGACAGACATTTAAAATATGCTATTTTCTTGTCCTAGCTACAGGACAAAGTAGAACCTTTAAGTTGTCTGTTCAGGTGAGTATCACTGCTACGCTGGCGTATTATTAAGACAGTTCTGCAAGGAGACTTGCACATCTCCCATTCTCTGCTGGTTGAATTTCACCATTCATGAATGGCCTCCTCAGGTTCCAGCCTGAGATTAGCAGCAGCAGAACTCCCAGCAATGGCTGTCACAACAAGAAATCAACCAAAAGCTTATTTAAAAGGGATGGGTAACATAGAAAAGGTTTTGTGAAAGCAAAACAAAAAAAAGAGCACCTCAGGGAAGATTTCAGTTTCCTTTGTGCACTATGCTTTAAAGTACTGGAAGCAGACCTGCCACATGTGAAAGTGGGTAGAAGTGTTTTTCCAAGCACCAGACTAGCTGTTATCCTTTTTCACGCACGTGAGAATACGCTCATAATAACATCCATACATTTAAAAGTAATTTTTAGAAGCCATTAAAAGAGTGGACAAGAGAGTAAAAAGAAAAAAAAAAATTAAGTTCAGTGTTACCTCTGTCTTCCATAAACTTGTAAAGCTGTTGGAGGAAGTTGTCCCTCTCTTCAGGATCAAGCTCTTCCTCAGGCTGTGAAAACATAAAATATGCAAAGGAACAATTTAGTTGTACAAAAGCCTAACAATAAGAACTAAACCCAAACCACTTCCCATTTGGCCCTGCGCCCATATAATGTTGAAATATGCAGAAAACAAAATTTACTCAGGAGACTGCAGTGCGCACCTCAGGAGGAGAAAAAGAAAACGCAGGTCAGGAAAAGCCTCAATCCACAATAAAAATAATGTGTGACCCTCAAAATTAAAACAATAATATACATAACATATTGTTTTAATACAAAAAAAAGGTCTGTTATTTACAAGACTGAAGCAATTAACAAGAACTCTAGGCTTCTTGGTTTGTTTTTTGTTTGTTCAGGTTTTGGGGTTTTTTTGTTTGTTTAACTAATCTTCCTTATCCCAACTACAGCAGAGGTTGCAGAACAATTCCTTCTCCAGCTGCTCCTGGTTTTGATACTCCAGACAGTATTAATTTTGTCATTAAGCTCCAATGCTCAACTTCTGCTCGTATTTGGAAACACTTTTAGAGGCACTTCCATAATTCCCCGAACATGTATTTCCACAATTTATTATTACAAATTCTTTAGTTTTATCTTTACAACTTCAAGTTTCAAAGAGATAAACACTTATGAACTTTATGGTAAGCAGTCCACAGCATGAAATAAAAGTTTTCTTTTATTTAGGTGGAAACAATGAAAATACAGTAAATTTACTGGGGAGGTGGGAAAGATGGAATTATGTCTACATATACTTCATGGAATTCTGAGATTCTAGCAGAGACAAAAAAAATAAGATAAAATAAGAATAATCTTTTCCCTGCAATACTTTACGCATGCCCCTTTCTTCCTGCCAGCCTGGCAATCACAGGGATTGCTGGTAAGGCAGTTTGCACAAGAAAGACTGCAGCTATCTTGAAGGAAAGACGTACAGTACATGTCAAAAAACCTTATCATTACATTATTAAAAATAACAGAAAAGTCACAAGCAGTTCCAGAAGGAAACTAGAACAGCAATTTCAATTTCAGTTGTCTGTGCATTCAGTAAACTTTAAGCTTCAAGGCAGGAAGATAAGCACTAAAATGTGAATGTATAAGCTACTGACTTGTTAACCAGAAAGCAATCTGCACAGCATCAGAATGAATTTCAGCCCTGCCTGCTTCACTGAATTCTGAGCTTCAAAGCCCAACAGGGAATCACCTACAATCAGGCAGAGACAACATCTGTTTCTTATTTTCCTATTTTTTCCTGGGAAATAATTGGAGGAAATTAAATGAATAATCACAACATTGTACAGCATCAGTTACCACTTGCTCATACTGCATGTTATAGGGACTATATAAAGAAAAACAGTTATCTGTAGAATTATTGTGTTCTTCCAGGTTAACAAATGAATTACTGCTATAGAAACCACAGTTTTTTCTCTCCATCTAGATTGCAAACCAACTTCAAGATCGAGAAATTTCTACCACCTACTCTAACGTTTACTGATTAAAGGCAATACGACTCAAACCAGGCAAACTAAATATATCTAAATAACATTAAACATTCAGGAATATTTCTGAATAGTTGAATTGAAATTCATTTTTTTTTTAATGCGGGCATAATGCCAAGCCAGAACTGTAGGTCAGAACAGCAGAAACATAGGTTAGAAATAGCACTTGTGCAGACAGAATGTTAACCAAGTATTTTCAGCTGAAGAAAAGCAAAAACCTAAGATGAAAAGCTTTTACGTGCTTATAGGAGCAGGGCATAAAACCTGACTGCAATATTCATTCACCTATGAGAGACATCCTGTACCTACTTCTCTCTGTTGATGGTGTATGAGCTAGGTTGACACCCCTTGACAAAGAGAGTCTGAACCGTGTCTGGTACTAATGCCAGGGTAGACACCAAGTCCTTCTGATAGCTGACTTGAATAAGACCTGAATAATTGTGACCAAGGAATAAATCATGTATCAGCTATTTCAAAGTCGTCTTTTTTTTTTTTTTTTTTTTGCTACTGGCCAAAATTAGAAAGGCCAACCCTTCATGGATATGCCTATTGCAACATTAAGATATATGGACTTTTGTAAAAGGTTATTTTTCATCAAGATTATCTATTTGTAATTGGCTACAATTACTTTACAGGAGTGTCTACTGTTCTGAGTTAGAGCTGAGTTTTATTTTAAATACATCAACCATCATCTAAGCTGCTGTATCAGCAACCTTAAAAGCTGCACCCAAAGTGAAGAAAACACCCGATAAACGTTGATGCCACAACCTGCCATCATCTGAGAGCTAAAATTCCCAGCACTGCTTTTCAGCAGGCACCAGGGTGACACTGCTACCCTCCAAACCTCACTTATCCTATCCAGACACTTATGACCATTTTACACTGGGGATAAGTGAGTTCACAGTGACAGTCCTTCAAAATCTGTTTTTTTTTTTTTTTTTTTAAGAGTTCTGTCTCTGCGTTTCATTTTTTTCCTATACAGGTGTTACAGAAAAAAGGGAGGCTGTAGCCAAAGGTAAGTCCAAGTGAGAGGCAAAACAATATGAAAATTTTAAATGCCGGGAGTTCAAAATTCAGACCTTTCTGTTGTTTATCCAATACCCATAACTAAATGCAACATGAGAATTTTTTTATTTTTTTTTGTCTCAAGGTAAGAGGCTGAATTTCATTAAAAAGAATCTCCAAGATGTCCTTTTTTGATTATTAATTAAAAAGCTGAAATTTTATGGGTTTGAGATTTTTTTCCTCCTTTCTGACTAGCAGGTCACTTCTGTTAGAGAATATTGTAAACAATAAAACAATGAAATCAACAATGAACACAGGATCTCTGTATAAGCGACATACTCCTTTCCCAACTTGATTTCTTATTGCCTTCCAAGAAACACTAACAGTGTTCAAGTATTTTGTAAAATTATTTTGACAACAATAACCAGCAAATAAGCACAATGTAAAACCCACAGAAAACTTGTAGAAAATTAGTAGCTGGCTTTGCTTCATTTGGTTTAAAGCCACTTTATTCACCACAAGTTTTGACTCTGTTTTTAGCATGATTTTAAACAAGAATATAGCTCTGTTATTCTGACTCATCGTTTCCTCTACAGAAAGATGTTAAAGTTTCTGTGGATAACAACCTGTAGAGCTGAGTGGGTGCACAAAGGATTAAATAGTTTATTTTACAAAACAAAGAATGAATCTCTACTTACAAGCACGTACGCCATATACCATACCAATTCGGGTTAAGGTACCAGGGATGACCTTTCTTTTATGTTATTAACAGACTTACAATACCATAAACTCTTCTGTGAAATAAACAGGATTTGGAGTTCAGAAGAGTATATGATCAAGACAAGCTGACAGAATTAACGAAATTTTGTTGCTTTAGAGTACTTAAATGCATTTTCATCACTTGCACATTTGCTTTCTGATGCCAAGTTTGAACACTAATTAAGGAAATTAAAAAAATTAAACTGATGGCAACAAGTTAACAGCTTTACACCATATGGAGATGAGAGTGATCTTAAAACATTAATTTCTACCAAGATGACCCAGGAATTCAACGACCCTCAACTCGCTCTAGAGCTGGGCCTCAAGCTTGCAACTTCTTTGCTCCTCTTCGAAGAATATTCTGAGAATGCCTGTTCGCATAAAATTGTGAGGAAGAAAGTCTTTGTAAAGAGCATGATGTAGGCAATGCTTTACAGGAGTCAAAGCTCCTACAAATACATTCATGCATAAGAAGGATGATTAGCTAATCAATGTTTAGGTTTTTTTTTTAAAGGCTATTCTGCATATTACGCATCACAGTTGCTTACGGTTTGGGGTTTTTTTTGTGTTTGTTTTTTTACCAATGTAAATAAACCAGTTGTTTCTGGATACCATGCTTCATTAACTTTGAAATTACCGTATTCCTGTATTTAATTTTTATAGTCAGCTTTTTCAACGTTATCTTAAAATACACATAGGTTGCAAAGAAATGGACAAGTCAGGTATCATTTTATGCTGTCTCCCACCGACGCTTAGAGAAAAGACTACATGGTAAACAAGAACTACTTTGAAGCACAATGTAAATATTTTAATAGATGACCACTGATCATTTGTAGGAATCTCAAGCCTCCTACAATACATCCCTGGATTTCATATACGCATCCTTCCTTTATGAACTTAGTGCTAATAAAATATATGGTAATGACTTATCATGAGAACTGAAATCCTTCCTTATTTGCAGAATAGGTACATTGAAAAATGCTTCTGGCTTTTTCCCTGCTCAACCATGTAAAGCAACTCTGACCCTGACCAATGTTTCTTGATGCTGTTGTGGTGCAACAACCCTAAAAGCTTTAAATGAATGCACACTATTAAGCATACTACAGATACATCCTTCAGGTGACCGTCAAAATGAAGACTAAGAGAAAATTCCTCTACACCTGGAGGTCCTACAACTCTTTCTTGAACGAGGCATGGAGACCAGCTAGCTAGAATTTGAATTTTTTCTGAACAATTTTTTGCATGTTCCATTCAGGGCGGGGGGGGGAGGAAGTGAAAGAACAAGGAACTGCTGTTAAAGTGACACAGGTAAGTTGGAAGCGTCTCTCAAGTATGGTGTTATAACCAGTTCTACAGGTAAGATAGAAATCCCTTTTTCCAGCTCTTGATACCATCAAAAGATACAGTTCTGCAACTTGCAAAATTCAGACTCCAAAGAACAAATTCCTTACTTTCATGCTGATCTTATGTGAATGTATTTATTAAGAACACGTACTGAAAATATAGTTCAAAAAATTGCATGTTAAAATCTTGATTCTTCTGGAATCAGAACGGCCTACAGGGAGACTTGAGAGGCAAATGTTGCCTACGTGTTCCCTTGTAAAATGGGGAGTACTTGACTATTTAATCCTGAGAAACAAATACATATGACTTCTTCCCTGACAGAATAACTTAAATACAAGCAAATACAGTAGTACATACTATCTAATTTTTAATAAAAAAGTCAGGTAATGTTCCAAAAATCTTCTATTTCTATGTGGAGATACTGGAATTTAGAGTTTCTCCTTCCTTTTAGCTGCAGCGCATTCTCTGACTGCCAAATGTACCCTCGGAACACAGTTAATTATCTTATTTTTCACACGTTGAAATCTGGATAAGAACCAAAAGCAATATCCAGATTTTTACGTGGACTCAAACCAATTGCATGATTCTCTAAATTTTCATTTGATAAATAGTTTTTTCTATAGTACCTCCTGATTTTTTTACTTCTGTGACATAAACAGCACGTGGTCTGTTATTCAGACCTCACACTGAGAATGAAGTTATCCTGAGTTGCACCATATACTGCAATTATTGCCAAAAATCCAACAATTTGAACATGCTGAGCAACTCAATGTAACATAATCTCTGCTGAAGTCAATGACAAGCAATTTCCACATTTTTCTCCTTCATAGTCAACTCAGGACCACACAAGTGATCCATCACCAACGAGGAGGATTAACATCTCACCACCACCATATCGGTTCCCACTCCTTAACTTACAAAAGCCATCAAAGAAGAACTGTGTAGAGCCTGGAAACCCGGTTGTACTAATTTTACCATACTCTTTAAGATGTCATTAAAAGCAGCACAATTAGCAAGACAGTCTCTGTCAAAACAAAGCTACAGATTTTAACCCAGCTACTGGAAAAACGGTAGGATCTATTATTACCAGCTACAGTAGGTCTCTCTGCTCCATTATCATTATAAAAGATCTTACTTCAGAAAAATAGGATCCTTTCCATACCCAGAATTAGACTCTTCCGACTCACTTTACGTTCTCATTATATATTAAGTAGGTCTGTGTCATTCGATTGATTTAATGAAGGCCTATCATGGCTGGTCAGCAGCTGTCCAGGCCTTGACAGCAAAGCTGCTGTGCATTTCAGAAGACAGAGGGGTGGAGGGAAATAATTTTAAAAAATCTCCCTCCCATCTCCAGTAATATAACAATTTGCAGTTCTAAAACAAAAGGTCCACTGACAATATTCTGGCAGAGGATGGACAGAAGCTATTTTGACCTTGATTAATAAAAGGAGAAACTCTACAAAACGTAAATGCAAAAATTGAGTAATCAACACTTCTAGACAAATAAACACAAGGCAATTATCATTCACTTGTCAATTCCCTCTGCAACCAGTACTACTGCCTTTCAAGGGAAAACAGAAATTACGATAAATTCCCTAAATGCTCTCTAATTGTAACACCTAGGATGGCCCACAATTAGAATATGTATAGTAACAGCTGAATCAGGAATTTGTTTTAATGGGCTGGAATGACAGTTCTGCTCTGACATAATCTAAAAAGATTAATATCTATCCTCTGCTACGTAGCTTCAGCATGAAGATGCCCACCTTATTTTCACATGTCCACTTGTCACTTGGAAATAATGGATTTTACAGCTCTTCCTACCAGCACATCTACCTGTCTGTAATCCTCGCTCCACTACTCTACATTTAGAGTATTTCTTAAAAACAATCTCCATTTATTTTACAGGAATGCCTTTTTTTTTTTTAAAAAAAAAAAAAAAACCACCAAGCTTCCCCTCCCCCTTCTTTGTTTAAAACACGTAACACTTTTCTGCAATAGCCATAACAAATTATATTAAAATGCATACCAGAAAACTAGTATAGCAATCCTTGATTTTTAGTATCTGATAATCTGCAATTTCAACCAATGTTAATACGAACAGACCAATAAAGACTGCAACAGTTCACACCCTGCAAAATGTGGCCTATTCAGTCCTTTTCACTGCAGAGGAAAAAACCCAGAGGATTTTATATTCTGCACACATTCATCCTTATATTTATCTAATCATACCATTCTTCTCATACAGACATCTCCATTTTCCAGAACACTGTTATCAAGGCATAAGATTAACACCTAAAAATAGATTCTTATTGTCTTTTTTTTTTTTTTTACCTGGAAAGATTTACCCTGGCTGCACGCTCCACCAGTTCCCAGATCAGAAATCCAAGTCAAATCCACATTCTTAACAACCATGCTAACATTACAGATTAAAACACAGAATCCTTACCTAGGAGCTGCATTCTTTCAAATGTAAAGAGGTTTTACTTCCCTTCTATCTAAGCTGCCCACTGCCTAGACATATTTCAGCCTGACTTCCAAATATCTGCCAGCTTTCTCTCTCCCTGCACGGCATCCGCAGTTATACGGCATTACTTACATTCTCTTCCATATATAAAAAGTAATAATAATAGAAATAACCAGACATTACATGAGAGGCGAAGAAAAGAGACAGCCCATTTCAAAGCATCTGGCAAGCCTCCCCCTGGCCGCCGGCCAAGCCTCCGCGCCAGCGCCCGCTCCCCCGACCCCGCCCGCCCCGCCCCCGCGCATGCGCGCTGCCGGCCAGCAGCCCGTTACCGTGGCAACGCGGCCGGCCGCCTCCGAGTACGAACGGCCATTCTGTGCCCGGCCTGACAACACCGCACGCTGCGGGGGAAGCCGGAGGGCAACGGCCGTTCACCTGCCCTTAGAAAGGCAAACTTCGCTCGATTATTTCCCCACCCCGCCCAGGTAAATAAAGTTTCCGAGCGTATTGTGAAAATCGCACAGAAAAAAAAAAAAACCCAAACGAACAAATCCCCCAACTAAACCCCACCCCCTACTTCTAAATAGATCAAGGTTAAAAACGGGTAGCAGAAATAAAAGCAAATTCTGTAAAAACATTTTTGATGACATGAAGAAACTGCCTACCTTTGCAGAAAAGGAGACGTTCAAAGCATTCCAATGCAGCGAAAACCTATTACCACGAGCATTAGACAGAAAGTCCACCCATGACATCACATTCCCAACCCCGAACACCAGCGGCGTTCAGGAAAAAAACTAACACGTGCAAAGGTAACTCCGGTACTGCTCTTAAATACCCTCTTAGGCAAACAGCTTTAACAGGGACTGTGCGTTAGCTCATACTTTCAGTCAGCCTATTGCTTTTGCTTTAATAATTCTTTTTTTTTTTTTCCTCAAATCAAACTACTGTTTTCAGAAACAAGTTACTTTTTATATAACCTACATATAAAGTACAAAAGAAAAATATAAAGTTACTTTTATTTAAGGTTGGATTACTACTGTTAGGCTAGGCATCAATTTTTTGTTTGTCTCTCCTTTTGACCCACATTCTATCACTCTTCTCTGACTTGAATTCTTAATTTCTGAGATTGGTCTCCAATTTCTGCTCTAGACAATAGGAGGCAGTCTGGCACTGGTCACAAATCCCAGTAAAGACAGCTGTAGCAAAGGGAAGATGAACCGGTCTGAAGAGATGTTGAAGTGAGTAAGCAAAGTCTGAGAGTAAAATGTTGGAAAGTGCAGGATTTTTATGCATGCAAGTTACTCAATTATCTTTGAATAATGACTGAAATTGCTCAGACTTACCACTACTTCTTCCATTTTCTCTTCTCTCTTTTCTTCCTCTTCATCAGTTTCTGCATCAGCTCCATCTTCCTCATCACTGCTAGAGGACTCCAGAATTTCACTTATGTCCATTTTCCAGTTCCGAGGAACACCCTTTGTGTCACGAAACGTGCTTGCCTCCTGTAGCCCTACAGAAGAAGAGGCCCTGGTTTTACCTCACCTGCAGTATTCACAGTCACAAAGCATTTTTAATTTCCTTTTCACATTCTCGTAAATCACAATGCCAACTTAAACCAAAAATGGAATTAAGTAATAAAATAGATACTTCAGCTTTAAACTCCGAGTCTACACACTTTACATTTTGAGACTGTCAAATTTTTTAAATCAAGTATCAGCAACTCAAGGAGCTTAGAGTGGAGAACATCCATCCCACACACAGCATGCAGCTGTTTTCTAGGGATAGGTCTCCACAAACACCACTAAGATTTACACCTATGTATGTGAACAGCACCAAAGATAAGCACCTATACTTATCCACATCTATTCTGTGGAACTGTGAACTCTTCTGTTTCTGTACGAAAGAGATATAAATACTGTAATAAAGCTATTAAAAAAAGGAAAGCTGTCACAGTTAGATAAAGTACCATGACTTGCTTCATTCTTTTCAAAGTATCTTCATGTCTTAAAGTTTAGATTGAAAAAAAAAAAAAAAAAGGCATATGTTTTGTTTAAGAGCACTGCCTAAAGAGATGTTACATTAACGTTTGGAAGAGAGGACAAATGGGACGGGGAGAAGTCACACTTCTACAGTGGGAATACCTCAAATTCTCTTCCTTGAAGAGGTGCTCCAAGGGGGAAACAACAAAGCAACACAAACCTAGATAACACCAAAACACGCCCCCCAGGCACAATAGAACATCTTAATAAAGAGGAATCAGAATACCCAAAAAAGGGACGTATTCCAATGAACTAATCACAGTGTTGCTAGAGAAGAAAAAGCACCAGATTCTAATAGGTGTTGATAGAGTAACCTCCAGAAAATTGTCTAAACTATTTTTCAAAACCACTAGTACCTTTGGTTCCACAATATTCCCTTATGGCAATGAATGTCACAAACCAATTACGTTCTTCAAGAAAAAAAAAATCCCTTTCTTCAGTTTATCTTAAACCTGGCATCTGATCATTTTTTTGGCTGCTCTAAAGTTCTTGTACTGTGAAATAGTTATTAAAAAGAAAGTGTAAGAGAAATCATTATGTCCATTTTCCAGTTCCAAGGAACACCCTTTGTGTCAAGAAACGTGCTTGCCTCCTGTAGCCCTACAGAAGAAAAGGCCCTGGTTTTACCTCACCTGCAGTATTCACAGTCACAAAGCATTTTTAATTTTTTATTTTAATAATTTAATTTTAATAATTAACACAAACCAATCAAAACCTTCTCAAGCTCCCCTTTGTTGAGTATCATGTTAAATCTTTACTTGTTAAGGAGCTGTTTCAGACCTTTACTCAAACCCAAGGAACTACTGTTGTTGAGTGGGAGTTTTTTGTTGCTGGGTTGTGTTTTTTTTTAAATTATTTTTAATAAACAGATTTTAAATATTTCTCCTTAACAAACATCGTAGTTTAAGGTCTGATTGGGAGAAACAACACGAAAAGAATTATTTACGTTAGAGTGAAAATCTGGACTTTTATAAGCTCACTAAAACCACGGGATTATTGTGGTCACATCACCCATCCATCCAGAAATCAAGTTCTGTAATTATACTTTTAAACCAAATATTAATCACAGGCAGGCCGTTCTAATAAAGTTTACACCTTGCTGTCTGGGTATTTTTGATGTAAAGACAAAGTGGTCTGAACAACAGCACAAAACTTTGTTGTAGGGAGAGGTAAATATATTCCATTATTCAATGACATTTCAAATACACTACCTTGAAAATACTCTATTCACTTTGCATGAATTCGGAGTGGATCAAATGAAGGAAATAAAAAAATCAAATAAACAAGACTTCTACTAGGTGCTATTTTAATAATAAGG
This sequence comes from Larus michahellis, assembly GCF_964199755.1. NCBI lineage: Eukaryota > Metazoa > Chordata > Aves > Charadriiformes > Laridae > Larus > Larus michahellis. The sequence goes on along the minus strand of NC_133899.1, from coordinate 28,018,048 downwards.
CAGCTATATCCGAAGTTTCTTTAATTTATTACATTTAAAAATGCTTGCAAAATATCCAAGACAATTATCAGAAATCAGCAGACCACCATTTATCTGCAAAAGTTAAAAGTACTATTGCACGAGATTACTTTTTTGAAATACATAGAATTTATTCTAATTTACCTTTTTTAGGAGAGGACTCAGATTTTGGTAAGTTTTGAACATCTAGTTCTTTAATGTCTTTTCTTGCTACTGAGTAACTGAAAAAGAGAAAGGTTCTGATATTATTTTTAAATCACAGTAAAGCAAGCGTTTGACTTAGAAAAACAGCAATTTCTAAAGTTTTCAAGATTTATCATTCACTTTCAAGTTCCTTTCTAACAACTCAATTCATAAGGCATTTGTTATTATAGGTCCTAATACAAAATTCAAACACAGAGTAGATTTCCAATCTTTTTGTGAAATTCTGACACTAAAAGAACCCTTGTAATTAAATAATTAAGTTCATAAAACTTCTTTAAGTGTTTAACCTGCACAAATTTGCAACGGTGAAATACTCCATGTAGGCAAAAAACATTTTCTAAATTGAAAGTATTCACATCAATCAGTAGTTGCTACCAAAATAGCAATCTAGCTGAGATGAAAGAAAGAAGCCCTCTATTTTCCGAATGCAATGCTACTAGCACAGAACAGTGAAGCCAAATTCACCTATCTGCACTGATAAATAGCTGATTTTTATTTTTAGGTTACAAAAGTGTTCTCACAGCAAAATATATGGCAGTTGCTCTGTTCTAAAGTTACACTGAATATTCAGTTACTGAATTATTACAATAGAAATGCTAACCAACCTGCAAGGAAAGCCTTACAAGTGAGTTATTATAATAAGATATTTTTTTTTTCCTTCTTTCATTATTTCAGAAAAACTGGAGTAAAACCTCAGGAATTGGAGGCCGCCATTTTCTGAAGTTAAAGCCATAATACTATGGGGAAAAAAAAAAAGTAAAACAGAGCAAGTCTGCATGCTTTTCCAATAACATTTTACCTTCAGCATATAAAGAACCAGACTTATCTAGACGATACATGTCTACACTAAAAGGCCAGAATGAATTAAGTCTTCAGTTACTTGAAATACATTTCAGTAATCAATTTTTTGCACCTTACTCAAAATCATGGCTATTAAAAACATCACAAATTGTTCACTTTGAAAGAAAGAGGAAAAGACGGGTGACAGCTAGCCTTTGGCACGGAAGTTTTTAGTTACAATATGCTCAGACAGATGCATTAGAAGTAAGAATTAAGAGGAGTAAAGGCAGACACCTTTAAAAAACAGTCTTAGTACTCTTTTGAATATATTATTTCTTAAGACACACATCTATGTCTCCCTCTCTCTCCCCTTTTTGGGGGTGTGGACTAATAGGACCTTTCTTTCTTTTTATAGGAATCTTGGTTCAGATTCTGTAAAAATTTTAAACAGTTACTTCACTTTTTTTTTTTAATTAAAAAACATAGATTAAACACTTTTAAACTCTGCTATTTAAACAGCCATGGATATCTGGCCACTGGAGGTAATTAATCAATCAGATATACAAACTACTACAACAGACACCCATAAAGGCGTAATAATTAAGACATTAGGGAATATACTTAGAACCAAAACTCATACTTCAAAGAACAGGACAAAAACTGTATTTTTTTAAGTTGGTTTGTTTGTTTTTTAAATGAAGAAACAACACAGATTTTACTAATCAGATGAACTCTTATCAGTACCCACAATGTAAAGGTGGGCGAGTAAAAGCACAGAAGTAGTTAGGTGGACATGGACTATGAATGAGAAATGTGTACAACCAGCATTACACAAAATTGTATGCTTTCCTTTTGGAAGAAATAATGTCTTCAGAAGCAATATACAATTAGTTTTGCATTTTTCTCCTATATACATCTAACAAAAGTAGGCTATTACTTACAATTTGGAATCTGCAAAGGATCGAACTAAACACTGGTCCTTTTTCACTATGACGTCATCATTACAGCTGGGAGACACAACCTGAAGTTTCAAATAAAACACTTTTTTTTTTAAGGAGAAGAAAAAAAGCTGATTTTGAAAGGAAAGAAAGATGGACAGCAGGAAAACTGCTGTTTTCCTGTTTCTTTTATTATAATTTCCAGTTCTGAGAAAAGAAGCCTACTCCAATTTGTATTACTAAGGCCAACAATGACAAGCTTCAAGCAGCAGCTTACCTTAGACAATTAACTTAACTTGTTATGTACAAGCCAGAAAAGTTTGCAATTTCATTTCTAAACTCGAAACTAATCTACTGGGGTAACACCACGGGATCCTGTTTATTCACTTCGCTTTTTTTCTCTTCTTCATACAAAACCTGTTGAAAGCATCTATTTAAAAAGCCACAGACCCACTTTTTTTATACCAGCTTCTGATATTTGGCATTCACACCGAGAGGTAAGCAGTACAGGTTTTTTTGAGAAGTGGATTAATATAAGCTAGTATGGAATCCAGCGCATCCCTTCACAGCACTAGCATGTCTAAGTCTGAAAAGACGATAAAAATGCGTTTGCAGTATTTGTATTACCACAAACAGAACAAGTTTACATTTTGCTCTAGACCACATACAGACAAAAAACGTGAAATGTAGAGGAACTTGTGGACCTATCAGGACTCAGTGGAACCTGTGCCATCCCACTCGGATGAGTCAGAAGTTTTACCCCAGATATCAAGATAAGACATTGCTGTTTCTCAGGTAGCAGAGAACAGGACAGGTACACTGCCTCCAGTAACTTAATTCCCTAGTTAGAACCATGTTAAGTTAACATCTGCTGTTAGTAAAGGGATATACAACAATCAGAACATGTACAATACCACATTTCACATTTTAAATAGATACATACAGCTGGATAAGTCAGTGTCAACTATTCACCCTACATTACATCTTAATGTTCTTTCAAGGAGGGGAAGACAACTGGTCTGTGTCAGTTACCTTTTGATCCTGGATTCACACAGGAAAATAAAACGTTAAACTAAGTTAGAAGACTGTAACAGCTGAGCTCTTTCCAGCTAACCCTGAAGACTCAAAATAAAGGACCATAGAATTTACAGTTAAGTAAATAAAATCTGCAAAAATTAGTGATCCAAACCTGCCTGTTTAATTCTCCAAATGATTTTTTTTTAAAAAACAAACACATCAAAATAACAGAATACGTGTATTCAGCTTGTCTGACAATACCAAAAAGTTTACCAAAGAAAGCAACTTTTAAGATGCAACTCTGAACTTTTCTGTGTGTATAACGAATCTGCAAAGTGTCCACCTTTACAGTACAAGTCTAGTTGTACTTGAATTTATTTCACATGTATTTATTATCAGCAATGGCAATGAACACCGTATCCTATACTGACAGTCAAATAAAAATAACCACCAATCTCTACCGCTAGAGTAGCTGGCCATTTATGTAAATGGTAGCCTGGAAGAAACTAGTATTACATAAAATCGAAAGTCTAAGGAAAAAGGTAATCATTAAACACAAAAAGATAAAAATTCCACTGCCATTAAGATTCATACATCTAGTTGTTCCTGAATTGCCTAGGAGAGCAAATCCTAACATATCGTATTTATAAAAGAAAAATATTGTTACATACTGACCATTTTACGTGCAGTTTTGAAAGACTTAAGAGTATAACCCTGTAATTTACACATAAACATTAATCTTTGCTCTCCCACTTTTCACAGATACTGTAGAATATTTCTATTTTTAGAAAATATGGGCAGCAGAGCTTAGCCTGACTACATTCGCAACTTTCCTGTAAAAGCTGTGACATTTGCAAACCATTCTATCCAGGAAAACCACCGTACAAGTAATGTAACAAGTCAGATGACATTCCTGTCTAAAAAGATAGTAGTAGTAGAGTTGTCAGCATCTTAAGTAACTTACCAAAGCTGGATACCAGTCTGCCTTCTCGGAATTACAAGTCACACTCACAACTTTGCCAAGCAATTCATCATTGAGACGCCTTTTATCTTCATCCTCTTCTTCACTACTTTCTTCTTCCTTTTCATCTTCAGCGCTAAATTATTAAAACATACAGTATTTTAAAGTTTTTATCTGAAGTTAATATTTGAAAGTAAATACGGCTTACAACCAATCTTTCTTCCTGTTCTGCAAAGCTTAAAAAACAAAACTGGAGTTTTTAGGACTGAAATTGCTTGAAATACACTTAAATATTAAGTGCACTTACTTAGTAAGAGGAATTTTGTAGAAATTCTTTCCAAGTAGTAGTATTTTACAACAGCATCATGTTGGAATTGGAGGCATGAATCAGGATTTGATTGTGCAGACATGAAATAAAGAGAAATTGTCTCTAACGCAGAAATTTAAAAGCATCTTTTTTTTTCTACTTTGTGCAGTATAAAGAAGGTTAAAAATCCTACATTTCCTGGCATATGAGTTCCTATTATATGAAAGAAGCATGAACATTCTTAAGGCTACTGCACAGAAAAAAACCCATCGATTTCATAATACTGCTAACATATGAACATGTCTGCATGAACTGAATTACTTAAGTCCATAAGCTGTGCATACAACTTACGTGATAGAGCATTTAGACCATTATACAGCTTCAATGGTACAACTTCGGTTTTAGCAACGGACACTAAAGGAAAGGAAAGCAACAGAGCACTACCAAAACTCACACAGGAAGAGATGATCTTCTTCCTCTATTAGATTTCTTGCCAATAACTGGAGTTCCAAAGTGCTCTGGATTGGTTAGTGGCAGTTGATCAAGTGTCTACGTAGAAAAACAGGAGACAAAAATAGTTTACAATTTCTTCTTATTATAAAAAAAAAAACACCAACCCCCCCCACTAACTCCTTAGTTTTCATTGCATGTCTATCATTGTCTTACCTCACTTTCTGCAAAGTGCCTTTCTCCCTTCAAGCATAATGAAGTTCGTCTCAAGGTCCTTTCATCACCATCATCAAAAACTATTATGAAGCCAAGAAAACACATTGGCACAAGATGATCAGATCTCTTTTCCAAGCTGACAAAACAAGTCTACTATTTATCTCACAATTTAGAATAGTCTCTAAAATATAACTTGCAATATCGCCATTTAAACATCTCTTTCATTCACAAGCAAAATAAAGGGTGGCATTCAAGATCCAGTCTAAGAACCGATAACATTTTCACGCAGTAACGAAAGTCAATATAAAGTAAGGCTTTTGGATGCAACAGTCTCAGTCTAATTTAGACAACCTTCTTATCAATACAGTGCACATTTCAAACCATAGCTACTGGCTGCATACCAGTTACTATTATTTAACAATCTTAGGGTTTTGTTTGGTTTTGTGTTTGTGGGTTTTTTTTAAACCTATCCATTTATTCCTTACTTACGCTACTTCTTAATCCTCACAAAACCAAAAAATGAATGGAAAGAAAAACAAGTGGGATAGTTTTTTGCTCCACTATCAATACTGTGCTACCAACAGATTGGCAGTACCGGAAACTTGCAACCGTAAGTCTGACTGATCTATAAAAAATACTTAGTAGACATCATGTTACCTTAAAACATGTATAAGTGAAAGGGAAGTTCCATCAATTTCCATCAATACACAGCTGAAGAAAACTAGAATGCTATGAGGCTACTGCAAGCTTTGCCTGAGAAACATCTACTCTTTAGTCAGTTTAAATAAAACCTTTTCAAGAAAACTTCCTTGAAGAGAAGGAAAGAAAAGTTACTTCCCCCCCCAGTGCTTCAGATCCCACTGTCTGAGTCATGTGAACAGACCCTTTTCAAAGAGCAGAGACCAGGTGGCTGCAGTCTGGCATTCCAGTAAGGTAAAAGTTTATGTGTATGGGTCAAGGTGCAAAATACTACTCCATATTTAAACCACTTTAAACATGCTTTTTCCAGTAGTGAACTTCCAAAAAAAATTTTGAAAGTGTTGTGCATATCAGTATGATAATTTTGGCATACTTCTATTAAAAAAAGAATAAATCTCTTGAGCTAGCATGTATAGCAAATACATGTGCATTGTCAGCAAAAACACAGATTGGCTGCAGCAAGAGAAGCGCTTATTTTATTTGTCAACTAAATAGAAGAGTCACATTCTCATAATCTTAGATTAAAATCACAGACTGCAATAACAACTATATAAAAAGGTATGAGTACAAATTTAATTAAGCTTAATAAGATAAGCTTTAAGGTTCCTCCAGCTTTAGAGCAGAGATAGTGCTGTGGTATGCTCCACTACTGAATTATCTTAATGGTTTGTAATACTTGTACACACAAAGCAACTAACTTTCCCCCCTCCAAAACGTAATATTTTAAAAATGGCAGATACCTCTATGCCTAATTAGCTATCCTAGTTAATAATATTTTCAAAACTTTATAATATAAATATCAGTAAGATTTATCAACCCCACCACCCAAGGACGCCACGACTGTGACACTTCGCACTAACTGGGAAAACAAAGTATGAGCTCTTCCCCTCTGCATTACTAACTCAGCATTGGTACCCACTGATCAGCTAAGTGCAAAGACCAGAGTGCTCACAGTAATTCTGAAGTTCAGCATTGTCATAGGTTTCATTAATTAAAAAACCCACACATTACAGATTGCAAATGTATTTGAACTTATATTTCACTTCCATGGACAAAACAACACGGAAGAAAAAATAATTAATGCTGGATAATTACATTTTCCTAATCACTCCTCAGACCGAGAGACAAGGAAAGCATGAGTATGCTTTCAGAGCTTGGCAGTCATGCTTTCAGAACTATTCCCAGTTTCATACCTGAATGAAGACAAGTCTACCCCACACCTCAGAAGCAGCCCTCTTCCTCCCAGCCATTTCCTGACATTTCTCTCTGTTTTCTCTAACTGAAGGTACAGAACTGGACTGTTCTACAAAAGCTGCTTGTCCCTTGCCATACAGGGAAAGAGTATTAGGCCACTCCACGTTTTCCAGAACTGAAACACATGGATTACCAAAAGAGAAAACAAAAAAACCGCAAAGCCCCTTCTGAAACCCCTCTCCTGCCCATAAGAGGAAAGCCACTCGTTCCAAAAGGATAGAGTACTTTCTTTCATGTGAGAGGCAGTTATCACACAACTTCAGGAAAGGACGGTGGAAAAGCACAAATTCTCAGACCTCCTTCCTGAACTGCAGCAGGCCAAAAGAACTGGCATAACGTAAATGAAAGCGTGGAAAAAATATCTCTGTTCAGCAGCCATGTGAGAGTGTCCTGTCCCAGGGAAATGAAAATGCATGGCAGAGCGTAAGAATGCATGATTCCTTCAAAGTAATCAAGTCCAATGTTCCAATTTACCTGGGTAATTTTCTTCCAGGACTGAAGTTTCTATCTTGATGGGGACCAGTAAGGGCAGAGGTAGAAGGACCATGAGGGGCAGAAACAGAAGGCACTAATCTCTCTTGTATTTCAAAGTCATTTAATTGCTTCAAGGACAAACTGAAAAATTTCTTTGACCACGTAAGAGTTTTTAGATAGATAAGCATTTGTTTTCTCGTTCTACAATGATTTATGTTGTAATGACAGCCTAGCTGCACAACTTAGTACAAAACAACACCTTTGCAGAACATCAAAATATGTAACAGGACAGCATAAAAAGAAAGATTTCCTTAGCTAAATTAGTGATCACTTTATACAGTGTCAATGGAAAAAGGAGAGCACCACTTTTCATATAAAAATATCAACTATTTGAATTACTAAAGTGGGCCCAAGTAAGAAGTCTCTCCAATTATTCACAATGCATGAAATATTCTGTAATTGTAGTTACTTTAAACTTGCTTCTTTTCTAGGGAAAATATTTGTTTGCACATTACTGAAATGTGTAATGAGAAACACACATTGATTGTCTCAGCACTTTTAAAAAGATATAACTTTCTTAAACTAAGTAGGCCTTGTGGTTTCCATCTCACTTTTAAGAATAATCTACTTCACCAAAGTACTGTTCGTACTGCTGTCACCCTACACATGACTTTTTAATGCTAGTCCTAGAGGCTTTAAGAGAATGTCTTTTTGATGTACAGCATCATACATCAAGGATTTCATAAATAAAAGCAGTATGGCAGATGGCACATTTTTTGGCTATGCAATACTTTGATACTATGATAGCAGTCACGTCAGAAGAACTTAAGACACTAAGTTGCAAATTCATTCCTCTTTTTAACCTCATCCAGAACTAAGACTGTTCAACTCCTGTTAAAATGCCTAGTACAGACAGACAAATTAAAAACAGTTAAATTAATGTTGAATAACTTGTATTAATTCCTTAATAAGGTTATTGTTACAACTCCAAGTTCTCCAACAGCAGGAATTCTAGAGGTTGCATTCCATAAGAATTCACTGAACAGTATCAGTTGTGTTAAGGAGGGAAAGAAATAGGAATGGAAGACAGAAAGGTATCTCCCCCATACACATGTAATGTAGTCATCAAAAGATGTGTCTACAGTGCCACAGTATTTATCTTAGAAGAGGAACTTACAATCCTGTCCTTCCAAAGAAACAAGTCTGAAAAAGCAGAAGCCTGTGAAGTATTACCATTGCCTAATCTTGTAGTGGGCATGTACTTGTTGAGGAAACAGGGCGTACCATACTTCAGTAAATACTTCTGGAAAGAGAATGATACACACTACCCAGGAACTTATATACTACTATTTAAGAGTCAATATAACAAAGTAGGAATGACAGAAAGAAAAGCAACGTTTCTGCTGGCTGGAGGCTTTTCTTCCACATATGTTGCTTAACGACGAACACTGACAAAAGGGAAAAAAATACAACTAAGCAGCACAACCTGGAGGAACAGTCTCTGTCCAATGTGCTCCACAGAGAGCATATTCAAATAATGAAAATAAAATGGAAGTTTTCAGAATTTTGCTGCGTCCCAATCTTTTTGATAATAACAGGAAAGAAACAGAATTGATTTTTTTTCTGTTTGTGGAAGTCTAGGCAAGTCAAAGTTACAACACAAAAACAAAGCTTCCCAGTGGGAATCAACACAATACTTCCCAAAAGTTAGAAAAAAAAATATCTCTCAATTCAAAGTTGAGTATGTCAAAAATAAATTAAACAGCACAACTTTCAACTCACTACTGATGAGCAGGTATCTTCCATTCCCTGTCTGAAGCAGGCCTGTATATGCCATTAACAAAAATAAAACTAACAAAACCACTGTCTCAACATTAGTTCTCATTTATTTACGGAAGAAATATTAACAAGACGACTAATCAAAATCATTTTAGGAACTGTGAAGAAGCCTCCCACAAAATACTGCAGATCAATTTAACTACATCTTGTTTATAAACATCACTAAGATTAAAAAAAAAGCAAAGAAAAAGGAGAATATAGCAGGACACTAGCAATAATATCCTTATAATATTTATCATATTACTTATACACAGAGCAATCAGTGTTACCAGAACAAGGCAGTCCTGTAATAGACAAGTAAACAGGGAAAACAACCCTCAAAGCTGCATCTGCTTGCTAACTTCAAATCCAACAAGTTATGTTGTTCAAACCCAACAAGTGTGTTGCTGCCCAAAGGAGGAGAAATTCTACACTGCACAGCAAGTAAACATTTTTTCCCCTCATTTCCCACCCCATTCAGAAACTTTAAAATTTACCAAAACAATGAAGTACATACCAAGAAGTAGAAACTGCTCTAGTGTCACTATGCACGCTGAATTATTTTCAGTGGCTGCCTGACAAAGTAGTAATTTGCAAGCTATCAGAAATCCTATCTATGAATGTCTTGATAAACGTATGCAAGTTTTTTTTGTTTTTCAGCTGTGGAAACAATATAGAAAGTACAAAGAGTCATGCAATACTTGTTGAATGACCTAATAGGCAAGGACTGTACTAACTACCAATTGATCACTGTAAGAGGGCTTAAAAGCAAGATACTGCAGTGTATTGTGCTACTGAAGAGGCAATAGAACTCTAATTGGAGAAAAAAAAAAAACAAGTCGTTTTAAATGAGCTTCAGTTCCTCTTAGAAAAGTACATTAAATATCATTGAAACACAGAAGCGTGACCTCTGAGTCTACTCATAGAAGGTTATCACCTTAGAAACAAAAACCCGCTTTCTGAAACTGCTTTTTTTCTGAGATGTTAGTCATCTTACTATCTTTACATATAGATTTTTTTTAAAAAAAAATCTCCTTCCTTGCTTTCCCTACAGTATTCTTTGTACTTTTTTTTTAAACACTCAGTCCACATTGTGATAAAGATGGTTTTATAACCAAAGGCTCTATGCAGTTGAATTGCAACAAAGTTCAGTTAATACACTTTTTCACTATCACATCTGCTCTTCTACCTGCATGTTGCCTAAACACGTGTAAGCACAAAGTGTGGTGCTACTATTTTTTCCTAGATTCTCCAGAAAGCTATCAACACAGCTACTGCAGAGTTCCTATGTGCCACAGGTGCACTTAAACAACAACATGTCCTACTGAAGGACTCCAGGTAAATACAGTGTTTCCTCAAAATCCACCCAAGCAACATTTTGAAGACAGAAATAACAAATCTATGGTGGGTCAGGGTGGTACAGAGCAAAGTGGGGCAACTGTACACTTCCCCTGCCACACTTGTTTTGGATTCCTGGATGACACATGCACAGCCAGGAGATGAAGTGATGCTTCTGGGATGTAGAACTCAACAGGATGCTGGGAAGAACTGTCAAACCAGCCACACAAACATGACTAGCGCCTTGCCACTTACTAAAAGTGTGCTGTTCAAGTTATAAAAAGACAAACCGACAAGCCTGTGGCATGGATGAAATAAATTGACTGTTGCGGCACTGATAGCTTTTATCATCATACAGGAAAAAGGCATGGTAGGATCTTAAAGTTGTAGTGGAGCCAGGATCAAGTCAATTTTTCCTGTTAGCACAGATATCTCCATACAGCATCAGAAGAGTAAAACTTATTTGAAAAATAGGAAAATGTGACTATAAATAGCAATCCTGCTCCTGAAAGTCCTCAGGAGTTGGTTGGTTGGTTTTCTGATAAATATTCTCACTTAATGAATCAGAATTTTCAAAATCCATGCAACATGAAAGAGGACTGGAACCAAATACTTTTTTACCTTTCATTTCTGTCACCTGCCCTCCCAAATGCAGTACCCCAGAGCGATGCAACTGGTGGCTGAGATTATACTTCCTTTTCAGAACAACTCAAGCAGACTACCTAAAACCTCACTGGCACAAGGATGAGCACTCAGCATCTAAATCCTCTCAGCACACACTCTCTCACCATTCCCTGCAAACTGCCACAGCAACTGCATGAGAGGAGGAAGTTACGACCATGTGAGGCCGGAGAGCAGAATAAGCAGAGAGGTATGGGGCTCACAGAGGTGTCTCAAGTGGTGTCTGGCTTACAGCACAGGCAAAGTTGGGCCATGTTAATGTACGACTCCGTATTAGAGCCAAAAAGGAAAAACTCTGTTGGCTTTGCAGACTCATGCAGTGTTGAAAAGAATGAGAAAAATAAATTCTTTACTATTTATGTCAAAATATTCTGCCATTTCATGATAACTTTTAGAAGGATAAAAGACATGTCTTCTCTTATCTAAAAATACTAGATGAAGCCCAAAAGCCATAATTCTAAAAAAATAAATCCTTTTCACTCTAAACAGTATATGAAGTCCTACTGTTGACAGCAAGGTCTGCTAGAAACTGCAAATGCCTCTCACTGTTCAGGGCTTTTTTCCTATTTCCTACTCATTGCAGAGCAAAAATTCTTAAAGTTAACACGTTTTCTTTCTCTCTTTAGAAAAACTTTTCCGTGATTTTATCTAGCAAAATAAAAGGCACAAGGCTCAAGGTATTTATCTGTTTTTTTGTTTTGTTTAAAGTTATAGACAGGTTAAATTACATACACTTAACAAGATCTAAACATATACAGATTATTGACCTGAGTTTTGCCAAAAGAGAGACAACACTTTTGTTTTGATGGGGCAATAAAAAAAAAAGGCAATTCTAACAGCAACTCTTTGGATGCTTGTTCAATTGAAATACTATTTCTCACTTTTATATAGATATTACATTGCTTCTAGTTCTGTACAGACGGGATACAAAAGTGTTTCCTTAAAGAACATATACATAAATATTTCTGTTTTCTGAAATTCTGGTAATGCTTGTAAGATTCCAGATAGAATGTGAAAGAAGAAAAATACAACTATGCACTTTGTAAGGTGCGGTCTGGATTGTGGGTTTGTTTTTTGGTTTTGGTTTTTTTGGGGTTTTTTTGTGTTTTGGGGTTTTTTTTTTTTAGTCATTTCAGACATTTCAGTAATTACCTGAAGCACTTTACAAGTTAACAGAGAATCAGGTGGATAGTATGCTAAGTAAGCCATAATTCAAACCTGGCTCAGCTGAAAGCAGATCTGATGGACGTTCTAATGCTATGCAATTATCACCTAGCAATATATTCAGTACTTCAAAAGCATCAATGCAGCACTTTAAGATTTGTAAATTAAGTAAGTTCATTTTTAAAAAATTGCATTTTAAAGATTAAAACATCCAACTGAGCCATTTGCTACCCAAAGAACTTAAAATGCCATTACTGTCATCCCACTTCAGATGCAACTGAGCAGATGAGAGGGCTGACTTGTGCCATGACATTTCTAGACATTGTTAAACTTTCACTCCAAACAGCATTTTTTCTTCACCTGCTTACACTGAAAAATTTGTTTCAAAAGTATTTCCAAATCACAGCTGAAAATTTCAATACAACTAAATGGCTACAGTAGCATCACTATTATGTAAAAATAGGTGAAAAAGTGATTCCATGGCAGCTACAATAAAAATAAATCCTTATTTATTTTGGGTACATGAACACCACCAATATACAGGAGATACTTTTAAAACAGACTAACTGAGCATCATTGGGGCTCTTTCATTATGTTGGTGGCAAACTCAGCATTTCTACTGTCTCACCTTACTGAACAAAGCAAAGTTGTTTCAGCTGACTTTTCTTCTTCTTTAGATACCTATCTGAAGCAGAGAACCTGATTTGCAAATGTGAACATCATTACTTCTCACTAGTCATACATGCAATTTGTTTTGGTGGATTTTTTAGATATTTGTACTTAATACTTTGAAAGTGTTTGTATCGTTTCCCTATCTGTATCAGTCTACTTTTAGATCACTGAGAAAGAGATGCTACGTAACACAGAAAATAAATAGTACAGGAAAAGCACATATTACTGAAACACCAGCTTTGCTGTATACTTTCCATCTCAAGCCTGATCACATCAAGAAGACATTCTAGAAACCCAAAGGCTGTTTAATCCACTTCCTTCTCAAGTTTTTAGCTTTGACTGAATCAGTCAATAAGACCGCCAAGTAGCATGGCCCACCATCTATTAAAAGGGAACCAATTCAACTCTGTTTGCTTCACAGCAACATGAACGTACATCTAATATCCATCCACAACTTAAAACACAATGGAAGCAGCAGGCAAAAGATAAGGCTTATTTTTCACATCTCAATGTTTCTGTAGTCAACCTAGAACACTTCCCCAATTTTAAAGTAAAATAATTTTTTTTTTTTTTTTTAATGACCCGGAACTTTACAATCTGCTTAGTTCGGTCAATGTTACCTGTGCTTTCAATACCAATAAGCACACCACCACACACAACTCACAAAACCATTCATAAGATCTAAATACAATTCCAATATATTACAACTGTATTTTCATAGTCATAGGTATACTCTACATGCCATATTACAGTACTGCATGTTAACGTACCATAAGATTACTTAAATCCCACATACCCCCCCCAGCTCCAAATTTTTACGAAATCATAGCCGTCTTAATACATTTGCATATGGCAAACATGAGTTTATTTTCCCACCTGTCAAAAAATATTTTGGGGAGAAAGAAAATGACAATAAATTAATCCACTGGTTCAAGTTTCTGAGGAACTGCACTTTATTTAATAAAGTAAAAATCATGGCATGCACTATTTATCTCTTACATTAGTGGGGAAGAGTTCAACAACTTACTAAATCTAAACAACAATCCACTAATACAGGGCAGAGCATGTATTCACCGTACAAATTACCTGCTCATCAAGTAAAGATTTTTGGCAGAAGTGTACTGATCAAAAGAAAAAAAAAGAGACAAATATGTTTGTTTTATCAATGAACAGTTTAAAGCTGATTTTAATCACTGAAGCAGGAATATGCAGGGTTAGTTTATTGATGTACATCTTCTGGTCCGAATTCAAACAGAATTAGCTAAAAATACTACTTCAAAACTAAAATAAGTAAGAGTTTTAAAATTGAAATGATAATTCATAAACCATGAACTTATTAGTGCAAGACTGTGTTTCTTATCTCTTCTGTATCAGAACCGTGAATCTTTAAGTCAATATAAACCAAAGTTGAAGGTCCAGTGTTCTTCATTAGGTATGTTACCTCATAGTACTAAACCAAGTAGATTTTACATCTTCTGCACTCCAAAATAATCCTGCCTTTCCTCCCTGACCTGACGTATCCTACAATTTTACAGCAATGTTAAAATCTTGACAAAAAACGCAAAGAGCAGTGAGCTTTGTCGACCGGTAAGTCAACTGGTTTATATTTAAAGCACAAAATAACAATAATAATCATGAAGTAGTAAATCCTTCCAAATTATCTGCCTTATCCTGATCCCAACAAAGATGACATAACCTCACCTACTGCAATGGAAACATTGGATTACTGAAAATATCGTCTTTATATTCTAAAAAGAGGGGTTCATGAATCAAAATAATTGACACTTCATCTAATGGAGGACTTCTCAAGAGAGTACAAAAGATTATGAAGTAAAGCTGAATACATTTGGTACACAAGGCAGCTAGTAAGAAAGAAACGGTTTAAATTTGAGAGTACCAATCTCAGAAGCAATGCCAAAGAGCAGCATGCACAGGACAATTAAGAGGAGCACATTCCCTCCATGCTATTACTGAATACAATGCTCCACTGGTGTAAGAAAATTGTGCAAAAAAGGACAGGTGCTTGCAAAGCTCTTTCTGTTGTTTCATACAAAACACAACCGTCAACTCTACAAAAAAATGGAGGAATGACTTCAGAATGCATAGTGGTGCTCCCCATGTTTTTCTTACGTATAAGATTGCACATAGTGAAAGAAGGCTTGCATTTCAGTCATTCATTACATGCCACAGATTTTCAGCTAGAGGTGCAATTACAAGGTTTAGTCTTAAAATCTGCAAAAATCATTTTGAATTCCAGGGAGTGACACTAATATCAGTATACAGACGTTGTGCCAAATAAAACCTAACTGCTCAGCCCTGCAACCTTTGCAGGTTGCAACCTTTACAACAGCCCCTCTGAACATCAAATAATTATTATCCTACCTTAAAAGAAAAGGAAACAAGACTTGAAAGACTTTAAGAAGTTCCCTACAAAATCTAGCTCTGATTTTACAATACAAAATATAATTGCTTACATTATTACCTATTATTAGAAACATAGTGTTCAAAGATTAGAGACCCTAAATGAAAGGAAGTGTTTACTCACCTACAGTATACCAACTAGCATCTGTCAACTTGCTGATAACAGCTTCTTGAAAGGATCCATCAGGCATTTTGGTTTCAACCATTGCACCAACCTGCAAAGGAGCATCTCAAGGTTACATGTAATCCCAAACTCACATAATGGGGAAACACACGTAGGCATTAATTCTTCTGGCAAGCTACTTTTTTTTTTTTGTTTAAAGACTCATTTTAATTAAATGGTACTTTGTAAAGTTTAGTTACTTAGGGGGTAAGAACAAACATTCTTAAGTATGAAGGCTGAATTGCAAGTAAAGCAGTAAAACTCAGAAGATCTAATTTCAGCATGACTTACATGAACAGAAGGCTAACTGGAAATAAACATTCAAATATTCAGTCAAAGTAATTATTATTCTATTACTGATATGCATTCAATGACTACTATTTCTTATATTTTAACATTGTTATACTGTCAACTAAGTCAGTAGCTGATTTCAGTAGCAGCATACAACATTGGTGTTCTTGCAGTAGCTAGGGAAAAAACAAAGACAAAAAAAAAAGATGATCTGCTCTAGAGCTCTATTTGCAGTCACCGTTTTATAATGCAGCTATGTATTTTAGCAGACAACTGTTACATGTAAAAATACAAACCAACATATATTTTTATATAAAATACATCAAGTCTTTTAAAACACAGTTAGAGCAACCGTATGTCTATCAGGCTTGAACTTAGCTTCGTAATCAAGCTCTCCATTACTTATAAGAAGTTTCAAAGTTTCATTACATAAAAGAAGTTTTGTATCTTATAGGAAGATACAAAAACAATTGTGTGTGCAAAACTGTTTGCATATGAAGTATACGACATGGAGAAGCACAGCCTGTATAAACTAGAAGAGTTAAGACTAATTACTTAGGGATCAATCCAATCTAAAGCAATAGGCCTCCTCCTGTTGATTTAAATTCTGTAGAACAGGTACTCACATAAACGGCATCAGAATTTTACAAATTAATTATGTGATAACAAGAAAAAGGCAAGCAATATACATACTCTTAGAGGTCCTTTCACTTGGTCATCCTGCACTAACTGAGTTGAGTTATCCCCCTTAAGGACCACCTGAAAGACATTCATAAACATTTATATACATATATCTTAATAGCATAGAAAAAGCCCATGGAACTGTATATATAATAATATTTTGGAAAACAAGATCTTTATCAATCAAATGGACTCAAACATTATAGAACACAAAACACTTAGCATGAATACTTTAACACTCAGGAAGCCCCAGGTATCACATTTAATATTTAATCCGAAACATTCACCAACGTTTAGTAACAGGGCAAATCAAACACCAGCCATTCCAAGGAAAAGAAAATACGTTTTGCTGTGAGTTTGGATATTGATGCAATCCAGGGCACACCTGGAACTGGGCTTCCAGATCAGAAGATTAAGCAGGCTTTTTCTCTCTTCAACCATAGCACTTTACGAACAACACACAGAGTACTAAACTACAACCAAAATAAAAAAATCTCTTTATTAAATATATATTAAAATATATATGTATATATAAATAGAAATATATATTTTTATATAAATACAAATATATATTTTTATATATATATATATGAGATAAATATGTATCAAAAAATCACCGAACCGACCACAATACCACCATTCCTGCTACCTCAAGCAAGAGAAAGTGTTTATGGTAAAGATGTGAATCACTGCAAGTGTAATGAAAATAAGGATCAGTTACAGTGCAAGTAAATTGTGCTTCTCCTTTTAAAAATCCTACGTTTGAGAAAGTCACAGCAATGAGACAAAGTGGATGTAAACCTATACAATGTGAATGCCCGAGTCTGCAGAGACTCAGTTAGAAACAAAAAAGATTAATATTTAGATGTCAATGCTACTAACGGTTTCACTGCTGTTTGTTATAGCAAAAACTTCTATGGTGTTTTAATAAAAAAAAAATATCCAAAATTCCTTTTTTTTCCAGGAATCAAAAGTTCCAGCAGCTTCCTTGCCACCTAGAAAGATGTCCAGTTTTCTAGCTCCCCCAATTACCCCCCAACCATAGTCTACAGTGTAGCTGCCTGTATTTATAAATAGAACACTAATGGTATGCTAAAATAGTGCTGGTATTAACACATATATGGGTTAATAATGCAGTTTATGCAATTTTTATTTAAAATTTTGTATCGGCATTGAGATGAATACAAATTGTCCTGCTACTCAGGAAAGACTACTGGACTTTTTCAACTCTTTGCACTCTTGGCAAGCATGCCAGGGTCTTAATTACAATATCAGGCTTAGCTTGTTAAAACTTCAATTGTTAGAATATAATTGAGATACAGTGACAGGAATTTCCACCAAGTCACAGCAGCCTCATATACTCCAAATGTTACAAAGGAGTAATAAACCATATAATTTTAACGAGAGAAAGAAACTCACACCTATCAACAGTCTAAATAACTCTATCAGACCAAAGTTGCAGATACAAAATCAAGGACATCAGACCAGGAAGGGCAGCACGCTGCTTCCTACGGAGCTTCTCACTAACACACGTTTCACAGAACATCACAAATTTCTAAAAGTACTCATTAAGAGCAGGGAAAAAGACTCCGAGGTCTAAACTGCGGGTTTTTTTTCTAATCATGAAAAGCACTCTGATAAAGTGATACGATCTATGCGTGTAACTGAAGAGGCTGATAGCTTGTTCTATTTGATCTAAGCATTAAAACACATGAAAACTTAGATGTATAGTTATAAGAAGCAGCTTTCATCTCTATTTGTTAGGGGTTTTCAAGTCACTAAAGCATTATTTACATATCCTGGACAGTAGACAAGAAAGTAGGAAGTGGGAGGATTTTGACAAAACAGAGCAGAACAATTTCTGTATATACTATAGACATATATATAGTATATATAGAAATTTCTATATATACCCTTTTAATTCTTAACTTTTAGTTAATTACATTTTAGTTTTGTTTTCCTATATTAGCATCAACAACAGTACTGCAAAATCAAAATAATTATTTTCCTTTTTGTTTGTTTTGGCCTAAGACCTGTAAACGTGGATGAATATTATGCACCAGTACTATGCATGTGCAGAAACTCAGCTACAGCCAGAGCACAGTTTTAGAAGCAGCGTCAAGATGCTGAAACTTAACAAATTTTATCCTGGACATTTCTAAAACCTGGTCTAAGAAACTAATTATTGCCACCATTTTTGCTCTTATGTTGATTTATTTTGGCATTGCCTCTTAAATTCAGAGCTATAAAACTGAGAATGTCAGCTGGAACGAAATGGAACTTTTGCATCTGAAGAGGTTACTCTTACTCATTATTCATGTAAAGTCATAATTCTCTCCCTTGTGACATCAGAACTGACTGCTGTGAAACTGATGCATTCTTAAACAGAAGACAACCATCATCAGGAAATAAGTAGCAAGAACAGGTAATCTGAAAGCTCATTCTTGTTCCAGCATGCTCCTAGAAAAATAGAAAAGACACCAGCCCCAAGAGAACAAAAAACAAACAAAACCCACCCCAAACTCAACACCAAAATATGAAAAAAAACATTCAAGTGTTCTTTAAAACCCATACAGTGGGGTGATGAACATTTCCTAATCTTCAGGACTACGATCTCCTCTGACAGTCCTCTCAACACAGTGCTCTAATAAAATCAGCAACAACAACAGTACACTACCTTGACTTTCACAAGCCTTTTCACTGTCTTAATCTTTGCCTCACAGAAGGCACCACGGTACTTGGCACTGACATCAGTTCCCACTGTCAGGTAGGCAGGCTCATCTGCTGCCTATTAAGAAGAGAAAATAAGAACAAAGTTTAGTTCTTCTCATTTACTTTTCCAGCTACATCATTATATATTTAATTCTCCATCTATACTTTTAAACCTATTGACTCTTAAGTGATACAACACCACCTGTACTCAGAACTACAATCAGACTGTTCTTGAAACCAACAAGTTACAGAAGTTTTGTTTTACCAGTGGTGACCACCACCACCCAGCCGATTTTGTCAGGCTATGTAAGCTGTACTCAGAGACAGTGAGAAGAAACACAACTTTTTCCTCCGGGCAGTTTCTATGTGGGAGTAATTGCTATACATTTGCTGCTTCTGAGCCCAGCTCTGGGATGAGTGTTTGTCCCAGGTTTAGACGGGCAATGCAAGCTATATCCAGAGACAGTGAGAACAAGCACCACCTTTTCCTCTTGGCACTTTCTATGTGCAAGGTATCTCCAGACCTATGCTGGTTTTGAGACCACCTCTGGGGAGCGTGTTAGCACAGAGCTTAGTAAGGCAATGAAACTGTCCCCGTCATCCCCCCAGCCGATTTTGTCAGCCTAAGTACTCTCCCAGAAGTATCTCTGAAGGTATTGAACCCACATGTGGAACCACCTCCTTACAAAAAAGGTAATAACGTATAGGAGTGACTGTTAATTCACATCATTCTGATACAGCACATACAGAAAATATTTCAATTGCAAAAAGGCAGTATAAAAGATAGTTGTACTTTTTTTCAGGTATGAGCAATGAAATGATACCCGTTATTTAAAACATTTGTGATTGCTCTTATCCCAATACTTACAATTAAGTATATAACATTCTATAGATAGGATTATTTTTTTTCTTTCTGACTAATAGAAGATCTCTAGAGAAATTTGTTGTAATCTTTCAAACAGCTGTTAACTAGTATTTCTCTTTTCTGAAATGCCTTTATCAAAGCTTAATTGCTTATGCATTTTAAGAAAAAAAATGGTTTTCATCATGTTTTCCTTAATCTGGACTTTATTACTCAACATTCCACTTTATTACACTTGGGGCAACTGATAAACAAGGACAAAATTACCACATTGAAAATGTCTATCAAGACAGGAAATCAGCTCAGAATATTAAATAACTGTTTTTCTGTTATGGGTGTCGGGGTTTTTATTTAATTGTTATTATTTCTTCAATTCTAAAGGCAAAAACGTTTTTCTCTCTTGTGAATTATACTGTAACTCTTAAGCCTTTGTACTGAAAAAAAAACCAGCAACAGTTAAGGCAGGACAAAAGTTGACGTTCTGCAAACTTGAAAAAGCAGCTGCTGATACAGGAAGTATTTAAAGACCGTAGCCCAAAGGACAACAACTCAAAGACGTTATGAATTTTAAGACGACTTCTGCGAGACGGTAAGAGCTCCGCTCACCCACACCTCGGCTGGAGGGCAAAACCAGGATTTGCAGCATGCACCGAGACCCCGGCCAGCGTTATCCTACTGTTGCTTTGCCCAGACAGGCGATTAAAAAAATGAAAATGCCAGAGCAGCCAGCCGCGGGGGGGAAAGGGAGCCCTTCCCCGCTCCGGAGTACACCTACCTTCATCTTTAAAGGTTATTTGAGGGATTCCAGCTCAGTCTTCTCCTCCCCGCGAGCACACGAGAAAACACTGCAAAACATGAAGGGGGTCGGGGGGGGGGGGGGGACGACGGTGAAGGCTGAGCCGCGAGAGCGTGGGGTCTCCCCGTGAGGGGGCAGCGGGCCGCAAGGAGAGGCCAGCGCGGGCGCGCGGCAGCCGCCGCTCCGTCCCAGCCCCGCCGGGCCGCGGAGGGAGGGAGGCGGACAGGGCCCCCGCCCGCCGCTTCCCGCCCGGCGGCCCCCTCTGTATGTCACGTCGCCATTGCTCCCGCTCCCCACCTCAGGGCGGAGAGAACGGGGCAGGCGTTCAAGCCGGGAGGGAAACCCGACGCAGGCCCGCCGCCGCTACCTTTCCCGGCACTCCTCGGCCCTCACAACTTTCTGCTGCCCACGGAGGGACGCCCCGCCACCCCCTCCTCTCCACCCCCCCTCCGCCGCCGGCCGGGCGGACTTCTCGCTTCCACCGCCCCGCCCCCGCCCCCCCCCCCGCCTCCGGACACCCGCCGCAGCCCCCGGGCCGGGGCAGGGGGAGGTGGAGCGAGGGCGGGCCGGCGCCGCACGGCTGAGGATGGAGGGCGGCGCGGGCGGGCGGTCCCCAACGCCAAGCGTCGGGGCAGCGACGGGGGGAAGGCAGCCGGGGCGCTCAAAAGGGGCACGGAGCGGAGTTCGGCGGGAAAGGGAGTCCCCGTCCCCGCTGTGAGGGGAGCGGCGGGCGTCCCCGTTCCCTCACGGGATGGTGCGGGGTGGGGGGGGGCAAGTGATGGGGGAGCTCCGGGCGCCGCTCCACGTCCCCTTCCCCGGGACGGCGGTGGAGTTGCAGCTGCTGAGGCGTTCCCGCCACCCTCGCCGCCTCCTACCTGGAAACTCGGAGCGAAGTGGGCAGCGCGGGGCTCCCGCGGCGCCGCGGCCCCCTCCGAGACGACGACAGCCCCGCGAGCGGCGGCGGCTGAGCGCGGCCCCGCTCCACCCTCTCCAGCCCGGACTCGCACCAAATCAGCAGCGACGAGCCCAATAACAAGCTGTTGAGCAGAATCTGTCCTGCTTGAACTCCCATTGGCCTCCTCGTGACGCCCCGGGTGCTCTGCCCCACCCGGATTGGGCGCCGCGGACAGCACCCCCATTGGACACAGGGCGGCCGAGAGAGGGCATTGGTCGGCTGTTGACGCAGGTAGGGCTACGGAGTCTTTTAATTGGCTCTCCTTCGGAGCGCTAGTCGATTGGTGGAGATTGAAGTGAAGTCAGCGTCCCCCTGCGGGTGATTGGTAGGAGTTGGATCCGGATGTAGCTCTGGGCGCGGTGATTAGCCACGATCGGGGGACAGGAAGAACAACAGCACTGCCTGATTGGTGCGGGCCGTCTCTTGGAGACGCGGTGGGGCGGGGACAAGCGGGAGGGAGGGGGACGACGGGGGGTTGGCCACGGCGTTCTGCAGCGGCGGCGGGGGTCCGGGGCACGCAGGGCGCATGCGCAGCGGTCAGCCTCCCGGCGCCATTTTGTGTGCGGCTCTTTCCCATTTTAGGCCGCGGGAGGAAGGCAGTGGGAGTGGCCAGCGGCTCTCCCACGGGGGGAGGCTGGGGAGCTGCCAGCAGCGGTGACGGGCTCGTCTCCCTCCTCCTCTCTCTCCCTCCTCTCCCGCGCTCCAAAGAGGCGGTGCTTCCTCGTTTCTCCCCCACGGTTCAACCAGCGCGTCGTTCCCTCTCACGCTCGGTGGCGGCGATAGACCCGGAAGTGAACCGGTGCCTATAGAGGGGTGGTGGTGGCGCCTCTGGCGGCGTCCGGCGGAACTGTCCGCCGAGAGGGCGTGGAGGAGCCGAACGGCCTCGTGAGGTGCGGGCCTGCCGGCGGCTGTTCCCCGCTGCTCTTCCCCCGGAGCCCTTCGGAATCGAGCGGCGGCGCTGAGGCGGCTCGCGGCGGTCGCAGCCGAGCGCCCCAGCAGAGACACCGCTGGGGCTGCAGGTAGGGGCCGTAGGCACTGCCCGTGCCGCTCTCCCCTCACACCGGTCCCGTGGGCGGGGCATGGGTGGCCGCGCTTCCCTGCGAGGAAGGCGTTACTCTGTCGCCATTAATCATCCCCTGCTGCCCATGACGCATTCGGGATGAAGCCCGGCGAGGGGGACGTGACCGTCTTTCGCTGCCCGGTCGCTGCTGTACACGGTCCTGGCGGTTGTGATGGCCGCCGGGCTTCTTGCCAGGCGGCTGAGGTCATCTCTCCACAGGAAGACGCAGCAAGGACAGGGGAAGACTAAGTGTTGACGGGGCTGAGTGCTTTTCGGGGTGCGTGTGTGGGCGATCGTAGCCTTGCCCAGCCCTTCCGTCCCGATGACACGCTCTCTGAAGGTGCGGTCTCGCAGGGCAGCACGCCTGTACCTGTCAAAGGTTCTCTAAGAGAACTGTTCTCAGGGGCTAGCTTTGACACTACTAAACAGTAGTTACTAACTGGAGCCTATAATAAACTACATATATTTTTTTTTAACGTTAGTTTCACATTTTGGCATCTTATATAAGGTTTTATGCATGGTTGAATGTAATGCAGATCTGTTATTTTTCAGCAAAGTAATAAGCATCTGTTTGATAGTGCTCACTCTCAGCTACGAGACCCATGTTAAGTTTATCCAAAGCAATAGTGGAGGGACCTGTCAATATAGTTAGGACATCCATTGTGCTAATTTGACAGAAAAGGATTGTTAGTTTAGGTGTAGTTTCCGTGCAGGTTCTGGTTTGAGGGTGGGGTTTGTATTTATTTTTTTTTTTAATATTAAATCCGATGCTTTGGAAAGCAGCAGGCAAAAGGACAGTTCTCTAGGGAGTTTAATGAGTAGTGATGTATAGTATAGATAAGCTGTGAAGGTTTAATAAGGCATAATGCATACTAGGTATGTTTAGAATTGACTGAGATGTCTGACATGGGGGAAGGGTAGCTCTAGATTTCTGGTGTTTGGATCTGGGTTGTAAATACAAAGATGCTCGAAGATGCATTTAGTGTCAAGGTTTGAGGCATTTAGTGCTGAGGGAACTTTGATTCTGTGCTGTAGCTCTGCTTTATGCAGTGGATAAACTGAAGAGCAAACTATTCTATAGAATACATTAAATCTAACCCAAATGTTAACAAAACTTCAAAAATTCACTTTGAATGTGAACTTCTCATCTCTCTCTGGAATGTATTGACCAAATCATGACTTAGAGTGTGAGTTTTTCTTGATGCACGATTTGTATCTCTGTGCTAAGTATAGTATCATTCAATAAATAACAGTTTGTAACAAAAATAATCAGTCTTGTTTCTGATTTCTAGCAGAAAACTCCTGTCCATCTGGATGTATCTGTTGCAGCCAGCGTGCTTAGGAAGTTCACGGCACATCACCCATCTAGCTATCGTGAGCGATAGGACTCTCTTTCTATATAGCCAGTCAGCAGGAGGGGTGACTTGTTCTTTTATGGTATTTAAAGCACCTAAGAATGCCTACCTAGGCAGCTCAACAAAGAGTGTAAACATTCTCACACAACTTAGGGATGACGTCTAGTATAATGGAATGAAAAGCTGTGCTTTTGGCAAACCAGAGGAAGTGTCTAATTTTGGTTTAAAGTAACTTTTTGTTGGAATATGAACTTCAGGACTCAGAGTTACACCATGGTAATGAATTTTTACATCCTAAATGCACGTCAGTGTTAACTAGCCCCGGGACTTCAAGATAGCTTGGTTGTACTGTATCCTCGCAGCTGTGCCCCATCCCCCAGCGCTACCCCTAACAGGGAAACAGTTGAAATGAGTGGAAGAAATGAGCAGTGGACTTTTCTGTTGTGAGCCACTTTATCGTGAGCCTCTCTGTTAATTTTACAGAGCTAACGCTTTAGAAGCTCTAGAATGAGACAAATCATGGTAAATCCTTTGAATATCTAATCTCTCTAGACGTTCTATAAGGTACAAATTTTTTTAACGTCATCGTTCAAAACAGTAGTGCTTGTATTATGTGTACTTTGTTAGTACCAAAGTTCTTGCAGATACAGTACAGAAGATTCACCTGAAGATATGCATTTTGGTCTTAGCTTGTGCAAATTAGCACTAGGCTTCTTACTTTTGTGTTTACTGTTCTTAAATTATCAAGGCACTCTTAAGCATGACACCGGTCTTTGGTAATATGTAACTTTAGAGTTTAGGTAATGGCTGTAGGTAAATTAGAAAAAATAATGTATTTTGGTGTATTAGTTGCAGAATGTACAGAAATTTTGCCCAAAGTCTTCCACGTACATGGTGCTTGATAGGACAAGGCAAGTATAGGAATGTCTCTGTCTTACAGCATTCTTTCTACGAATAGGAGAGTAAGTAGCAGCCAAATAAAACTGTTGAATGTATCATGTGGCTTTCTTGAGAAGAGAGATTTCTGGGATAAATAAGATATTTTAATTCTGTTCAGTAGTCACATACTGTTCTTGACATACTGCACTTACACGTAGATGAAAGAACTCGGAATACACATACAATCACAGCCAAAATATTTGAAAAACATTAAAAATACTGATTCTTGTTCTAACATTGAGCTTCTTTGTATGTAATGAAAGGGAAAGACTGCTGCTTTTATGTGAGATTTTACAGATGTTCAGGAGACTCTTGGCTTCTTTTATTTCTGTCTCAAGTGTTTAGTGTTTGGTTTGGTTTGGGTTTTTTTTTGTTTGTTTTTTTTTTGTTTTTTAATGCTCTTCCTCTTGGTGTCTCAATTTTGTAAGTAAATAGGCAACGCTTTTACCAGTGCTGGTTGAGAAAGCATCTGCCTTGCGGTTCAGAACCTCTGCCTGTGTGGAACTGCCCTATTTCTGTAAAAATGAAGGAAGCAAAAGTGTGCGTCCCACAGAGCTTTATTATCGAAGTGATTGCAAACTGCTCAGACAAGAGTGTGTTAAGAAGTTGTGAAGTACTAATGTGCAGGTAGAAAGGAAAAAAAATCCCAATGAATGTGAAGTTAACAACAGAAAGTTAATTCAGTAATAGCTGGATTATAAAAGTGAAAGGTCAGACCTTCTTTCCTAGTCATGGATAAAATTTTGCTTTACTGTTAGCTATCAGCAATAAGTTCCTTCATATTTATTATTGTGTGTGAGAGAGAGAAAACAAACAAAAACATCTGGTAATGCTAAATGCTTACCTACAGTTTCCCCAGCTCTGGTAGCTTCCTGTCCCCATGTTCAGAAAAATGGATATTTAGTTATTCAAACATAACTGTGCATGCTGTTTGTATTGCGATTGTTGCTGCTGGAGAAGACAGGAAGTCTGGCAACCCCTTAGGAAGCCTGAATTAGCACATTATATCCACTGAAGTTTAGTAGTGGTTTCTTGAATCTGACATGGGTATGTTTTGCAGCAGTGCAGTATCTCTTCTTGATATGAATAATCATAAAAGTACTTGCTGCATAGTATTTTGTATGAGAAAAATCTGGGAATTGGGTTTCCTGTCAGCTCTGCTGACTCACTTTGTAGTTGCTTTTTCCAGTAACGCTTGTAAAAGGATGTTATGTGCTCAGCTTGTTGAAGTAGAGTAACTCTTGTTAGCAACTTCAAAGATTGCCAGGCAGAAGTAGTCCCGTTTTTACTGAATAAACTACATCCAGACTTTGTTATACTTTGTGGCTGCAGATGTTAACTACAATCCCACGTGTTGCAAAATGCCTGCAGAAATCAGTGATGCATTAACTGATGTGTGTTATTAGCAGCCTAGCAGCAAGAGAAGAGGTTTTGGTTTTCAACTGGTGTAACTGCTGCTTTCATCCCAGCCTGGTGTTTTGGCATGTATCATGCAATCTTTTAATTCCAAACGTAAAATGTTCGTTTTTTAAGACTGATTTGGTAATCTTGTGTTTGGACAGAATAAATGCTGTGTTATAAAAGCCTGGTTTTATTCTTTCTGGTAAGTAATTTTCTATTATGATAGCTAACTTATTTGTATTAAATGTTAATGCTAGCTAATTTAGCAACTATGGAAAAAGGGTGCCTATTGCCAGGGTTTATTTAAGATTGGATTCTAAAGCCAGATTTTGCATGTTTTGTCATGTGCTGTTAAATTATCTGAATATAGATGTTTAATTTCTCTTCTGTTGCCTCGTAAAGGGATGCAAGATATGGAATTTGACTACAAATATACTAAAATTCCTGTATTATTTCTAAGGACTACAAGTTCACATTGGTGACAATAGTGAGGGTATTTACAACTACATTGGGGAGGTCATGCAGTGTTGCAAAACAATAGCGCACAGTACTATAGAGAAAAGCAGCTTTAATTTAAATGTGGCAAAGGACTTTGGTTGTCATCATCTGCAATCAAATAATCAGTCTGTCTTTTAAAGCTTGAAGTCAAATGAGAATTTAGTTGCTCTTCTGGATGGTAACGTTACTTCACGTGACTGCTGAAGGAGAGCATCCTTACATATTCTTCAAAATAACATTGTCTCTGAACGCAAGCAGTAAAGGCAAAGGATTAGATCTGCCTGTCATTAGTGAATAATTGAACCTTCTGTTTCAGACTTTATAAATATCTTTTTTTTTGTGACAGGCACAAGACACAAGTTATACTAGAAATGTATCCTATGCACATAACACATATGGCCTATGTTAGTGCATCAGTCATTGCACTATTGTAAATTTTAACTTTTAAAACTCTATTTTTTAACTGGCTTCTAAATTATCTCTGCAGCTTTTTTCGGACTTCTGAGCTGTAGATGTTATTACTGGTGTAAACATTTTATCTGTGGAAGTTTTGATCTTTCAAAGTGAGAAGAGATGGCTTTCCTGCAGGATTGGACAAGTGGTTTTCTGTGTAAATACAGTCAGTCACCAGTCTACAGAGCAGATACGGTTTTAGTGTTCCTAGAATAAACGTAAGTTTAAAACATTTAAACTTGCATCTGAATCTCTAAATAGTCTGTATTCTTCCTAACAGACCACCTGAGCTTATTTATAAATAAGCTTGAGTAACCTTCCATCTAAAGCAAACATACAGGGTAAAACTTGAATGCAAAATCCATGTGTTCTGGGGAGTGGCAATTACATACTTCATTGCTATGAAAACTAACAGGAGAAAAAGTCTTTAAAGTTTTAACAATTAAATGAGGTTGCATGTTGAAGAACCTTACTGCAATATTCTGAATAAATTAAGCTTCTGAAATACTTACGAAGTACTTCTTAAATGTTTAAGTTCTGATACCTACATTGGAGCAACAGCATGGATACTTTTTCAACCTTTTGTGATACCAGACTGGGAGTAAATGTATACTGAATAGCTGTCTAATGCTATCCATATCTAAGATGTTGATTGATGCTGAAGCTAGAGAGCTGAAACAGGCTGTTGTTTCACTTTGGCAAAGAGAACAAACTCCAGGTGGATTAATTTCTCAATACCTGTTTTAATAGATTCAGCATTTTCTTGTTTTTCAGAAGTAGTTTTGAGTTATCTGTTACGACCAATCTCAATTAAGAATCTTACTTGCTTATGCTATGTTGCTAGTTTGTATCTTGGAAGGCTTCCCCCACCACCCCCCCACCCCCCCCATCTCCTGACAGGACTTCTTGCTGCAGAAGTATCCATGTTAAAAAGCAGAAGAAGGAAATAAAACTGTTAAAGAGTTATGTTCTCATATATACAGGCCTTTCCAGACATTGGTAAGTGGCTTGTTCAGCTTGGATTTTTACTAAAATATCTTTCCATACTTGTAGAGATTAAAAAATAGGATTCTAATACTGATGGTGAGTCCTTGGACATGGTCCACCTGCCAGCAAAGGTGTCACTCTCAAGCTTGTCAACACCGATAAGGTGTTGATTAAAATGATGGATTATTACAGATGCAGGTTGTAGAGCAACGTGATCCAACTGAATTGGGACTATAGATGCACGGTCTTTCCTTGTAACTAGTTTCCAGAAAGCAATGTGTATGCCAGTATAGTATGCAGCCTAGCACAAAGAAGCAAGAACTACTTCTGCAAAGCATGGCTGCTCTGCAAAAGAAAGCTTGTGAAGGCAGTAGTTCCATGTGGCCTTTCTTCTAAAGCTTCTGCTTGTCCAAATTACTTTTGGACTAGATGACCTTTAAAGGTCCCTTCCAACCCAAACTATTGTATGATTCTATGATGCTTAGCGTTAACTTGCTTTTCATCCTCAGCTAACAAGACAGCAGCTGGTCAGTACTGATTCTTTTTTAAAAGTATTAATGCCCTCAATCTTTTCAATTTAATAACATTTAATTATTTTTTGATTTAATAACATTTAATAACATTATTTGCTGTAAGTAACTGCTGTTAGTGAGAATCTACCGTTTGGCCAGTGATTATATTCGGATTTTTTTCCTACTTAGCTGCCTTTTTCAAAATATACTTTTTATTTGTGTATATTGTTCGGAGGATATTATTACCAGTAGCTAATTTCCACGTGGTTAGGGAGTTAGCTGACCAATCAACACTGCGTAATGCACGTTTAACTTGTGAATTAATTGCAAGAACATACCGTTTGCAGGACCTTCAGGGATACAGAATCACAGAACGGCTCGGGTTGGAAGGGACATAAAGATCATCTAGTTCCAACCCCCCTGCCATGGGCAGGGACACCTCCCACTAGACCAGGCTGCTCAAAGCCCCATCCAGCCTGGCCTTGAACGCCTCCAGGGATGGGGCATCCACAGCCTCCCTGGGCAACCTGTTCCACTGCCTCACCACCCTCACAGTAAATAGTTTCTTCCTAATATCCAATCTAAACACCCCATGTTTTTTCTAAACTCTTACTTGGCTTGTCTTACCATGTCACCTAAAATGGTATTTTCAGTGGGTAGTTCTTACACTGTCTTTAGGGGAGACTTCTGCTTTTTCTGTATGTGATTATACACACGTGTTTGGACTATGCTGCTGCCTGCTTTATTCTAGTTGTCCATTTTTGGTTGGCACAGCAACTTGTAAGAACCATTTTTAACCAACTGTCTCAGAGTCCTTTAACAGCTACGTACTGAAGATGAAAGAGCATCTGGAAATAGGAAACTTGGTTTGAGCTTGGTTGTACATCCCATGTTCTCAAATACTAGAGTGTACTTACTGGACAAAGAGTAAGGCTACACCCTTACCTTTTCTACTACCACCTGTTTTCTGCAACTCTGTATAATTAAACATAATAGGTAGCAAGACCTTCTACGATGGAAAGTTACAAGCAGTTGGCGTCTCAAAATAGCTCTCAGTTCTGAAGTAAAAGTAACTTCCTTGTTGCGTGTAACTTGAAAAACTGGTGGGTAGAGAAAAAGCTAGTCCATGTCTTACAGGCATACGCAACTGAAGGAAGAAAATGAGGGGGAGAGAACAGTCTCCATACTGTATTTTTGGTGCTGTTAGAGTCTTAAAATTGTCATGACAACTAATACCGTTTTTCTCTTCAGAATCTTGAAATTGTGCACTTTATTTTAAGGTCATGATTATCTTCCAGCTGATAAATGCTTAAGATGCATTGTTGAATTTGCTGTTTTGTGTTTCCTTCTATGGTTAACAGTTTTATCTTAAGGAAGAGACTTGCAAAACAGTGTATGTAGGTATTCCAAATATTCCTTAAGCGTGACTTGGACTATATAGCCAGATAGCATCCCAAGCACTATTGTGTCTGTACAGTCACACTTTCAGCACGTGGGGCTTTTACCTCTGGCCATCCAGCTATTTTTGGTCATGAGAAGGAAGTAACAAGTGACTTGATGCTTGGCATACTTCAGATCTGCATGAGACAAATTCTGTTTGAAATGTTTCCTTTCTGAGAGTCAGTACCAATACATATTAGTACTATTTCTTTTGGAGGTACCCTTATGGATATCTGCCACACAGGAGATCTTACATATGCATTACTTCTATAAGTTGTTGTTCTATAAGCTTCTAACAGCTCAATCATACCATAATTTCATCAGCAGTACTAGTCAGTTGTAATAAGGATACTATCCAAACCAGTACTTTTCATGGCCTTCTAAAGGTAGTACAAACAATGAAAACTGATTAACCTGATGCAGTAGCCTAAACTTGACTTTTTGAACTCTGCAAGTCCAGTTGCACATTCTAAAATCTGTCATAGAGATGTATGTAAGTAAACTAGATACTGGAATGTGGTTTTGGGGTTTTTTTTTGTGTTGTTTTTTTTTTTTAATTTGTCACCTGCAGTTCACCATAGTCCCCTTCTTAAGTCTTTTTAACACAGCTTCTGTATGTGGACTTGCTGTCTAAATAATTATAACAGGGTATGTGAAATATCCAGTCTTATTAAATATCAGAGTAGTGATTCATCAGGCACTAAGTAGCAGTCAGTGGATGTATGAGACTTAAAGGGAGAGGAAGCATCTTCCTGTACATCCTACTCTCGTGCCATTATTGGATCTATGTATAACACTCCTTGGTGGAGGGATGACTAAGCTAAGAGATCAGTTTGTCTATGCAGTCTTACTTTCTAGTGTTCTGTTAAAGTCTGTGCTTTGGGTCTTAAGCAACAGCATATGCTATTAAAACTCTGAGCTTTAAGCATTTCAACATGGCAAGAACTTGTTATGCGTTCCAAGTGTGTATTTGACTTTCTGCTCTATTATGTATTCTCACACATGGCCAGAACCTGGACTAAGTAGGTTACTTGTGGAGCTCAAAGCAAGAAGTGCTGCTTGGTATGGGCTAACTATGCTTCCTTCTGTTATCTTTAGAACTGAAACTTCCCAGTGCTTTGGACAGAAATAATTAAAATGAGACTGTTAAGAACCTCCTGCTCAAATCTCTAATTCAGAAACTCTTACCTTGCCCATTTATTAGCGTTGCAATGCATTTTCACATTTCAGTGTTAAACTGAAGTTATAATTGACCATTTTCAAGCCAATTATAAAAGCTAATTTTAATTTTAGGGAAGGGGATCTAAGCCCTACTTTTGTAAGAAAGCATGTTGCCTCTGCTGCTGAAGGCCAGTTCTGGGAGCCTTCAGAAGTCAATGTCACAGACTGCTGCTATTAGATCTGTCATATTGGGCCTGCATGTGTTGCAAGCACCTTTGAATCAAGTCAGCCAACTGGCCCGTCCTAGTCCCTTGGCATGTTACAAGACTCACTGCTCTCAGAGTGAGCTTACTCAAAAGTAGTAATATTTAAGTAGGTGCATGTGATATTGTCTCAAGGAACAGCTCTTCTAGAGCTTCAGCTCCACAGACTCTGAGCATACATACTTCATCCAGATGAAGCTACAAGAGACTGACTGGTGAAAGCTTTCAAATCTTTGTTTTATCTGATCAGTCAGTGTTCTCTGGGCTTAAATCAAACTCTTCCTGCTAGATATTTTTTAAGACTGGAGGGTAAGGGATTATCTACAATACAGCTAGATAATTTTTTTCATAGTCCTGTACTTAAAAGAGAGCCTCTGCTAAAAGTAACCTCTTTTTGTTGAGATTTAATATTCTTTTCTCTTGTTCTGTAACAGATCTAGTCCTCACTTAAATAATAATCTCAGATCCAGCTTGAGCCCTTCTGGAGCTTAACTTTCACCAAGTGATTTGCCTCAGACAGCTCTATATATTTAGAAGAAAAACCCATGGTCTTCAACACCTAATCAAAGTTTAATGATGCTGTGCTGTCCCACTGCATTTTTAAGTTTTTATGTGGTCAGTGTTGCCATGAGTAGCCACTTCTTTTTGGAAGATTTCTTCCATTGTTTGACACAGCAACACGTAAATACTAATTCTCAGTAAAATTCATTAAAGTTGGCATTTAGCCTATCAGATGTGGACTAAATTAGTGAAACATTACGATGGCTACTGCACAACTGTATAATTAAGCATTAAGTAACTAGCTTCAAGTTAAATGCAATGTGGTTGTCGCATTGCTATCCCAGCTAGAACTGCGACTAGGTTAAGGCTACAAAAATAGCTGTAATGGGGAGTTTGCAGCAGGTTTTCTGCTGAAATGAGAGTCCTTCTGGACTAGAAATCTATTTTAATGGGCCTTATTGTTAAAAGTTACCAATGCTTAATTTCAGATCAAATAGAAGCCTGCTAGGTTTCTGTTTCTAAATTTAAGGGAAATTTCAATGTTTAAATAGCTCACGCAGAATTTTCCTGCTTTTTTTCCCTCCTTGACCCACCCCTGCTCCTGAATAAATGCAAATATTTTTTCCCCACCTTCTAATGCTCACTTTTTTTACTCTTTCCCCATCTGCAGTCAATGGAAATGGAAGTAATAGATTATTTTTTTCTTTACCATAGATAAAGATCAGTTCTCATAAACAGGTTAAGCCTATACTCTGATAACTTAGTGATTTAATTTGGAAAAGAACCTGACAGTAATAATCACCTTGGTATTGCTTAACTCAGTATAGCCACAACAGGCAAGACTGCTGTGCAACACTTTGTAAATTTTGCAGTAGGTAGTAATACATACATACTCTTGAACTGCTTCTCATTGAACTTTACTATACGCCTTTACACAACAAGTGAAAAATCAGAGCATGGTTCCTCAAAGGAGCTTTTTAGCTAGCTACTTATTAGAGAACATGGCAACCTGGAAATGCTGAATAAGCAACTACCTTGCTCTGTTCCTACCTGTATCTTTTCACATATTGTAGAACACAGTCCTTCTACTTCATCTGGTAAACACACAACTATCTTGCTCTTCTCACTTAACCCCGAAACTGTGTAACTGTTTTACTTCTGTCCCTAATTCCGAACAGCCGTCACTGAAAGCTCGGGATGGATATGTGTAACCACACATGGGGATGGCTTTTAACTTCCATTTATCAGTGTGTCGGCAACACTTTCAGTACAGACTAAAGACAAAGTGAACAGGATTGGGTAGTTCTGCTGTCATATACAGTAAGTTAAAGATTATCCCTCAGCTAATGCTTAGAGCGATGATAGGAGTTTCCTGACTGGCACTCACTAATGACTCAAACAGCTGAATCAGCAGTAAACTTCAGTAGTAAATTCAGTTTGAAGAAATGCAACATAGAACTAAAGGCTGCCTCGGTGTAACTGCTGTATTATTACCTCACGAGGAGACACTGAAGGAGGCTGTCTGGCATGTCATGATTAACATTGGCTGAGGCAGGCCTGATCAAGAGTTCTAGCAGCCTTTGAAAGCTATGCCCAGCTTGAGTGGAAAGAGTTCAGGTACCTTGACTCCAGCTAAGGCTTAAGCCTGAGACAGTCACTAAGCATCAAGACAGATCCATCTATATCTGTTGACTTTCCCTTGCCACAAAAAGTAGAACCTGTATCTTGTAATCCCATTAGAAAAGAGACTGTAGAGGCCAAGGGTTGTTTTTTTCAAAAGGAAAAAACTGTATAAAAAAATAAACCTTTAAAGGAAAGCTTTTGTTTTAAGGGCTGGTGATCATTAATACGTAGCATTAAAGCTGAGGAGTTTAATTCATTAGAAAAGTATGCATTTTTAGATTAAGATGACTATTTTAACTGCATGTTCAAATAAGACTTCAATTTTAACTGAGCTTTAAGTTGGTGAAGTTTGTTACTTTGTCTTTCAAGACTTAGAAGTGACTAGAATAGACACTCTTTCTTTCCTAGGAAGTGGGGAACGAAAGCAGGAAAGCTCCTTTTCAACTCCTAGGAAGGTCAACAATTGATAAAGATGATTCAGAAGTGGTTTAAGAAACTACAGCTGAATGAAGCTGTTTAAAAATATGTTAGCTCTTCAAGCAGTTACATAGATCTCTCAGCTTTAGAACTTAACCCAAGCACTATTTTAAATTGAATTAGTTTTTAATTTCTCCTACTCTTCAGATGAACCTAAGTTTAATACGTCAGAGTAAAACTCCTTTTCCTGAACTCTTGCTTGTTATGTAGGCTGTAGCTATGCACATCACCTTAACCTGTAAATGGCTGTTTTACAGTTAAGTATGTTCTCATCTCTTCTGCCACGAGCAATCACAGAATATGGCTATGAATGAACCACAAATTGTTATACTGGTTAATCAAGGAATAACCAAGTACTAGTTTTTAATACTAAACTCTGCAGTATAAACAAAAGGCTTTCAAATTTCTAAGCAGATTGTTTTTCTGTACCTAGCCTGGCTCAAATAGAGTGCTGTAGTAAGAGAAAGCAACAAGAGCCTGATAATATCTTTCCTTCTTAATGTCTGTTTTGATATGGAGTGCAGTTGCTTCTTTATGATGCTGGCCTATACTCTTTTGAAGTAAAAGCCAGTAGGCAGTAAAATGGAAAATTTATTAGTCACTCAACTGGTCACTCAGTTTCTTTCAAGTACATAATAGCATCCCATGCTTAATACATTATAAACAAACCTGTTCTAAGTTAAGAAAAGTTGAACTTGTCTTGAAGTAACATGTTACATGTTGTCATCATCTGATTCATCTTCCTCTTTCAAAGATTCCTATTTTAAAAAGAAGTTTAATTAAAAATAGTTTAACAGTTGTTTTATAATGTGGGCTATAATTAGCAAAACTAGTTTTGCTGTAGCTCTCAATCTATCCAAAGCCTTGTATTCACCAGCTAGTTCATATCTTTAGGAGGTAATACTAAGCACCATCATTACTTTTAGAACAAAAGCAAAGCTGTTAAATGCTGTAAGTCTAACTTAACTTAGTCCATATAGTCTTTAAAAACTGATCTAGGCAACATGACTTACTACCTCTCCTACTCACTTACATAATTGTTGAAGAGTTAATACATTTACTTTTGAAGGAGGAACATGCCATCTGTGCAAGCCTGCTGAATTACACTGTTTTTGAAAGTAAGATCTAACCCTGGATTACACTAAACTTCACAATTCTCCTTTCAGAATAACATCAGCTAGTGCTCAAGTGATGTGTGTTTTAACTATGCATTTTCCAGCCATCACAACAGTTAGTTAGTTCAGTTAGTTCCTTCTACTCTAGACTTGATTGTCAAGTGAAGCACTGAAACACTGCCAAAGTCAGACCTTACCTTGGCATATTTTTCTGCTTCTTCCCTGATGTCTCTGGGAACAATTTCATGTTTTCCATTGGTTACTGCCAATAAAAAGAGTACAACTTAAGTAGAATTCAAACAAAAGACTTGACATACAGAGTGAAGTTAAGGAGCAATGTTTTACTTTAGTTACAGAAAGTTATAAGTTTTATATAGTGCTTATAGAAATTACAGAAATGCATTACTTTCTCCAACCCAGCTGAGTTCCAGCTCAAAAGCTTTGTCCTTTACTTCATCATGAACTATGTAGATTCTGGAAGGAACAGAGAAATCACAGATTAGAAAAGATTGATCAATAGGCTAAAAATACTTTCATCCTTTCACAGGTTGCTTCTGTTGAAGTACTCTTCTTATGGTTAACAGAAGCTCTCCCCATGCTTTCTCCCCTGCCCGTACACACAAAAAAACCATCAAAGAATTTTTCAGTCTTAATTGCTAGTA
Source organism: Larus michahellis (assembly GCF_964199755.1). NCBI lineage: Eukaryota > Metazoa > Chordata > Aves > Charadriiformes > Laridae > Larus > Larus michahellis. Next base: position 27,981,729 of record NC_133899.1, on the reverse strand, counting down.
TAACAATACATTAAATGATTACAGCTAAGATGCAGGTTGAGATGTTCAAGTTATCCTAATCAGAACAAACATTAACATTCAAACACTGCAGAACCAAGGCTACATCATCATTGCCTGCTTCTGCTAGATTAGGTGTAATACAGTTAGGAGTGTCCTATATTTCCCCTGTAAATCTTATTCCCGTTTACACTTAAGACTAAATCTCAACATCATAGTATCTTGTGTCTAATTAGAAGCCTGTACACAGATCTCCATATAGACTGCCATGCTTATGTCAAATATGATGGTAATCAGAATTTAAACTACAAGTGGTATTAGCAGCATACACAGTACCATCCAGACTAGTAAAATCCCTCCTTAGTCTGTGGGACAAAAATTTTACGCTATAATAGCAATACTGATTTGACTACATCATAGTATTCAGTACTCAGTGGCAGAACGTGTAAACAAACAGTAACAACCCTCAGTTGAGACATACACTGAAAACAACAGAACTTACAATAACCTGTGGCTTCACTTTTTGAGAAGGTTGTATTCCTTAGTTTGTTTCGGAAAGTATTAATAAGTCAAAATCTGAAAAATACCAGCTGCTTCTAGCCAACATAGAAAGCTTGGCGATAGTGGAGGAAGGAAGGACACCTTCAGCACCACACAAAATGCTTTCAATTAAAGTTGATAAAAGTTAACATTGGTGTCCAGGGAAGTATCACTATATGCTTATGTTCTTCTGACACTCTTCTGTCACCGTTAGACTGGACTCACTACTCATCATCGCTTAAGATGATCTATAGGCCTTTCTTACGTGTTCAGCTGGGTACAAGCTTTTTGCAACAACATGTACCATTACAAGCTCTTGAAGAAATCGTTACTCTGGGCTCTGTCTACTATTTTAGGGTTAAAAAAAATTAATTAAAATCTTTGCTATCTTGCTAAATGCTCCTAAGGAGCTGAACTTAAGCTGAAAAACAGAGTTATACCTAGAGCTGCTGTTAAGTTTTGAGCTGAGGCAGAATTAAAGAACAGAAGCCTTTTTATTACTTGAAAAATCCGTGCCTTACTTGAGCCATGACTGCTGTGAGGTCCTTGCTGGGTTTCAAGAACAGAGATCCTACAAATTTTTTCCTCTAGCTGCTGCCTTGACAGCCTCAGACACAAACTTTGAAATAAACTCACATGCTCAAACACCAATGATAGAAGCACATTTATTACTTCTTTATAATCTTCTAAGCAATAGTCATAAAATAACTGAAGAATACAGTTTTGCAGCTGCAGATTATTAAATTTGTGAAAGCACAAGACATGTCCCTAAAGCATTAAAATGAAGTGTTGTAGATACCTGAAAGGATGGTTGTATTTGTTTGAAGAGATACTAATTCATAAAGTATTTTCAAGTTAGATTACTACTGGCCAATTATAGAATCACAGAATCGTAGGGTTGGAAGGGGCCTCTGGAGATCATCTAGTCCAACCCCCCTGCCAGAGCAGGGTCACCTAGAGCAGGCTGCACAGGAACGCGTCCAGGTCAGGTTTGAATGTCTCCAGAGACGGAGACTCCACCACCTCTCTGGGCAGCCTGTGCCAGGGCTCTGCCACCCTCAAAGGAAAGAAGTTCCACCTCATGTTTAGGTGGAACTTCCTATGCTCAAGTTTGTGCCCATTACCTCTTGTCCTGTCCCCGGGCACCACTGAAAAGAGCCCGGCCCCATCCTCCTGACACCCACCCTTTAAGTATTTATAAGCACTGCTAAGATCCCCCCTCATCCGTCTTTTTTCTAGACTGAAGAGACCCAAATCCCTCAGCCTTTCTTCATAAGAGAAGTGTTCCAGTCCCCTAATCATCTTAGTAGCCCTTTGCTGCACCCTCTCCAGCAGTTCCCTGTCCTTGAACCGGGGAGCCCAGAACTGGACACAGTGCTCCAGATGAGGCCTCACCAAGGCAGAGTAGAGGGGGAGGATGACCTCCCTCAGCCTGCTGGCCACACTCTTCTTGATGCACCCCAGGATGCTAGTGGCCTTCTTGGCCACAAAGGCACATTGCTGGCTCATGGTCATCCTGGTGTCCACCAGGACTCCCAGGTCTCTTTTCCACACAGCTGCTCTCCAGCAGGTCAGCCCCCGACCTGTACTGGTGCATGGGGTTATTCCTCCCCAGGTGCAGCACCCTACACTTGCCCTTATTGAATTTCACAAGGTTCCTCTTTGCCCAGATCTCCAACCTGTCCAGGTCTCTCTGTATGGCGGCACAGCCTTCTGGTGTGTCAGCCACCCCTCCCAGCTTTGTGTCATCAGCAAACTTGCTGAGGGTGCACTCTATCCCTTCATCCAAGTCATTGATGAATATATTGAACAGGACTGGACCCAGTACTGACCCCTGGGGAACACCACTCGTCACTGACCTCCAACTAGACTCTGTGCCCCTAATCACAACCCTCTAAGCTCTGTCTTTCAACCAGTTTTCTGTCCACCCCACTGTCCATTCATCTAACCCACACTTCCTAAGCTTCCCTATGAGGATGCTGTGGGAGACCATGTCGAACGCCTTGCTGAAGTCAAGGTTGGACAACATCCACTGCCCTCCCCTCATCTATCCACCCAGTCATGCCATCATAGAAGGCTATCAGATTAGTCAGACATGATTTCCCCTTGGTGAATCCATGTTGAGTACTTCTGATAGCTTTCTTTTCCTCCACATCCCTTGAGAGATCCCCTCTGCGTCCTCCGTCACCATGGCTCCTATCTCATTCAACAGCGGGCCCACAACTTCTCTAGTTTTCCTTTTGCCTCCAATATACTTGAAGAAGCCCTTCCTGTTGAGTTTGACATCCCTAGCCAGGTTTAATTCCAAGGAGGCCTTGGCTTTCCTCGTTTCATCCCTGCATACTCTAACAGCATTCTTGTAATCTTCCCAAGTGGTCAGTCCCTTCTTCCACTTACTGTAAGCTTCCTTCTTCCACTTGAGCTTTTTCAGAGGCTCCCTGCTCAACTATGCAGGTCTCCTGCGTCCCTTGCCTGATTTCTTGCTCTTAGGGGTGCACCGATCCTGAGCTTGGAGGAAGTGGTGAATACCAACCAGCTCTCTTAAGCGCCCCTGCCTTCCAGAGCCCTCACCCACAGGATCTCTGCAAGCAGTTTCTTGAAGAGGTCAAAGTTAGCCCTCCTGAAGTCCAAGGTTGCGATTTTACTTCTTGTTGTTTTGTGAATACCGCCCACGATCCTGAAGTCTTATCTTCTCATGATCACTACAGCCAAGGCTGCCCCCAACCTTAATGTCCTCCACCAGTCCCTCTGTGTTTGTCAGTACTAGGTTCAGTAGTGCTCCTCTCCTTGTTGACTCCTGTGTCAATTCATGCTCTACCTAGAGATACTAATTCACAAAGTATTTTCAGGTTAGATTACTACTGGCCAATTCGTGCTCTACCTAGAAGAAAGTCTTCTCTCTTCCTACTATCTTTTTTCTCCCTCATTAATACATGACTTACTGAATGGTACCTTCCCCCCGCCCCCAAGTACACTATACTCACATAGAGTTTGTGGAATAGTAGTAGAAACTACAGGCGATTCTATCACTGATGTGCTGTCCTAAATTGCGTCAGTAAATTGCAAATTAAATATCTCCGGTCTTTTTATGTGGTATCAAGCTTTATCATTTAAATGAGATGAGCTATACCTTAATATATATATATCTTTAAACAAAGGGTTATGCTTTGCTTCTTTCCTAAGCACTTGAGTTTTTTAGGCAAATAGGAAGGCTGGGTCAAAGACCTCAGCTCTGTTTCTGGACTGCTACTTGATGTCTAAAGCATCAGTTCATTGTGTAATCTGCATAACAAAGTGTACAGCTCTTTCTTCAAAATCAGGACACCAAGGAGTTTCCCCCATCTGTCACCTGGTTTATATATTTTAAAGCCAGTGACTATATTCAGACAGTTTAACCTTTAATCCACTGGTGCTACAAGTTGCACCTATAAAAAGTAGATGACATCAAAAGCCATATTTTTCACATCCTTTGGCATTTTTCAGTACTGAGTAGCATGTCCCATCTCACAAGAAGAGAAAAAATATTAATAGCAGAAGATACTAGAGTCTGCATGAACACTCATCTAGTACAAATGAAACCTGGTACCCAATTTAAAAGGAATAGCTTCAGTTTGAAACCACAGTAAGCTCACCAGTACAGATTTTTGTCGAGTTGGAAAAACAGGCTGGAGACTTACATTTTCGCAACCTCTTTAACAACATCACGGCAGGTCATGTCCTTCATCTGCAGACAAAAAATACACAGCTAAAGAGAATATACTGTTTTCCATTTTCATAAGGCCAGAACAGGAATGGCTGCACACATGCCTAATGAGCTTACTGTTTAGTAGTGATAAAAGTGACAAAAAGTTAAAAGAACCAAATTTATTCTCTAGTATGTGTCTTTCAGCCTGATACATGCAAGTCATTCTTCCAGTGAAGAATTCTACAACTGAAAGATTCTATGAAAAAAAACGTTACATGGAAACTTCCCCAGTTTAAAGCACTCATCAGCTGGAAGCTGAGAAGCTGAACAGATAAACCTTGGCATCGTAAAAGCTTGACTTGTTCTTAGATGCTTTATGATCAACTGACATAAATTAATCACATGCACAGTGAGTATGGGGGACGCACCGTACCTTCATGTATAATATTCATGTTCTTTCTAGGTAGTATAGTAATACTTTTGCTCTTAGCAACATTTTAGGCAAGCAATTTTGACTTAAGTAACACCCCTAAGAGGAGAATATTGTTGAGTGTTAACAACCAATGCGTGCCTGAGCAAGGTATCAGCATCTCATTTTATATTTTCTCACTGTTAAATCACAGTCTTCTGACAGTTTCAGAGTTAGTCAAAACAAAGTGGTGCCAATTTCCATGACAAAATAATCTTATGTTTTATAGGTCAAATCTCTTGCCAGTCAACTCTTCTGGACTACAACGCAGTAATAGGTACATTTCATTAATGCAGGTTCAAAACAAGGTTAGCCTCATTTCCTTTCTCAAGGTTTCATTTGCACAAAAAAGATGGACATCAGCCTTTGATACTGCACTTACAAAAATGCACCTGTCATTATTCATTGGAACCAACAGGATATCAGTCACAAAACACAGCCCAATACATTACACATTTTACTGACACTTCCCCTAGCATAAAATGATTTTCAAGTTCAAAATAAGTTACAATTTCTTTCTTTCCCTATTATTTACACTGAGCTCAGAATGTAATGCAATAATTATATATGTATTTTACCATCTCTGATTCTCAAAATGTTTTCAAAACCTTAACATGGAAGCTAGTTTTGAGACACTGGTGAAGGAATTAAGATGACAACAGTCCTTTGTTCATGTTGAGTGTCACAGCACTTTCTGGGGAAGCAGTGGGTGAGAGAAAAAATGCCCATGTCTAGTTAGACATGCCATCACAGTCCCATCCCAAGAAGTTTCCAAAACAGAGACCTATTGCCCCAGTCCCTACATTTCTGACACTGGATCCGTAACACACACAGCACAGGCTGCTGTGTACAAATATAACTTGTGTCACACAAACGTTTAAATTGCTATATGTATTTGTCCATACAAAGTTAGTAGTGAAATACAAAAACCCAAAAGTCTGCTACTATCACACATAATTCCAAGAGAGAAAACCGATGTAAATTTATTTTTTGCCATTACCCTTTTCCCATCCCAGGTATGTTAATTCTGCAGACAATAAGAGTAAACACTGTAACAGTTTATCACAGGAGTTAATTACGATTATGTTCATATATCAAAAAGTCATATGTAGCATCAGAGCTGCACAAGCAGCACTGTAGAACAGATCAGGAGATTCAGCACTCTCCACAAGACTACAAGTTTTCCCACAGCTGAAGATATCAGACATCTGCAGAAGAAGTAACAGATGTGATTCATGCAGTGTTTTCTGCTTGCACCCTCAGCTACATATGAGGGGTTTGCATACTATGTCCCCTCCCAGATACAGCATCTGCTTTGCAGTACCTGTAAGGTGGGTTTAAAGTTTTGACTACCTGCTTGCCTCTTACTTTCCACCTGTAGTCTTCTCTTCCACAGGAAAAATCTTAGTTGACAGGCTACCGTAGGCAATGTCACCCCACAAAAGCTTTTGTATTTCTATCTTTTTCCCATTTCAGTTTTGACAAATTCATCTGGTCAAAATTAACTCTGACCTGGAAATCTGCCCAGTCTACGGTTAACAAAAAACAACAGCATGCAATACTTGACTTGTTTCACATTCCCGTGACAAGATCATACACGTTACTGAAGACATTCTGCAAACAAGCCATTAAACAAATAAATACAGTTAGGCCATATGGCACATCACTGTTCCCACGTACTAAATTTTACAGGGTCTACTGTAAAGTTAAAGCAATATGCATACTTATTATCTGTACAAAAATCAGTCAATAAAACAGAAGTGCTTGAAAATCCCAGCACTACACAGAAAGTAGATTATATGGAGTAGATTGTATGTTACCCAACATACCACTGTTCTGACAATTTGTACACATGGAAACTGAAATTATGATTTCTCAGATGCCACAAGATCAGATGATCTTGTAGGTTTCTTATACATTTAATTTGGTATTCAAGCATCTGACCAGATTCAAGACTGAACGAATCAAGTCTAGGAACATTTTAATTTTTCCTGTAAGTTTTCAGTTATGATGCTACAGCACCATAAACAGACTACTCTTAAAAGCATGAACCATATGAACTCTGAACCTTTCCATGAATAACTGTGATGCACTTCTCCAGACCAAAACCATAAGTGAGATGCAAGCAGAGTCTAAAGTAAAAATTACATGAGGCAGACCATAAGTAGGCTCATCCCCTGTTAACTGTCTCCAATTCCAAGAGTGTCAAATAGTAAAACACAAGAGAAGGACAGACATCTTTTAGGATTCTAACATAGTTCTAAATCAGCTTAAGGCACACTTTAGTCCATTTCAGTAGCCTTCTCTCCACGGACTAGTTTTGCACAGCCAACTGTTTGCATGCTCATTCAGAAGGCTATAAACAACTTCTCGGTGTGCTCTCACGGAACTTTCTTGTAACACTTCTTAAGTTATAATATTGTGCAAGCAGGAAATGCTGAACAGAAACAGCTCTTTTTGGTCACAATGATGGTGTGCCATATAGTTGTACTCTTCCAACGTTCACAGCAGTAAAGTCCTTTTCATCAGACATGTAAAAATGTTTTGAAAGGTGTATTACAGCCAGCAACAACAAACTACTTGAACAGATCTTTTGAAAAAAGGTAGTACCTCAACACTAGCCAGCTGGGAAACACTGTCTTACCCAGCAAGGACTTTATTTCTTGCCATTTCATTTTCAGAGTCATAATATTCCAGAGGTTCAGTATTCTGCAGTTCCACTCACTGTCCTTAACAAGACCAGATTTCTCAACTTTTTTAACAAAAGGATCATCTAAAACCTTTGGAAAAAAAAATAGATATACCACCCTGTACAATGCTGCCCTAAGGTTTTCATTCACAACTAAAAACTTAGTTATACTTTTATATTAACTCAATTATTTTGCTTGCTAGCATGCACAGTATATGTTTATGCTTCCTGTTTTAAACATCTGCATTCCCTATGAACAACCCATTGCCCAGGGGCAAGACTTGAGGAATACTGCTGTTATAGAGGCTAAAACAGCTAGAATGCACAAAGAAATATTCCATCTGCTTCTCCTGTATTTTATGTATACAAAAAGGTAACATAATAAGCTAGGAATATTTGTCTTTAAACAGCACCACAAAACTGTAACATCATACCTGAAGTTTCTCTATCTCTGTTTTTGCAGCCTGCCTGGCTTTACCAATGGCACATCCCCAATAACCCTAAAAAAAGAAACAAAACAAAACAAAAACACCACACAATAAAAATTATGCAAATTTCATTAAATACTAAGCCCTCTGTAGTTCTTACTGTCACTTGCATACGACAATCCTCACCCTACCCACACAGCAAGAAGGCTATAATATACAGTAAACCTTATTGTTGTCTCTTGGGGCACATTCCCAAATTGTTTAATAGAACCCAATCACTATATTAAGTACTACCACTCTTGACAGAAAACAGAGATGCTCAGTAGTTCCTGGAGAGAAATCTATCTGCTCAATTTGTTATTCCAGTGAATGGAAGAACAAACTAGAATTAGAGAAGTTCGCCTACTATGAATATATATTAAAGTGTAAACCCATAGAAATTAAGCACTTCTACTTCCCTCAACAGCTATGGTATTGGATATATTGAACAAAAATTTTAAAAAAAAATCAGAACAGTTACACTGTGTATTGTCCTGTGCCTAATACAGGGCTGAAGAAGCAGCACTAGCAACAATTAACAAAAGTATCTATTTTGATTTGACTTGCTGTTAGCAGCCAGTGTCAGAGTAAAAGCCTTCTCTTATCTGAAGCTCTCTTATCTGAAGTATTTTGTGAATGGGTTATCGCTACAATACTTGCCCTTTTAGGGCAGTGCATGGGATTTTTAATTGGATATAGCCAGGTGGAATGAACTCCCAAATTTGTGACAGACAAGCTTTAACTAGTTTCTCAGAGACTGTACTTCTAAGAAATACACAATGTGTGTTCAACAAGGGTATGCAAAACCCAGCTCTGTTCATTTTAAGCAGCGATTCACCAGATAGCTCTTTTGGAATGACACTTACTATTATCCTAAGTAGGAACTTTTAAGAGGGGAACTTATGCCACGCTGGAAATACTTTTGACACACTCACATATGAAACTCCCGATGGATCAATCATGTACAGTTGTGCACCATCATCATCATCATAGGACCCCAACATGAAACTGGAAGGGAAAACATGAAGTTAGAAACACTTCTTTTACCAACTCACACAGAATTACAGAGACTACAACAACTCAGGTTTCCTACGTTCTTCTTGGAGCAGAGCTCCTCCTATCTTACTACATTCTATTAAGCAATTTATCTGAACAGTTAGGTGTTAACCATGACAGCCCAGCACCTGCAAGTTGCAAGAAGAGTTTCACTTATCTGTAACTAGACAGCAGATCTCAGTTTAGTAGTCCCTTTACTAGAACCGCACAGTAATTGTACCTAGTCTTTAGCTAGCAGGGCAAGCAGGGTGATTGCAGAGGAAGGTTCTGCTTTCGTCACCGTCACAGATTTAATCGCATCAAATCTTCAACTTTAAAATTCAGGGACAAACTGGCAATCTATCTATGTAGAAGCCTGGCATACTGTTACGCAAATACAAATTCTTCACCTCACATTCTCCATACACAAAAAAGGAGGGGAATCTGTTTATAAGATGACTTTTAGGTTACTAATTCCAAGTTTAAAAAAGACCTCAGACAACCTAAGGAGTTTCAGTGATTGTTAAACGAAAGATCCTTACAAACAGCGTATGTTCGAAAGACTTACCTGCAACCAAAAGGTCTGACAGCACTGTATAATGTGTACGCATGCACATACATAGCCACTCTATCTGCAAGATGCTAGGCAGGAAAAGAAAAAAAAATAATTCAAAACCTTTACTTACAGATATAAGTAAGCCTCAAGTAACAGAATTTAATTCTCCATGTCAAGACTAAGAAAGCCAGAAAACCAAAGTGAACTGTGCCAATTTCTTACCTTCAGTGGAATATCATAGCCATAGTTAGATCTAAAGTTAGAAGCTTCTTCTCTAGCTATGTCTGCCAAAGAACGAGCGTCTGCCAGAAGTCCTGCTACTGCCTGAAATGAGAATTGTCATCAGCTAGGCCAAAATACCTTGCAATAACTTAATAAACTTAGTGGACAAAAGTCTAATTACGTGACTTAACCAAGATCTTTACTGAATTCTACATACTACTACAAGTGAACTCAGACTATCCATCTGCTAGCAAGCTCAAAACACGTCAATATAATTATATATTGATACAGAATAGAATTTTTCTCTAGGAAAATCAAGAACCAAAGTTATCTTCATGTTAAATAGTGTCATATGATTTGCCACGACTACACTAACCTAAACAATACTTCATATAATATATATTCAACAGATAGCTTCAGTCATTTCTGTCACACAGTAACCACTACTTGATATCATTCTGACATCACTATTAAGGATTAGCCAGTAATACGTACACCAGTCTTTAAAGAATTCAGCTGACTCCCACACTATTGAGAAGAGAATCTTATACGTGGCATGTTTTCCCCTTAAGACACGTTATTTGTTAAGTGTGTAAAAAAGCACCACTTTAACACTCGCATTTGTGTTTGCATTTGAGTTCGAACAACTGGAATGCCGAAAAGCATTTTAAAAAAATTAAAACAGCCTTAAAATATGTGTATCTTCCATTTTAAATTTGGATTTTATTCACATATGTGTGTGCAATCAAGAATAAATTGCAGAAAACAGTAAAAAAAACCCACTGACATTTCTGACTCTGTAGACAGAAACATTAAAATTACTTTCTTAATCTACTTATTACTGATTCTCCGATTCATGGATTTCTATTTTTGAGGGGGGTCCTTTTCAATTTATGAAAAACTAATATTAAATAGCACCTTACCATTCCAACATGTCGATCGACGTTAAAGAGACGTTTATTGGAACCCTCTTCATAAAGCTTAGACAGAACTAGTTTTTCTACTCCAAAGACAACACCATCCTTGCATCTTATCCCAATTGCTGTACTGAAACACAAGATAAATGTAAGTAAGTTTCTCACACAAAACTGTAGTGTAAAATACATAGCAGAGAATTAACAAAACATGAGAAACAATGACATAATTTCCACTGAAGTAGATCTGTTACAACTACACTTTGGCATTGAAGCCAACAAGGGTGGGGGTGGGAGGAAGCCAAAGCTCACTAAACCTACAAACATTTTCTTAAACAAAGGAGGACAGGGCTGCCAAAAGTCACTACCCAAATAGCTTTGGTGGCATTGTTTGGAGCTGTCACATAGCCGCTGCCCCATCACTGAGCTTAACAATAGTAGTATGAAAACCATGGACTGTTTAACCTCTCCTTTTGGTAAATTCATTGTTGATCTAGGAGATGTGACAACTCCTTCTCTAACCCTCAAGAAGTGCACCGTCAGGCATAATTACCAACCATGGCATACATGAAATACTTCTTTGGCAGCCTGTAGCTACAATGAGACACTTGGGAGATCCAGTCCATGCCTTGCTAATCGATCATCTCACTGCCACTAGAGCACAGTTGGTATTTTCACTTTACAGCACTCCTTTGCAACATACTCAAGGGAAGACAGATACTCACAGAGAAGCTGATGTGCCTTTAGCAGAATTTGGATTCCTCAGTTTCTTGATAATGGCATATGAAGTTATAATAAATTTCTGAGGCCCTAAGCACGTCAGTCTTTCAGTGCTTCAATTAACATCTATAAAATGGATTTAGATACTGCCACAGCAGCTCTACTACCATGACAGCTGAGCAGCTTACACAGGGAAATGAGACCTACAGTCAGATTTTGCCCTAAAGCATAATTTTTTTTATTGCCCTTAACACACACAACTGAGTTGACTGCCTTCCTATGCACTCTCCACAACGTAACCGTTTCTAGCAAGCAAAATGATTATACTACTTTTACGCTTAATTTGAAGCCTCCTAAAATGACCCTAGGGAGACAGTTGCTCGGAACTAATTTTAACAACATAATTTTATCTGCAATGCCATCATGCTTCTCTAGTCCAATTACGCTCTTTCAAAAAGTCCAGCCAACAGACAGAGATGCAGATACTTGTATCTTACCTACTATTCTCCACAGCTTTCATAGCGTATTCAACTTGAAATACTCTGCCATCTGGAGAAAACGTGGAAGCTGACAAGTCATACTGAAGAAAAAACACAATTCAGAAAAAAAAAAATTATATCTCAGTATTTTCAGAAGTTTATTTACTTAAAAATGCAAGACTCTCACTGCATGACATCAATGGCCATGAAGTACCAGAAGCAGGCTGCCCTCTTGCATAAGATGCATGAACAGCAGCAAACACACACTAACAGCTACAAGAAGTCATTGCGTCACTACTGGATATACTCACACTTCAAATCTCATCAATCCAGATATTGCACGGGTCTGAAATCACCATGCATTATACAATACTTAGAGCCTAAGGGGGATTTCTGTGTGCCTTTTAAATTTATTTTATATTTTTTGGAAAAAAAAAAAAGATATTTAATAACAGGAATATACTTGAAATGTTTAGAACTGTATTATGCACAGAGGCAGGCTCACTCCCTACTGGACAAGCACCACACGAGTACACAGCTGCCTGTGGGGCAGGACCAAAGGCACGAAGAGTGCAAGAGCTCCATGAACGCCTGCTGAACGACCCACCATCTAATCCAAACATGCAGCCCTGCTTTATTCCTGCTGAACTCCTCGGTCCACGCTCGAGGTGGAAGGCGGTAGGAGACCGCGGCTCAGCAGCCACTCTCGGCAGGTAGCAAGCCCTAGGGACAGCCGACAGCCCGCCCGAGGGCCACCAAGGCGGTTCGGCCAGACGTCCGCCAGCCCCGTAAGGCCTGTGCGAGACCTGGGCCGTCACCCGCAGAGCAGAACAAAGCGCCACTCTGCAGCCACCCCCGCGCCCGGAGCGTGGGCTCGCCCCGCGGCCGTTGCAGCGGCGGCAGACCCCTCCCGGCCTGTTTCATCTCCGCACCGGCCAAGACCGAGCCAGGGGAGACGAACTCCGCCCGGGTCCCCACCGGCAGCCCCGCCCCCGACCTCTGATTCCCTCGGCCTAGCGGGCCACAGTGACTCAGCAGCGGCTCCGGCCCCAGCCCCGCTGCGACGAGGCGACCGAGCTGATAGGCCGCCCGCGCCCCGCCAGCCTCCGCGGCGGCCCACCGGGGGCGAGCACGGGAGGCAGCTGCTCGCTCCAGGGCCGCCTCCCCCCCCTCACCGCCAGCACAAAGCGGACCGCTGGGCGGCGCTGCACGTGCTGCCGCCAGGGCCGCCCGAGCGAACAGGCCGCACTCACCCCGGTACCGATAGAGCTCATAGTGGCGGCGGCTCAGCCACAGCTGGACGGAGCCCCCCTCCCGCCTCGGCCTCGTTCACGCTCTGCACCGCCCAACAAGACGCGCTCCCATTGGCTCGCACACCGGCCAACCAGCGCCGGCCAAGAGGGGAGTGCAATCCCCAGCCGCTCACTAGCCGGGAAGGGAGGGGCCAGTGGGCGGGACCACGCGGCCAGGCGATGACGCCAGCCCGCCCCAGGTTGAACAGGAAGGCGGGCGGGGGAAGGCGGAGCGTCGGGCTGGCGCAGCTGAGGGAGCGCGGGGCTTGAACCCGCGAGCGACCCTGCGTCGCTTTGCTGGGGACGGCGGACAGAGGGTGCCGCTCAGCTGAGCTAGGCCGTTCTGCGGAAGGGCTGGTGCAGGGGGCTCGGGTTTCGTGATTCCCTGGGCTTCGGCTTCCCAGGCGTTGTGGGTTAATCCCAGTAGGCAGCTTGGCGTCACACAGCTGCTCCAGCTCTTGTCCCAGGGGGATGGTGGAGAGAACCTGAAAAGTAAAAGGGGGGGAAACTTGTGGGACCATCTAAGGCAGTTGAGTAGGTAAAGAAAGAGCTACATATAATAAATAAAGAATTCCTTCACTACTCCCCTGTTCTGCCAACCAGACCTGCCTTTCTGGGAAGAGTTCTGCCTCCCTGGGGCTCAGGCTGCCATGAAACTTCCTAGCCTCGTACAGCCCTCAGAACATTATCGTAGAATCGTAGCATGTCACAGCCTGGAGGGGATCACTGAGCCCAACTCCCTGCTCCTCGCGGGACTACTGAAAATTAAGTCTTATGACTAAGAGCATCATCCAGACGGTCCTTGAACTCTGCCAGGTTGGTGCTGTGGTCACTTCCCTGGGAAGCCTGTTCCAGTGACTGACCACCCTCTTCGTGAAGAGCTTTTTTCTACTGTCCAATTTGAACTTTCCCTGACGCAGCTTCACTTCATTTCCTCCTGTCCTATCGCTGGTCACCAGAGAGCGGGGACCAGCGCCTCTCCCTTGAGGACGCTGCAGACTGCCATGAGGTCACCCCTCAGCCTTCTCCAAGCTGAACATGCCAAGTGAGCTCAGGCACTCCTCCTATACATTGTATAGATTTAATTATTTTCTTTTTTGATATTATTATTATCTTTTTATTATTTTTATTTTTCTTTAAAGTAGTTTAGTTTCTTTTCAACTCGTAAGTTTCTCTTCAACTCATAACTCTCTCATTTTCTCTCCTGTCCTCTGAAGGGAGACGGCAGAGGGAAAAAAAAGGAGAGGGAAAAAGGGCGACAGGGGAGGGGCCGGAGGGAAAGAAAGCAGACAGAGGGACAGGGGAGGAAGAAAAGGGAAAGGGGCAACCAGGCATGGCAGGGGTGGGAAGCAGAAAGAAGGAAAGGGGGGGACAGAAGATAAAGGGAGAAGGTGGGGAAGAGAAGACAATGGGTGGAGAGGAGTGGGAAGAAAGGTGGAAAAGGGGATGGGGGGGAAGAATGGGGAAAGAAGGAAAGAGGTGACAAAGGATGGGGGCAGGGGGGAGAAAGGGAAAGGTGAGAGGGGGGAGAAAATGAAACTGGGGAAAGGGGGAACGAGGGGGAAAGAAAGGGAAAAGAGAGGACAGGGGTGCAGGGAAAAAAAGGGGAAAGAGGGACAAGGGAATAAGAGGGAAAAGGGGGACAGGGGAGGCTGAAAGAGAGAAGGGGGGAAAGAGCGACACAGGACAGAGGAAAGAACGGGTAAAGGAAGTAGAAAGGGGGAACATGGGAGAAGGAGGAACCAAGACAGGGAAAGGGCTGACAGGGATTTATGGGGCATAATGGGGACAGAGAATGGGAAAAAGGGAGGTAGCTCCCCCCATAGGGAAAGGGGGGGACAGGGGACAGAAAGGAATAGGGGCAGAAAAAGGAAGAAAGGCAGCGTAAAGATGAAAGGGGGAAAGGGCAGACTTGGAACGGGGGGAATAAAAGGTAAAGGAAGTGGAAAGCTGAGACGTGGGAGGAGGAGTGTCAAAGAGAGAGGAAAGGGGTGACGTGAAATGGGGGGGAGAATGGGGAAAGAGTGAAAAGGTGGACAGAGGACAGGGGGAGGAAAGGAGAGGCACGGGAGAAGACAAGGGGAAACGGGGAAAGAGGTGACAGCAAGCAGGGGGGTTAGAAATGGGGAAACACGGGATGGTGGGAAAGTAAGGGGGAAAGGGAGGACTCGAGATGCTCGCCCTACCCCCTGCAAAATACTTTCACCATCACCCAAATAAAGAAAAACGATATCACCAACTTACACGGTACGCAGCAAAACCCTTGAAAAAAACCCAAGTTCTGTCTTCAGTCAAGTTGGGAATTCCTCAAAATGCAGTACACCTGGAATAAAAAAAAAAAAAGCCTCCTATTCAACTCCTCCCCCACGATGCTTCCCAGAGGCACGGTGGCTTATCTGGCGGCTCACACGCGCAGCCAACGAAGGCAGCGAGCTCCGGGTGCTCTGTGCTGGTGGTGCGCTCTGTCGGGGATGGCTGGGAGGGGTCCTTCCTCGCTGCAGGGACCGTCTGTTCCCGGCTGGAGGCACCTGCCTGGTGGAACCCCTTCGTTTTCCTCCTCAGCCAGTGCTGGCAGGCGGCTGTACCCAGGCACCCCCTTGGAAGCTAGAGACCCTTGGCAAAGCAGACCCATCCCCACTGCAGCCTTTTTAAGCCCTTGGCCCAGCCCCTGCTCACCTCATGGGTCCCACCTGGGCTGCCTCAGCCCCAGCTGGAGCCCGCTGGGAACAGGGGCCTCTGCTGAAGCCCCACAGCACATCACCCCCTCACCTGAGCCTGTCCCCCATGGCCACCTCTGCATCATCTTCCTAGATGCTCTCCCTCCGCTTTTAGGGGGAACCCCATGTGACACACACCGTCCCCCCCCCCAAAAGGTCTTGTTTTGACTTAAAAATACCATCCAGAGTAACACTACAACCTGCTGTTAAAAAAAAGAAAAAAACACAAACAAACAAAACAAAAAACACAAAACCACAAACATTACACCCCACACAAAGCAGCCTTAGCATCGCAGAGATGCAGTCTGCTTCACTGCTGAACAGCCCCTCCCACATAGATCTGCTCATCCCAAGACAACCCCACTAATTAAAGAGCTGCCCACACCACCTGCTGATAGCTACTTGATGGGAGTTGACTCTACCACCTTTGCCTCAACAGCCTTGTTAGATCCCGAGGAACATGCCGAGCCCCTTGAGTGCAAAGAGCAACAAGGACATCAAAACCTAAGGAAAGCCCAAGACACAGAAGACAGAGCACACAAACTACGCAAGGGCAGACACAGGCCGGAGCTGCCCTACCCAGCACATGCTGGCTTCGTGCTGAAGAGGCACCCGCTCCCGTTACCTCCTCAGAGGAGACTGCTCCCGCACAGCCCTCTGCTCTACCCTGACTTTAAAACTCCTCCCTGAAACCCTCAACCTTGGCCCCCTGACACAATCTACGAGGGGCCTGCTACAAGCTGCAAAAACCCTAGCGACACCGTGGCACTCTGCGGGCGATGGGGAAAGGTGATGAGCCATGCCATACCCTGAATGGCGCTATGCCTTACATCCCGGCTGCTTTCTTGAGAAACGCTGAAGTGCCATATATGCAGATGCATACAAAACGCTCAACCTAACCCCTACAAGATATTTTCTCATCATCAACCCAATTAAGAGAAACAACATCAGCAACTCACACAGCACACTGCAAAACTGATATAAACAGACCAGTTGCCTCTTCAATGCAGTCAGGAATTATAGGAAAACGCAGCGCTCCTAAAATAAAGGAAAGCATACTATTAAACCATCTGGGCACCCCTAAACACTCATCACAAAGTTACTGACCTGAAAAAAAGGAAACAAAAAAGCAGCACACCAGTCAACTTTCTACTATACAGGTGGCTGGAGGTTTACTGGTTCCTGAAGGTCTTAGCTCAGCCTTCTTACCCTCACCTCTGCCTCCCTACATGCCGAAACACGCCGGCCCAAACAGCTGAGCCTGCCCCAAGGCTGCAGCCAACTGAAGGCCCAGCAGAGCACGAACCCCGGGGGGGGCCCAGCAGCAGAACCAGCTCCTCTGCCGGGGCTGCGGCTCACGCACCCCGGGCCCTGCCCACCACCCTTCCCACAATCCCCTGGGAAAGGGGCGGGCCCAGAAGACGTCCAGGCGGCCCCAGAGGCAGCAGGCCCTTCTCTCCTGCTTTATGTTCCCAGCAGGCGAAGCGCCACGCCTTTTGAGTTCCATTTGGGACTCGTCTCTGGTGATTCTCTTACCGCTTTTGTTGCCGTGGAGAAGAGAGTTCTGCAGGGG
Source organism: Larus michahellis (assembly GCF_964199755.1). NCBI lineage: Eukaryota > Metazoa > Chordata > Aves > Charadriiformes > Laridae > Larus > Larus michahellis. The sequence continues at coordinate 27,964,374 of NC_133899.1, read as the reverse complement.
TCGCTTTATTTTGGCGATCTTCAGATATTTTTGTGGTTAACTCTTAATCGTGCTGTATGGTTTTGTAAGAGTGCTGGAAACGTGCGATTTCCAGAAGACTGAAGAGCACTTCCGGGAACCTGGCCGACCAAAGTGCCATGGAGACGCGCGTCGGCGGACTGAGGGGGCCCCCTGGAGGACCAAAGTGCCATAGAGACGCGCGTCGGCGGACTGAGGGGGGCACTTTCCGGGTCCTGGAGGAGCCGGGCCATGGAGATGTACAGCCGGAAAACTGCCGGGCACTGCCGGGGACACGGTAGCGCATAAGAGCCGATGTTGGAGCGCCGCCAGCCACTCCCGAGGCCGGGCGGGCGGCACCGATCGCGCTCCAGGTGGCGCGGAGCTCGCCGGAGTCCCGGCGGTCCCGGTTCGCCCTCCGGTCGCCGCTTTCTCGAGACCGTCGCCGGACCGGCCTCCGCGAAGCCGCGGCTGCGCACGAGCTGCGGAACCAACGCACGGCGCCGCCGGGGGCCAAAGCGGGCCCAGGGAGGGCGGGAGGCGGGGCCATAGCGCAGGCGCGGCTCCCCAGCTGCAGGACCGGCCTTCAGCCGCTGGGCGGCAGCATCACCTCCATTATTTACACACGTACGTATAGGGCATTTATCTTATCTGTTTACACTTACATAGAAAGTCTGCTTAGACTTATACGTTAACACTTATAATACCGAATATATATTTAGACTTTCTGCTTACACATCTATTTTGGCACTAATATCTTTTTATAAATACAGTTTTTTAAGTATTTTTATATTCTAGGATCTTTTATATAACACAGAATCATAGAATCCTTAGAGATAGAGGTTTTTATTTTGAACTTATTTTACATACATAAATTAATATTATTTCTCCATATATATTTCTCATATATAAATGAGAGAGCTTGTTCTCTATTTCAATGCCTCACGCCCATAGTTACAGGTTCTCACGTTTTTTAATGCATCCCAAGAATTTTCAGATGTTTTGGGGCTGTGAACCACCTCTTTTGGGAGACCCTCACGTAAACCCCCCCCAGTCCCCCACTCACCTGCTCCTCCGCTGCAACACTGCTGCCCCGGTGATGTCACAGTGTCCCAAATGACACCATCACCCCCTGAGACACACACACAGACTTCTATTCCCCCCTAAAAAAGGCCCAAAACGCCCAGACCAAGAGCTGCCCCCTTCCCCTCAGGGGGGCTCCGCCACCGGCTGCAAACCTGGGCTGGGGCATCTCTCGAGCAGCACGCGATGCCTACAACGAGGCACCTGGAAAACAAAAATCCCCAGTTATACCTCAGCATCTTAAAAAATAGCCCAGAAGAGAGTGGAGGAATTCTGTCAGAGGGACAGGACAGGAGCTGAGCTACAGGAGGATTCTGGGGAAACAGCTCAGCTCCAAACACAGCACAGCCTTCAAAAGCCAGCGCCAGCTCAACTCTTGAAGTCAGGGTTACGGCTAACCGATGCCATTTGGAACACGTTCTTAGCGTAACAGTAAACCTTCTCAACGGTGTTGGGAAATGCCTTGTCCCTTCCCTTTCGGTGAAAAGGTGTGCATTACGTTTATATACATCAAATAAAAATACTTACGCTATAAAAGTATCTGACTTTCTTTGGGCACTAATTTCACTTGCATAGGTGTGAACTGATACCATAACACTATCTCTCTCCAAAATACACAGTTATAATTGGACTACAAGGTTTTTTGTGTGCTACACAATGAGGAGGGACATCTGGCCAGTGGCACTGCCTGAGGGAGATGCTGCTGGGCTGCCAAGGAAACGCGCCACTGAAAGCCAGACAGAAATAAGTACTTCAGAGCATGCTGTCTAAATATCAGGGGGAAAAAAATCCGTTACATTCAGTTGCCTCTTTTTAAAGCTTTAGAGCAAATACCTTCCTCCACCTCCAAGGCACCTTGTGGCACTTCATCTCCCTTCCCCTCTCTCTCGTCCCATCAGAGCCCCCGTCGGTCTCTGCTCCGCAGCTCCTTTATCCTCCTCTCTGCATCCAGGGGCTCCCCGCTCGGTTCCTCTCTCACTCACTCACTCACTCCATCTCTCCTTTGCCGACATGCTGTCGGGCTCCGGTGCTCCCAGAGCATTTGGCAGGAACTGGTGTCTCCTGGGAGAGGGAAGCAGGTGTAATGGCGGTCCCAGTGGGATGCAGGGGGTACCAGCGGGGACTCCAGGGGGTCACAGAGGGCTCTGGGATATCCTGGGGGAACCCAGGGGACTCTGGGGTATTCTAGGGGGTGTGTGGGAGGGTCCCAGGGAGAACGTGGAGGGGTCCCAGAAGGCTCCAGGGAGTCCCAGGGGAACATGACGAGTCCTGAGGGAGTCCTGGAGGGCCCTGGGGAGGCTCTCAGGGGGTGTGTGTGGGGGTCCCAGGGGGACGTGGTGGGTACCGGCAGGGGCTCCAGGGAGTGCCAAAGGGCTATGGGGTGTCCTGGGGGGTTCCAGAGGACTGTGGAAGATCCTGGGGGTGTGTGGGAGGGTCAAAAGGGGCTCCAGAGGGTCCCAGGGCATCCTAGACGTCTCTAAGGGGGCTCACAGGGGGATGTGGGGCATACCATGGAGGCATCCAGGGAGTCCCAGTGGGGCCTGGGGTGTCCCAGGAGGGTCACAGGGAGCTCCAGGGGATCCTAGAAGGCACCGGGGGTGCTCTCAGATGTGAGGGGTCCCAACGGGATGTAGGCGGTAACAGGGGGTGCTCCAGGGGGTCCCAGAGGTCTCTGGGGCATCCTGGGGGGCTTTGGGGGGGATCTGTGGGGTACTGGAGAAGGTGTGGGAGGGTCCCAGGGGGCTACAGGGAGTTCTGGGGGAATGTGGGGGGGACCCATGAGGGTCCCAGAAAGTCCTGGGGAAGACAAAGGGTCCCAGGGGGCCCTGGAGGACTCTGAGGGGCTCTCATGGGGTTGGGGGGAGGTCGCAGAAGGGTCCCAGGGGGATGTGGGGGATACCGGGGCCAGGCTCCAGTGGGTCCCAGAGAGGGGGGATCCTAGAGCAGGTGTCAGAGTGACCAGGAGGGCTCCAGGGGATCCTGGAGGGCTTGGAAGGGTCCCAGAAGTCTCCAGGGAGCCCTAGGGGGAACATGAGGGGTCCCAGGAGATTCTGAGGGGCTCTCAGGGGGTGTGTGGGGTCCCACAGAGATGTGGGAGGTACTGGGGGGAGCTCCCAGAAGGCTCTGGGGGATTCAGGGGGGCTCAGCGAGGTCCTGAAGGGTGTGGGGGAGGGTCCCAGGGGTCCTGGAGGCCTCTGGGGGGCTCTCAGGGGGTAAGAGGGTGGTCCTAGGACAGTCCCAGGGGGACGTGGTAGGTACTGGGGAGGAACTCCAGGGGGTCCCAGAGGGCTCTGGGGCTTTCTGGGGGGCTCCAGAGGGGATCTGTGGGGTCCTGGAGGGGGTGTGGGAGGGTCCTACAAGGGTCCTTGGGGGAATGTGGGAGGTCCCAGAAGGCTCCACGGAGCCCTGGGGGGAACACGAGAGGTCCTAGAGGGTCCCGGATAGTCCCAGAGGGGTCCTTGGAGAACATGAAGGGTCGCAGGGCATCCTGCAGAGCTCTCAGGGGAAGCAGGGGGTCCCAGGAGATTCTAGGGGGTCTCAGGGGGATCCTGAGGGGTTTGGGGGATCCCAGGGGTTGTGAGAGGGCTCTGGGGGGTCCCAGGCTGTCTCAGAGAGCTCCGGAGGGGTCCCAGTATCCCCATACCTGTGATGTGGACGGTGACGGCACAGGCCCCCAAAGAACAACTCATGTGGAGGAGGCAGCCTGCGCTGGCGGAGGAAAGGTGGCAGAGATGGAGGACGCTCCCTTGAAGACAAAGACAATGACCTTGGAGGAGTCGCTGAGCCCCTCGCAGACCCTCGGCTACAGCTTGCTATAGTGCTCCTTGTCCTGCGGGAGGGGGCACAGTGGAGGGGAGGGTCACAGGGACACCCAAATGCCGGGGGATGCCTCGACGCTCCCCTCCCACCTCTAGTCCCCCTGCACACCCCATCACCCCTCAGACCGTCCCCATCTCCCTCTCACAGCCCCACTTCAGGCCATTGCCCCCCTCCCAAGCTCAGGTTTCCCCCAGCACCCCCCCACACCCCCCAGCTCAGGGCTCCCCTCATGCCCCCCCTCCCCCCACCCCGGCCTCCCCAGGACTCCCTTCAGCCCCCCACATCCCCTACCCAACCCCCTTCAGTGCCACTCCCTCAGACCCCCCCCGTTTGCCTCCATCACGCTCTCAGGACCCCCCTCCCCACCGTCGGGGCCCCCTCAGCCCCCCATTCCCCCATCCCCCTTCAAGCCACCCCTCACCCCTCGGCCCCTCAGATCCCCCTCAGCCCCCTCGTTACCCCCCCGAGAGTCCCTTCAGCCCCCCCCATCATCCCTCAGTCCCCCTCGGGGACCCCTCAGGACCCCACAGTCCCTCTCAAGGCCTCTCCATCACCCTCAGGACCCCCGTCCTCCCCCTCAGCCACTCCCCAGGGACAACTCAGCGCCCCCGTTCCTCCTCAGAACCCCCGTGTTCCCCCGCCTCAGCTCCCTCAACGACCCCTCGGGGCCACCACAGCCCACCTGCTCCCCCCAGCCTCCCTCAAGTCCCACCCTCAGCCCCCCCCAGTCCCCTTCGGGATCCCCCCAGCCCTCACAATCACCCCTCGGAGCCCCCTCAAGGCCCCCGCCACGTTCCCCGCCGCCTCCCGCTCACCTTCACGCGGTCCAGCTCCCTCACGACGTGCTCGCGGCGGCACCGGGGGCCGGGCCGGGCCCGACCCAACCGAGCGCCCGCCCGCCGGTCCCCACTGTCTGCCCGGACCACGCGGCTTCGATTTCGAGCCGGCCGCCATTTTTCCCCAGCCCCCTCTGCTACCAGAACGCCCCGCCCACGACGCGCGCCCATTGGTCGCCGCTCCGCCCCCCACTCACCTTATTTGGAGCAGCGCCGCTCCATTGGTCCACCTGCCGTCAATCCCCACCGCGCCGCAGCCCCTGCGAGCGAAACGACCAACGGGAGCGAGGCGAGGCGATCTGCCCTATGGGAGCTCTGATTGGCCCACCCGCCCGTCTATCCGCCCGGCAGCGGTTGCAATGGCTCAGTAGAGGTGTACGGCAGAAGGGAGCGCGCATGCGCAGTATAGTCGTACGGCGGAAGAAGGGCGCTGTACTGCACACGTGCGGTCCGCATGCGAAGTAGAGGTTTACGGCCCAATTGGGTGGCCCGCATCCGGAGTAGAGCTATACGACGCAATGGGTGACGCGCATGCGCAGCACAGTCTTACGCCACAAGGGCAGCGCACGCGCTTTCCAGCTACAACGCAGTACTGCGGGCAGGACGCTGCGCATGCGCAGTAAAGCGGTACCGCACCGGGGGTCGCGCGTGCGCAGTACAGCCGTACGCCAGCGCGCTCACTGCTGCCACTTTGCGGCCACAATGCAGTACAGCAGGCGGGGAGGCAACGCATGCGCAGTCCAGACGTGCGGCAGAACGGAGCGGGCATAGCATCCTTAGAGAGGTTTTTTTTGTTTTGAGCTTCTTTTAGATACAGAAATGATTATTTTTCAATAGCTATAAAAAGGAGAGCTTGTTCTCTATTTCAGTGCCTCGCCCCCGGAGTTACAGGTTTTAACACCACACCACCCCCCCACCAAACTTTCAGACAGTTTGGGGCTGTGACCCGCCTCTTTTGGGGGGAACTCCACGTAACCCCCACGTCCCCCACTCACCTGCTCCTCCGCCGCATCATCGCGGTGTCCCAAATGACACCACCACCACCCCTCCAGCCACACAAACACACACTCCCTTTTTTTATTCCACCCAAAAAAGGAAGACAAGGCCCAGACCGAGGGCTGCCCCCTTCCCCTCACGGGGGCTCCGCCACCAGCTGCAAACCTGGGCTGGGGCATCTCTCGAGCAGCACGCGATGCCTACAACGAGGCACCTGGAAAACAAAAATCCCCCGTTAGAGTTCAGCGTGCTAGGAAAGTAGCGCAGAAGAGAACAGAAGAATTCCCTCAGACCGAGGGACGGGACAGGAGCTGAGCGACAGGAGGATTCTAGGGAAACGCCTCAGCTCCAAACACAGCACAGCCCTCGAAAGCCAGCGCCAGCTCAACTCTTGAAGTCGGGATTAAGGCTAACCGATGCCATTTGGAACACGTTCATAGCGTAACGGCAAACCCTCTGGTGGGCGCTGGGAACCGCCTGGCCCCTTCCTCCCAGCGCAGCCACAGGGAGATCCGTCACCCTGCGTGTGGGGCGGCAGGACCAGGCTGGGCCGTAACCAGAATCCACGCTGACGGACCCACCGCTGCAGCTATAGCCCTGGTGCTGTTACCTGAAATAAAAGCCCTCGAAACCAAAAGTAGTTTAGAGAGGAGATATTGCTTTATTCGACGTCGGGTGCTAGGGGGAAAAACGCACAAGTCTAGCACACCTTACCGGGCATATCCACCCATTATTTATACACAAAATATTCTCATAATTCCACCTACTTAACAGATAATTCCACCTAGGCTTACCTATTCATTAGGATGACCACATAGTCTTTGCACATGCGCATCAAATTTTGCTGTGTCAGCAAAACACTTCTGCGCAAGTGTGACTGTCTCAGTGGTCGTTTGGGTAAGGAGACCCTTCCTCACAATATCCTTTTAAGGTATTGAGTCATCTCAGGACAGTGAGAGTTTACTGTAAGTTTGCCAACTTCTTGAAGATAATAAGGATGTTCTTTGAAGCAGCCCTAACTCCATCCTAATTGATATATGAGTACATACTTGACACATAGAAGAACATTGAAGTGATTAACTACTTCTGGTTGTCTCCTCTTTATCACTATCTGTAACATCAGCTCAGTGACTAACTATTTTTACACAGTAATCAAGTCAGTATTTAGCTACTTTCTCACACAGTAAGAAACAAATATTTTAGGAACAAAGCAGAGGCCTGTCTTTGGTAACAGCGCTGCTGCTGCCATTCACCTCGTTTGCAGGGTTGATGCAGCCGAGAAGGACGGGTCAAACCCTGAAGAGCCAAAGGAGCAATAAAGAACAAAGCTTGGTCATTCGCTCCATGCTGAAAAAGGTGTGCGCCTACGTTTATATACGCTCATTAAAAATACTCTAAAAGTATTTGACTTTCCTGTGGCATTAGTTCAATTTGCACGGCTGTGAACTGATACCACTAAACTACCCCTCACCAAAATACAGAGTCATCATTTAACTGCAGGGTTTTTTGGGTGTTACACAATGAGGAAGGACATCTGGTCAGCGGCACTGCTCGACAGAAATGCTACTGAGCTGCTGGGGAAACACGCCACTGAAAGCCAGACAGAAACAGAAGTACCTCAGAGCACTCTGTCATAATAGCGGGGAAAACCCGGTAACACTCAGTCGCCTCTCTTTTTAAACCTTTAGAACTGACAACTAACAGCTTCGCTCCGCCTCATAAATTGTATGCTACAGCTATTGGGCAGTTGCACTTTAAACAATGCAAGTCAGTGGGTAAATTATACAACGTTACCTTTTTTGGTTTTTAAGTTTAATTTTGCATAGAAAAATCAGCAACAAAAAAACCCCAAATGGTTTTACTTTTGAGGGTTGGGGGTAAATCAAATCCCCGGTGCCACAATCCATCAGGCTACCAAAAAGCACCAGCAGATGGGCGAATGCTTTTGGCTGCATGACATGCCCCGGAACAGACCTTATGTTGTTTTTAGTGTTTTCTTAAAATATTTCATACAAAAACTATGGAAGGAGAGCTGACAAAACCTTCCCGTTAACTTCAAAGTCCACACTTAGGAAAAAAGTGGACATGCATCGCAGATGTACCTCGTACTCACAGAGCACTCCGGATCCTTTCCATCTGTCCTGCACTGTCACAGCACAACAAAAGGGCGACCACAGAGAAACGCTGGCAGTTGACACATTCTGCTGAGAGAGGGGAAAAAAAAACAAAACCAAACAACCTGGAGCACGAAGCTGGGTAGGAATCTAAAGCTTCCTTCTTTCGCGAAGGTTTGTGAAGACTGCGGCCAAGTGGAGGAAAAAGTATTCGGCACCATCTCTGGCACAGTCGTCGATACGGGTCACTAGATCTTTGCATTTTTTTAGACAACCCTGACTTTTTTGACTCACTGGCAGATTTAGTTGCACTAGAGCCACTTTCCCAGGTAGCCTGGGGCTCTTAAGTCGCTTTCCTGGCGACTTCATCTTCAAAAACACCTTATTTCGCTCTCCCAGGGGCTGGGACAAAAACATCAAACCTCCATGACTGCTCCCACACCAAAGCTGCCAGGAGGCAAAGCTGTGGCTTGTCCTCGCTGTCTCTTGGCAGTGTTTTCATCACCCCAAAAACCCTTGGGGTTGCACGCTTTCCTGGGGAATTCACACCCCCCCCCGCCCCATGGGGAATAATTTTTCCCTTCCGTCTGCTCTCAGGCAACTCCCCAGGCTACCAGAAAAAACACGCCACTGAAAGCCTTCAGAAATGCAGAACTTCAGGGGATGCAAAATATCAGAGGAAAATAGCCCGTGACATTCAGTTGCCTCTCATTTTAAACAAGTACAACAAATACCTGCTTCAGTACGCCTTATAAAATGTATGCCACAGCTATTTGGCAGTGTCAGTTTAAATGAGAGTCAGTTTGTAAGTTATAAAAATTTAGCTTTTTTTTTTTTTAAAAAGTTTCATTTAGCATAGAAAAACCAGCGAGATAAGAGATCTCCCACAAATGGTTTTACTCTTGAGGGTCGGGGGGGGGGGGTGTGTGGGGGGGGTGTGGGAAATCAAATCCCCGGTGCCGCAATCCATCAGGCTACCAAAAAGCACCGGCAGATGGGCGAATGCTTTTGGCCGTGCTTAACACAAGGAGGAACAGGGTTTTATGAGGTCTCAACTGTAACAACTGAGAACACAAAGGCCAGCAAAGAAGTGCAAAGAGAGCGCAAAGTCTTGGTGCTCAGTGACTTCTGCTGCCCAGCGCTTCATCTCTGAGGACACGCTCTGACGAGAACTTCATAGAAAGGCAACTGCTTTGAGCAAGAAACGCTTCCATTTCCGAAAATCTCTTTCCAACCGATGTCAAAATGACACACCGTAGGTTACGGACAAAGGACATGATGGAAGCAACAACTCACCAAAACCACATCAGGACTCACTGTCACTAGTTACGAGGCTGCTGGTGCTTCGTAGGAACACCTGGAAAACACGCAGAAGCGAGACGCTGCTTTGTCCCCGTTCGTCCATGTCTCTCCTTTGACCTGGATCGCCTTTAGGACAGACGCCAGTATCTCAGCAAGGTTTCTCAACTCCCGCTATAAGATATCCTAAAGACTTATTGACTGAAAAACCATGAAGCTTTTATCGTGAACAGAGAGTCTGCTTCTCCTCAACATCTGAACTCCTACAAACAGTTTCTTCCCCTCTTAGTACCCAGTTTTTTTCACAGCATTGCTTAACGGTAAGCACACAGAAAGAGAAGACTGTGCTTTCAGGAAGAGAAAATAAACACAGGGAGGTAAGCCTTGCATGGGCGTAACGTGCTCAAAGAACGGACCTTATACTCTTTTTAGCGTTTTCTTAAACTATTTCATACCAAAACTATAGAAGGAGAGCCGACAAAGCCTTCATGTTAACTTCAAAGTCCACACTACAAGGACTTTCCGGTCCTTCCCAGTACCGCCAGCACTTTTATGCAGGCGAGTAGCTTCATAGCTTGTCTAAAATTATCCAAACGAAAGCTGTAGCCAGGGAAGAGGAGTGACAAAGAAAAGGAGAGGTCAAGCAGCAAGAGAGCTCAGCAGGCTGCCACCTGAGGTCAACAGTGCATTCTGTTTTTGAAAGCACAGGCGCCCCCACCCCAGAAAACAAGCAGACAGACAGACAAAAATCCCAGGACCTCATGTCTTTCCTGGCTGCAGGAGCTCATCCCTGTCTCGGTGTATCATCTCATCAGAGCACCAAGCACAGGCGATCTGTATCCCGAGGACATTTGCATGTGTGTTCAGAAATAGCCCAGACCTCTAAGAGCAGTGTCATTTTTCTGGCTGAACAATCGTAACTCAATTTTAGTCACTGGCATGGTTGTGAGGAAACTAATGAACTTTTAAATGTAGCTTCTCCCTGGGGACAAAAAAATGCGTTAGAGACTGGCTCTCACCCATGAGGGAGCTGCAGGGACGTTAGCGAAAGGGAAGACCAACAGCAGCAACATCCAGTGAAGTTTGGCTTTCATTCTGACCGCTTACTTAAGAGACCCTCCGAGTCTACACCTCAGTCCTAGGAAGGACCAGTCCTCTTCTGTAACGACAAACTTTTTTTGCTTGAAAGTCCAAGACTAAGGCTCCATGGAACAATGTGGACTGAGCCACAGAAAAACACGCCCTCCACAGCAAAGCAATAATAATAATAAAAAAGAATAAAAATCAAGCAACACATTGGCTTCCATCACATTTCAGTCAGTACTTTTCTACTGGCACCTAGGTGCTCAAACATGAACTAGACTGACACCACAGACTAGCCCAAATTGACTTACGCGTAGGAAAAGAAAAGGCTATTTCCCACTTGCCCCTGGAACCGGTTGGAACACACAGAAGAGAAACGCTTGACCCTAACGAGGGTAACAGGCAGCTCTTAATCTATCCTAGCTGAAACTTCAGACTTTGACACCAAAGGAAACCACTCCTAACTACCAAGGGCCCTGCTCAGGCAGGAGGCATGCTCTGTTCACTGCAACTCCTCCTCAGCTTCTCTGCACTGGCAGCAAATGTGCCTTTTCTGCGGCTTTGACGTGGAGTATCTGTAGCATCCCTGAACCTGCAAATGTTTCTCCCCGCTCCCCCAGCCCCACGTGTGCCATTACCTCAGCAGCAAGCGGAATCAGCCGTGCGGGATTCTCTTGCCACACCGCAAAAGGTGACCCTGGGAAAAGAGGAGGCAAGAAATAAGCCCCCGGTTTGTCCCACCCAGCCAACGGGGACAAGCCAGGGGACCCCCATCCCACCTCTGCCCTCAGGAGTGGGGCCAGGACGGACCCTCCACGCAGAGAGAGGGGGTCTGACGCGCATTTCATCTCGAGCCCTCTCCCTGAGCCCAAAGCGACACAATTCCCCCTCTTTCTGAGCCCCCAGACCAGCCACGTGAGCCCGTTTGCCAGCCCCGGGAGGAGGAAACCTGGTCTCCGTGTGGTGCTCCAAACCAGCCCCCGCTCTCCGCGTCCTCCCCCCGTCTGCAGTCTCCCTGGGCGACGCTGAGGGAGCGCAGACACCCCACAGCCCGCCATCCCCAGCACCCACAGGCACTTTGGGGAGGGGGAGCGCTGGGGACCTGCGGGTCCGGCACGGCCCGGGCACCACTTTCTTACCGCCCTGCCGGGCTTTATTTCTCCAGCATCACCGGCACCGCACCCCAAACCCCCAGGCCGAAGGGACCCCGCGGGAAGCCGGGCCCAGCCACTCCCCTAAGACCCGACAATGCCCCGCCTCAGACCCCCTGTTACCCCCAGCCCCGTACAGGGCCCTCCCGCCCCCCTCCCCCCATCACACCTCGTGGCCGCCTTAAGGGCGCCCCGCCGCTCACCTTCACCCGGTCCAGCTGCCTCACGACGTGCTCGCGGAAGCCCCGCGGACCCTGTCGGCCGGAGCGCCCGCCCGCCAGGCCCCACTGTCCGCCCGGACCACGGAGCTCCAACCTCGAGCCGGCCGCCATTCTCCCACCGTCCCCTCCGCTTCCGGAGCGCTCGTGCCCGACCCGCCCACGGCGCACGCCCATTGGCCGCCGCCGCACCTCCCTCCTTGGGCAGCGCCACTCCATTGGCCCGTCGTCGCCGTCAATCCCCACTGCTCCCCACCCCCGGCAAGGTGATCCGACCAATGGGAACGTGGTGCCCGCGCTCTGATTGGTCCACCCTCCCGCCCATCCGCCCCGGGGCTCTTGCTTTGGTGAAGACGCCCCGCCGGCGGGGAATTCACCCAAACACGGCTTTTTCTCCTTAAAAACTTTATGGAGTTGTGGGCGGCACCACAAAATAGACCCGTTGCGTGGCCCGGCCCTCCGGGAGCGCTCCCTGGGGTCCGGCACGGCCGGCACCTGCGCGGCGGGGCGGGAGGCGCGGCCGGGGAGGGCGGGGAGACGGGGCCAAGGGGACGGGAGGCGGTTCGGGGGAGGGCCGTGAGGTGGGGCTGAAGGGAGCGAGGGTGCCCAGGGAAGCTGTGGCCGCCCCATCTCTGGAGGTGTTCAAGACCAGGCTGGACGGGGCGTGGAGCAACCTGGGCTGGTGGGAGGTGTCCCTGCCCAGGGCAGGGGGGTGGAACTAGATGGTCTTTAAGGTCCCTTCCAACACAAACCGTTCTGTGATGCTACGATATCACCGCTCTATTCTCTGGCAGCTCCGGGGCAGTGGGAGACCACAAGCGTTTTAATAGGGTCAGTACAGACAGAAAGACTAGGAATCTAAACTCTGGGCATCTAAACACCTAGACACTGCAAGAGCAAGAGAAAACCAGGACTGTTATTCTGGTGTTGCAAATGGAGAAACGAATGTGAGCCTGACAAAGCCCTGTCCCATCCTTAGGGACCAGACCATCCCCTTCTCTTTTGTGCTTGGACCACAGTGGACATGTGTTACCAGATCAAAGCTTGGTGTGCAGGCACTTCCCCAAATACAAACGTACCTGAAAGGAAAGCAGACTGTGCACATGACTGAGGTATAGATCCTGCCTTCAAAGGGAGGGAATAATTTGACTCTGTCATGGACCGGAGAGGTTAGCTATCCTGCAGGTGACCTCCAAGGCTTGTTCAACTCCCTCCTGCATGTCTAGCAACATATACATAAAGTATGCGAGGTACTGGAGGAGGTAGAACCATGTTTAGGATAGTAATTCCTGTGTCAAGCTGGCTGCAGATTCTGTGACTCTGCAGAGCAACAGGAATTTTCTTAATGCAGGTGCAGTTTAGATACACGCGTTTTTTGGAACAGCCTCTTCCTACATTTCAGACGGATTTAGATGGGGACCAGAAGCCTGCCAGCCTCCAGGGCAGCCAGATGCCAGGCTGCCCTGCAGATGGCAATCCTGCACTGTGGCAACCTGGCAGAGCAGTGCTCCAGAGCTCTGGCTTTATGGCATAAGGGATATTTGGCTTTTACCTTAGGTTTGCTGTGAAGCAGACTGTATCGCCGCATTTTATGGCTTCAGTAAAACACGCTTCAGAGAAGGAGATTCGTAGCTGTTATTTACTTTTGTAAAACAAATGCACAGATTTACTGTGCTGCACAGTCCTCCGTTCCAAAGGTGCGTTGAGAACATCACAATGTTTGCACGCACTGCAGTAGCCCAGGTCACATTTGAGCCCTTGCTGACTGAAGACTTTGTCTGGCGGACATTGCACCCATGCTTTCTCTTTGGTCCAGGTAGTAAAGAGCAAGCAAATGAGTGTTACAAAGAAATACATACAGCTCTCCCTCCAAAATATTTGTCAAAACATTTCCCAACAACTTTCCCTCAAAAAATACCCTACAGATGAAGAAGGAATGGACAGAGAAGGGTGGAGATGGATGGGAAGGAAGAAAGGAAATTTCACACCAGTCTGTCTGGCATCCTACAACCATGTGGCCCTGTGACACGGCATTGCCATTACTAGCAACAGGCCATGAGCTCTGTACTGAGTTTGCAAGGCCTCAGCACCAAGGCTTGTCACGCCTGCTCTGTCCAAACTTAGCGTGACCTGCCTGCAGCTCCCTCTTACTCGGTTAAGCAAGTTTTCTAATTCAGCAGATGTCTGTACCTAATCAGCTGTGCTTTTGCTAATCTTTGTGTGGTACAACCACAGTTTTACAGAGCCCTGGAACTCTTGGTGCGCAGCAAGTTGAAAAGCAGACACATCCTGGGCTGCTTCAGCACGACTGCAGTCAGCAGGTCCAGGGCACCCCCTTGTATTCAGTACTGCATCTGTAAGCCACTAGTACTTACTACGTCAGTAAACTATCAATAAACTGGGGAGAGTGTAATAAAGGGGTTTTAAGGTGGGGCTGAGCATATGACATAGGAAGAGAAACAGAGGGACCTGGGCTTGATTAGTTTGGTGACAAGATTGCTAATAAACAACCTAATAGCTGCCTACAGGTACTTGCAAGGGACTTAAGATTCTGTGATCCAGATGGCCCATCAGCATAATACAGAAAAGGTATAAACTCACTCTTTTCTTGCCCCATTGTTTCCTTGTTTTCCCCTCTCTGTATGCTCCATTTGTCTTATTCTCGTATTCAGCGTCTTTGCTGATGTTTTTGAGCAGAGTCCTTTCTGGTCTGTACTTGTACAGCAAGTAGCAGAACGCGGCTGCTGTTCATGCCTGAATTTCCTGGATATCACGCTATCAGAGCTGGCAGCGATAATAATAGTCTGTTCTGCATGTCCTATAGGTAACTGCGTATAAATAACCACAAAGATGTAAAAAGAACAGAAAGGATGGGAATTTTCATGTTACCTAGAGACAAGACAAGAGCTGCTCTCTCATGTATTCAGCTCATTAACTGCAGCTGTCTGAGGGGGGAAAATACACACGAATGAGCTATGATGTGTAAGTCCCGTCCTGGCCAATACTGGGCCTGGGAACTTCTTCAGTGCTTTCTTCTTCCATGTCAGTTAACAGGACAATTTCTCTCTTTCACACAAATTTACAGAGACAGCAAATTATCTTCTACAACTGACGTGCAAAGTGATCTATTCAGCCTTGATAAGAGTAAGCACACACAAATGAATGAATCCTAGTTGATTCTTCCACTCATCCCCTGAATACACCTGGTTCTAGGATCATGGACACTGCTCAGCCCATAAATGCAATCTGCCTGGAAACAGGATTCTTGCACTTTCATGGGTTAAGTCAGCAACAGGTTGGGGAAGGAATTGCTACTAGAAAGTCAGGATGGGGCTAAGCCCCGTAATGGGTCTTTCTGACAAAAGAGCTAAAAAAAATTTAAAAATTGAACCTTCGCTTGCATTTATTAGGAGGAGAAAATGGTGAAGTAATGATGTGTGTTTCTCTGCCATTTAGGTGTTACAGAACAGGCAGCCATGAAAAGCTTGAGCCCTGGCTCCAAATACTGGCAAATAAGTAAGGGTGCTGTTAGAGTATGATATAACAAAATGAAGGAAGGTGTCATTTTCTTTCCTTCAAATTAATTAAAGCAAAAAACTGTCACCCTTTTCTCAACAATATCTTATTCTAAGTCCCCAAAAGAATCTTCACATTTCAAGTTAGTTTGCATGTGTCAATATAAAATGCCGCTTCCAGAAACAACCATGCGGTTGAGTAAAAGCAGGAGTTATCTTGAATGTAGAGGAATTCTGAAATAAATCACATTGAAATTTTTTTTTTCTCTGAAAAATCTCCTGTATTAAAAAAAAAATAGTTTGCAAGTAACAAAGAAAAATTCAAATGCACACCAAAAACCCCACAGCCAAGAGTCCCTTGGAGCGCTTTGGACCCCAAAATAAATGTGGGTCTTTAGGTTTTTTTATCCTAACAGGAGAATTGATGGCAACAGAGGCTTTTCTCTATCCAGTATCTTTTCTTTCATAAAAATTAGACTCCTTGCAGAAGTAGTATCCTCGTAGCATTTTCGGCAGTTCACTTGGGATTAACAGTGAAAACTGAGATGATTAAAGTTCAGGCTAACTGAAACTGCTGCTCTATGAACAGTGCTTTCCACTGTAGCACACAGACAAAAATAATGGTTTTCATTCTTTCATGTATCCTCTGATTCTAACATGTTCATCTGTCGCTCTTGGGATTTCAGACTTGTCTCTCCTGAAAAAGAAAGAAAGGGAGAATGTTCGGTCTCTTTACAGAGGGAGGAATCAGGGTAAAAGCAGAGCTAGATCTAGAAACTTGAACTTAGTGGCATCTGCCTCCAGGAGAAATCTGTTGGTGGCATCATGACCTATGCCAGCTTTAATCATGGGCACTATTACTACAAGAAGGAGAGAAATAGGAGAAGAAATGTCAGGTATATACAAAAGAAAGTCACCTGGAGGAGATAATTTGGAAATATATATTCTCCCCATCTCCTAAGAGAAAGACGAAGGACAGTTAATGAACAAAGGCAAGAGTTTAAAATGAAAACAAGGAAAACTGTGTTAGGCAATATATGATTAGACTGAGGAAATTATTGCCTTAGGAAGTTATTGAGGTCAAGAAGCTAACAGGATTCAAAATATGATTGGCTGCTCTAAAGAATATTTAAAGATATGACCAAACATCAATAAGAATTTTGGAAAGTATATTCACTTTTCTAAGTCAGGCCATAACCTTTATGAGAGACAAAGATGAGTTAAAGCAGTTAACATAGTTCATAATGAAGGGCAGATGAGAATATCAGATTATTTCCTTTGTCCTCATCTATCATGGTGCACAAAATTCTCAAGTAAGTGCCTTGTATCAGAATCCCAGAAGCCTTTACTGGGCTAAAGCATTTCAGACTTCGGACACTAGAGTGTAAGCCTCTGAAATCAGGAAAGGCTTCAGTTCTAGCAATGTCTGAAGTCTCTGAAAATGCCAGGCAGCTAATTAAGTGAAGCAGGATTGAGTATTCCCAGTTGCTGAACCTGACAAATGAGCAAGAGATAATCCCAAAGCTGCCAGTCAAACTGACCTGGGTTGGGGTGAGGTTTTGTGGGGGCCTCCTTCCTTTCCAGCTCCAAATGCACAGCACAGGGGTAGAGAAGAAAGAGGCATCTTCACACTGCTCAGGACAATTACTCAGGTTATCAGCATCTCATGACTGGCTGCAGCCAAATGCTGAGAATCCTTGTGCTGTAGGAAGAAATAGATCTTTCTCCTCTACCTCCCTTAACGTGCTTGGTTAATTGTACAATGAAGGAAAATGGCCACCTGAGAATTATAGTTGTCCAGCTGAAGTGAAAAATGTGACATAAAGCTGCAGCCACTGACTCAATGTAGAGCTGAAACTGTTAAGCCTATGTCAAGGTTGGCACTTCTGTGCTCTGCAAGACCCAGAAGCTGGTGAGAAAGGGGACTTGGATGCACAGTCCAAGACCAGGGTCACCACTGTGACCCTCTGATCAGGTAGTGCACAGAGGCTGATGCTTGTGTTGTCTGAAGAAGCATTCAGGTCCAGTCATGGTCAGAGATGGGGCTCTGGGGAAGCAGACCACCAGTCTGTTTCTACTAAGGTTTTTTTGTTGTTACCCAGTAGAGCAGAATAGGGGGTCTTTTCGATTTCTGTGAGATGCTCTCCTGAAACACAGGGCCCTCAGTTTAACTTTCTTGGTGTGTTTGGGCACACTGGGAATTGTCTAAGTCAAGCGACTAAACAGAAACAGAAACGCTCCCTGTCCTGCCGTTGTCTCTACACTGGGCAGTGATCAGCATCTGGGGAAGAGGAAATGTGCTGCTATGATGTTCTGGAGTCAGTAGTTTAACATCTCTAGAGAAGCAATGTGTCTCATAAAGATAAGCTCCAGGCTCTATGCTCCCAAAAACTGGCTGGAAAGCCTTCCGTGTGCAGGCAAAAAAGTCATTCAGCTTCACACTGTCCTGGTGTCTGCTTCATACTTAAACCTGACATTCAGATATCTGTACCATTTTGTTGTAAATGGATACTAATTTGTCTACAGATGACATAAGTAAAAGAGAATTCAGTAATTTATTGGTATCAAAAGAAAACACATTTTAATGAACCAGGAAGAGACTTTCGTGTGCTAATTATTCCCTTCTGATGAAGTTAGAAGCAAGAATCTTGTGAATATGGAAGAATAGCTACATGGTCACTGCTTCCTGATTCTGCTTGTGCAAACTGTCTCAGCAAACAGGGAGCTTAGCAAAAGGGCAGGTTAGATTTCATGTGATTCAAGTGCCTGAAGAGAGTGCTCATGACTGCTCACAATGGTGGTGAATCATGGAGTGGCACGATCCAGCTCTTATCTCCCATTTGAATCTGATAAAAGAATGTCCCCATGAACTGGACATGACACCCAGCTCGCCTAGGCGTCCATCTCATGTGAGCAAGCCGTAGATGCTCACAGAAGGAGCATGTGACCGTGCAACCATGTAGGTACATTCACGTGGGTGTCCAGAAGCACACAGCTGCCAGCCATGCAGGGGATGGGAGTTCCTGAGCCAAAAGAAGTGTTTGCATCACTGTATTTAATCTGTCTCATTGGGCTTCACTTCTTTGAATTCACTGAATTTGTCTAGTCTGTTCTTGAACACGTTTGTACAACTGATATACGCAGGTCCCTGTGGTGAGGTCTGCTGTTTAACTGTGGTCTGTGTGATATCTGTCAGTGCCCTAATGGTCCTAACCTGCCTCGCCGGGAGCATCTCCCCACACCCATGGACCCAGGAGCTCTATTTCAGCTCAGCCCTCGGCCTCAGGACCATGAACCATGTTGGAGCAGTCTCCAGCTTAACAACAGCCAGGTCTCTGGCTGACCATGGAGTCCTTTTGTCCTCGTCTATTCTGAATTTCAACCTCTGAGATGACTTCTTGGCTTGACCTCAGCTCTTCCTTCTCCCTGTGGACCTGCCCTATCGTCACTGGACCTGATCCTAATCCTGACCTGCAGGTTTACTTTCTGGCTTGACCTTGTCACCACGCTATTGCTTTATGCTCTGGACTCATGGTTGGACATGTCCTGCTCCTTTGGTGATGTACTGTGGGACTGTCCCTGGCCCATGAGGGCCCTGCTGGCTGTGGCTCCCTGGTGGCTCCAGGCTCACCTTCCCTTAGGGAGTTGTCCCACTCTTGCTGCACCTTGACTGGAGTATGGATCTAGCCTTAATGGCTACAGATAGATAATTTCAAAGGCTTTTGTTGTCTACTCATACTAAGGGCTATTTTTTTTTTCTGTGTGCTTTGCTCTACATGAACTCTTATTTACATTGTAATTTAGTACCATGAGATTCTTCCACAACTTTCTGCACTAATTTTTTTTTTCCTCTTTACTACTCTGAATAGTTTTGGGTAACGAGAAAACTATGTCACCTCATTCTCTTTTCCATCTCATTTGTTCATATTTGAATATCAGAATTTAAGATCCTCGGCAATAAATAAAAATGTTTTTTTTCTCAATGTGAGGATTGTTGATGAGAGCCTTGACTGTATTTTGGAGGGAAATGTAAGTAGCTTAAGTGATCAGCATGCTTTTCCATCCTTGTTCACACCTTCATTTCTCTAATCAGTAATTTGTGAGGAATGTCTCTAATCCACCAGGGCTAGATTAATTTTCTCCAATATATCATATTTATCCATATACCATTCCAGTTCTGTTGTTGTTTCCTATTTTTACAGGTTTGCCTGGTGCAGATATCAAACCTATGGACCTGTACTGCTTTGCATCCCTCAATTTTGCATCTCCTTCCATTCCTTTGATGGTGAGGCTGATTTGTGTAACCTATTAATTAACACTTTGGAAGTTCACACTGGCATTCTGTTAGTTTCTGGGTAGATACTAGCTCATCCTTGTCATTTACTAATACTCAACTTATCTATCTATTTCAACACATTCTACTAACATTTCTTTCTGAAGCGGTTCCTCCTCTCCCTCTGTGGAGAAATGCTCTGTGCTGGAAGCTGCTACACAAGGAACACTGTTGTAGAGAGTTAATTTTATTTTTCTACTACAGCCTTACCTTTGGTGGGTGCTCCAGGAACCTCTTGGTCATCTGTCAGCATTAAGACTTTCCAGTAAGTTTCTTACTTGCAAAGTGCTTGAGAGAGTATTTACTATTACTTTGAAATTTTTTAACAAAGATTACTGAGGAATAACTTTCTGACCTTATTAAGTTTTTCCAGATAACTTGAGAAAACTTACGTTCTCTTCTGTTCTCATTGTCTGGAAGACCATCTGCTTCTTCAAACATTTTCTTCTTTTCATAGTGTCCTTTACTCCACTGTTAAATTACTTCACCTTTTTCCTTGTTGTAGTTTTTACAGTAAGGGGAGTTTTAAAAATCTACTTTGGTCTGTTTCTATGGTATTTTTACCATGGTACATTCTACCTCCCAGTAACTTATCCTTTTGTCTGCCCTTTTTAAGAAACATCTTCATCTCTGTGTTCCCTGCTTTGAAGAACATGTGTCTGTTGTGGATCTAGGAAGGGTTTTGAAATTGAATATATTGCAGTTGTTACTGGAGAGTGGCACTTTGAAAATTGCATTGTAAATCAGAATGTAGTGGTTTAAATCCTAGCATTGTCAGAGACACTTGAAGATTTACAGTAAGAGACCTAGTTTTATCAGATTTTAACAGATTTGTGTCTCTTCTGGAACACTTGCAGTAGCAGTCTTGCCCAAAATCTTCAGGAAGACACCCTACCCGATGTTTTTGTATGTAATGTGCATTAGCATAAAATTATGAAAACTACTACCTTTAAATCACAGTAGAAAAGATCCTGAAATAACACTGTATATAAAACAAGGTTTCAAGAACCCTAAGGGAGATTTAAGCAATACAAATGTGTTTAACTTTTGTGCACACCTGTTCACTTTGTATCACACCTAAATGATGGTGGATTGGAAAAATGGTAGCTAATATGTCTTAAAAGGTAATACAAACCAATCAGTCTTCAGTGCGTAAAAACTTCTGTGATTATTTAATGCATTAACCCAACACATATGTGACCAGAAACATGTTACAAAGGATAACTTGAATTTCGAGTGACAAGTATTTCTCTCTTTCCCCTCTTTTTCTTTTTCTTTTTCTTTCTCTTTTTTTTTTTTTTTACCTTCATGCTTGAAAGATTCTGGGTCTACAGGCTCAGCTCACCCTCCCCTGGTGGGATGGGGTGAAGAATTGGATAGGTGAAAGTGCGAAAAGTCCCAGGTTGAGATAAATACAGTTTAACAGGTTAAGCAAAAGCTGTGCACAGAAGCAAAGCAAAATCAGGAATTCATCCACTGCTTCCCATTGCAGGCAGGTGTTCATATCGAGCAGTGATTTTAACCTGATATTAACCCTAGGAATGATTCCTGACTGCATGAAGCTCTCTTTGAAGTTGTGTTTTAGCAATATTTAAAGATTGCTAGCAAAGGATTCGTTCAGCTGTTTAGCTATTTCCTGTGTATTATCTTATTAGCATTTGTTTGCATAATACCTAGTCTCTTCAGTGTGTTACTCTGCTTGAGTCTAATGCTACTGATTATTTACTGTAGGCTTAACATCACACAGATTTGCAGAGGTTTGCCCTCTGGTGTGTGTTGTTTTCTGTCAATCTTTGCAGAATTCAAAAAACTATTTCTCAAACAACTTATTAAAAAGTCTGCACCAAGACAACAACAAAAAAACCAAAGGCCACCAGTTTGGTCCTAGAATGAGACAGTTTTCAGCTGCGTAGATCATCTCTGGGCAGGAGCTCAAAGCTGGGAAATGGAGAATAAGCACAGTCCTCAATCTCTTTTTGGTGGACCTCTACTAGCTGTTACACTGAAAACATCATACCCTAATTCTGAGGTAAAAAACAAAACAAAAAAACCAACCCAAACACCAAAACAAAACTTAGAGCAGTTTCTTTGCTGCTTTGAGCATTCCCACCCACCCCCCCCGCCCAAGAATCAGCATAGGCTTTCTGTTGCTTCTCTTCTACAGGGGAAGTAATATCTATGTTCGCCTTGGATGACAGACATCATTCCACACTTTTAGTACAAGTTCACAGGTGAACCCCAGCTCTCTTTCTACGTGCATCATTAACTTGTCCATATGCATGTCTTTAACAACTGCTGTCATAGTAAATGGATATAATAGTCAAGCAATAAAGTTTAAACACATAAAAAAATAATCCACAGTTCAGTGGTAGTGCTCAGACTGCGCAGCTATTCTAATCGGGTCTTTACTAATTGAAACAGAACCAATAGACCTTTGAAATGATCTAATCAGTAATGGAAATAAAAAGAAGGAAAGGTGACCTCTCAGCTGACTGTTGGTGCAGAGCTGAAGAGAAGCTGACACCGCATGGGGAACAAGGCACAAAGAGGAGCTGCGTGTTACAGGAATGCGCATGGCAAAAAGGAGAGGGATGCTGGCACGGGCCAGCCCGGGAGCAGCTGATAACAGAGGAGTACATATTCTTCCCTCTGCTCCCATAAAGAAGGAACCAGACAAGGAACTTGTTACAGCTTCTTCATGAAAACTTCCTCATTTTTATTTGGCTGTGAACTGTGCCCTTCAAGACTTTCCTGACTGAAACAGAACTTTATCACATGTATGTCACACAGTATGTAGGGGTATGTGGCTAGAGTTCTGGAATCCTCTTTACCCCTAACATCTGATCTGTTTACCTTGTGGGAATTCTTTGTGCTTGATTCAGGAGTAATTGAGTTTTATGTTATCTTTCTAGGCAGGACTGGAGATATAATTAATAATGATATTAAAATGAGATGAATAGGAACAATTGTACCCTAAAGAAAACTGTTTTGTGAGAATGAGAACATGCTTTCTATTTTCTAAGGAAAGTGAATAAAGAGAAAGGGAAGAGACAGGGATAACAAACCACTGGAGAGAGAAGCATTACTGTGAGAAAGATACCATAGTATAAGACATACAACAGCATGTTGTGTTAAGCTTTAACTAATGAAAGCTACAGGTTTAGAATACATTACAAAACTCTCTTGACATTGATTCTTTGAGGCTTCACTAACTCACAGCAACTTCTCGCAGTCAAAAATGCAGGGTTATTTTTCATCGTATTTCTCCAGTATTTGGCAATTAGTCCAAGCAACTGCCCTGCAACGCAGAGGCTCTCCTCTCCTCACAACTGTCACTGAATGGCTCAGGAGCTGAACATCCACCCAACACATAAGACTGCTGCAGGGTCTCCTAGGATCCCAGCACTCCCCGGTATGATACTGAGGAGAAATATTCACTGATTCAGTGTTTGAACTTGATCTGAGTCTTAAGCTTGGACCTTGTCTGAGTTCAACAGAGCAGAGTCCCGTGTCTGGGATGAAATAACCCTGTGCACAAGGGTAGGTAGGGCTGGCTGCCAAGAAGGCGGCTTTGCAGAAAAGGATCTGGCAGACGTGGTGGACAAGTCAAACGGGAGACGTCAGTGTGCCTTGCAGAAAAAGCCAACTGTGCCCTGGGCTGTGCCAGTGAGATCACAGCCAGCCAGGTAAGGGAGTGGCGCTTCCCTCTGTCATCACTGGTGAGGCTCCACATGGACACTGAGTCCAGTTTGGGGTTCCCCGGTACAAGACACTCGTGGGTGCACTGGAGTGAGCCCACTGGATGCCATTGAGCTGGAGGTGGCTGGAGCCCAGGATGGGAGAGAAGAGGCTGATAAGGTGGTTGTGCCATGGCAATTTAATGTCACAGTGTCAGGTTCTCATCCCTGCCTTTGTCTTGTTCTCCTCTGTGATACCATACCATGATGGATAATTTCTCAGTCACATGGCAGTAAGTGCACCGTGGTGATTCCTGAATGGTGGACCATGCCTAAATTTAAGTTGAAGACTGTGAATCAGTTCTTTCTGCTTACCGTCGTCTTCTTTTTTAATTAAGAGAGGACGTTGCTACCAAGAACTGTTGCACTGAGGACCCTACTGACCAGACCAGTCATCCCAAGGACCATGAGAGTGCACAAGACAAAGAAAGAACAAATCGAAGAAGCAAAGAGACTAGTGACTGATTCAGTCAGCCAAAGGATGAAAGAACCTTTGCACTGAGCCGAGCTGTTTTTGTGCCTAAGTTAGATTTCACATTGGTGCCATAAATAACTGTGACATTTGTTCACTGACAAGTACCAGAGTAATCCCAGCCTTACAGTTGTCTAAGAGAGAGAGAGAGACAGGTATAGAGATAGACTGTAGAGAGATAGACAGATATTTTCTGGGTATTAACACAACAAATGTAATGAAAATAAACGTACTGAAGATTTTACCTTTGAGACAGCAGAGCTGAGAGGTCAGCAAGCTGGAATTTCCTATTCCTGAGTTTTGGGTTTAAATGCTTTATCAACTTTGAATCTTTGCTGTTCATTTACGCCGAACTTGTGATCAAAAAACACCTATGAACATTACGTGAGGAAAGAGGAAAGTAGCTTTGCTTGGCTGAGGTTGTTTAGAAATACTCTGATAGTCTACAGTGTAACTGTATTCAGGAACGTTAAAACACAAGGCAAAGCATGGAAAAAATGCCACATGATTGTACAGCAAAGTTCAGAAAAGAACGCCCCCATTAGATCTTAATTTATCTCAAGGCAACACCGTTTTCAATAACGTTTTTGTTTTAAAAGCCACTGTGAAAATGAAAACTTTTTTTCCTGCTTGTTGTATTGAGAAAAGCAACAGTTAAAGGGGAAAAAAACCAACGTATCTGTGAGTTTTCTACTAGCATTCAGTTCACTTAGACTTTTTGTTGGCTACAATTGCAAGTCTCCCATGTCAAGGCAAAACTCTTGGTCCCGCCTAAAAGGGTATTATGTCCCCTTGGCTGACCCATCATGGACCCATAAGAACATCGTAGCCTGGCTGCTGCAGAGGACTAGGGCCAGAAAACTGTACACCTTTACATGAATGATATAACTTGATAATATGGGGACAGGCAGAAATGATAAAATGTCAGTTTATTGCTGTTTTGTCCCTCTCTTGTTATAAGAATATACTTCTTAAGCATATCTGTGAATAAAACCTGAAGATTTTTTTAAGCTCTTGTCCCTGATACCTTTTTTTTTTTTTGCTGAGAAATCCTTTACAGAACAGCATTACAACCTAATTCTACAATCTGAACTGCAGAAGCAGCAGCCCAGTGATTATTCATCCAAATGAATTACAGAATCACTGCCACTTATGTTTTATGGTTTATGTTTTAGTTGAAAGGATTCCCTAATAGAATAACCAGCTTCTTTTTGAGAAATAAAAATTTCCAGTATAGCTGTCTCTGCATGGGCACTTCAGATTTCCTTGAGTATAGTCTATGGCTTTACAGACACAGGGTAATTGCTTTCATCATGATTAATATAGTTTGCAATATAATGATTATCAAACTTTCATGAAAACTGATCTTGTTAGCTCCATTTCAGATAACAGATTTTTATAATAGCTTAAAAAAATGTGAAGGCTTGAGTTTTCTTTAAAAAAAATAATGAATCCCACTACTATTGTTGTGAAAATTTGCTACTCATGTTGTGGTAATCAAAATCTTTCTAATTATCAAATTCATAGCTTCATTAAAGAAATTTCAAAACATAAAGCAGGGCTATTACAAGTTCTTCGTGACAGCCATTTAGTCATAAAATTATTCTGAATTTATTTTTAAATTAAGAAAATACAAGTTATGGGCAACAACAAGGAGTTACAAAAACAAAACCTAGAAAATACGTAACCAGAAAGATAAGCTTGTACACTTTTCTTCATTGTTGCATGATATCACTTGTAACTAAACCCATACCAAATTTACAGGCTCGTTCTTTAAGACTTCATGTCATTAAGCAGATGATTCATTTTGTGGTGTGTTTTGCTTGGTGATCTATTCATTGCATCCCTTGCAGTGCTGAAAATATTGTAATTGTATTGAAACAATGCAAGTATGTCAAAGTAAAACCAGCTATACCAGCCCCGTTCCTCTCACAGAAAATTACTTCTCACTGAATTTCTACAGCCTCACTATATAATTTTCTAGAGTAGCAATTTTGACATGGTGCTTCATGTGCTACTTCAACATGTTCTTTGGAAGTAGCTCTGACAAGTGAGCATTTTGTCCTCAAGTTAAATGGGCTATACAGAAGCTTACTCCTTCACTGGAAAATGCATTGCGTTAGTCCATAAATCTAAAATGATGGCAAAGAACCCAAATAGGGCTCTTGCTCTGCCTTTTCCTCAGTCCTCTATGTGCCACCCCTGCTTGCTTTGTCAGAGTCTCTCTAAAGCAGCTTCAAATTGGACTCTGCTCCCTGCTCCATTGACATTTCCAGTAAGTGACTTTTCTACTGCAGTATTCTGATGAAGCGCCCACTTAGCAGCTCAAACATCACCGGCCTTTCTAAAATAGCTTTAAAGGAAGACTGATAATTTACAATTAAGTGTGTCAGTTTAGGATTCAAAGTGGCTGAAGTTCAAGGCATGCAAATGGTTCAGTTTGTCCCCCAGCTCAACAGCTGTAAAATTGCTTCAAGTTACAGCAAAGAGTATGTTTTTTTGTGAGCAGAGGTCCCCCCTTCATACCAGTTGCCCCTGACAGAGGGAGCTGCTGAAGGCCAAGCTGGGCAACGGTCAGAAATCCTGGCTTAGAGGAGGTGGGAGGACGTGCAATATTCTGCCTGAAGAAGGATGGGCAGGGAGAGAAAGCACCACAGAGCCTGGGTATATTTTAATTGCACTTTGTTATGTATGAGCAGAGGAACCATTCCTGGGACAGAACAGACCACAGACTTCACCGCTGCCCTCCCTCCTCCATGGATGCTGAAAGGAGCAATGGACCCTCCTGAGTGGAGGCTGCTCTGAGACGCCGGCGCTCGCCTGCATGGCCCTTTGCAGGCAGACACTAGGGTATGACAAGAGGAGCTCGTTAGTTCAAGCATATCACACCCTATTCACAACTACGGGATCTGGCTTTGGAACTCACCAACACATGAGTAGCTTAATGCAACGGGCTGAGAAAACTCCTTGCCAAAAAACGTGCAAACCAACTCTAAGGGAGAGAGGAAAAGCTTTTTGCAGTTCACACTGCACCTGGTGTACTCATTGGAATGATCTGCAGTGCCATTTTTTTCCATGCCAAGTGAAACAACTTGACGGACAGCAGCAGAGGCACAGTGTCTGGAACACAACAGTTTGCTGTTTGTGTATCATGCATCTTTACTTCCACTAATTTTGCTGTGATCCTTTACTGAAAATACATATTAAAATATCAAGGTCTAAGTATGTTCTGATAGGTTAAATATGGAAACACTGCTCTAGGACGATGATTTTCCTGGATTGTCATAAAGGCTATTCATTGTTTTGAAAAGAAGGAAAAAAGTTTGGAAAAAAGTAATTGGAATTACACAGAGTGATGCCATCATAACTGTGACAGGAGAGGACAATGAAATGTGTTTTAAACCTCCGATGAAGTCATATTCCTACCAGATGAGGGGTGAACTTTGCTCAGAATTTGAAACAGGTCACTTTCTGACCTACAGTTCTGATAGTGTTGCTGTTTTAAAGGGAGAAAGGCACTTTCCATTTTTGTTTGTTTGCCCACCCCCCACCCCCGAGAACTTGCTTCTCTCTTTTCTCTGACGAATGCATTTTCCCGCATACTGACTTAAAAGTTTAGGGAATGAATCTTGTCTTTCATTTTAAGGCTTCATTAGCACTATGATTGTTAAGAGACTGCAAATGACCTTGCTATTTTTACTTCTTTTTATTTTCCCTCAGATTAATTAGTCTGGACCTCATTAAGGGTTGAATGCATTCCTCAAGTGACAACCCAATTGTGCAGAGTGAAGGATGCAATGAATATTCACTAAGCAATGTACATGGAACAAAGCAATACACAGCTCTGCCTTGAACACTGGAACACTTTTTTAATACCCTTTTGGGTATCAGTAGTAGAAAGGAGGAGGAACGCTCAGGTGAGGTGTGCTTGGGAGGAACTGGGACGTGTTGCCACTTACCTGTAAGGTAACTGGCTGTGCGGGCTAAAGGCAGACACCAGCGTTAGAGCGCTGCAAGGCACATGAAACCGTGCGTCTCCTGAGAGGAGCAGTAATATGCAAGACAGATCCTAATCTTGTCATTATTTTAACGTTTCAACATCTGCAAACAATGATTAAAAACCTTGACAAAAAAGAATTAACTTTTTTACAAAGGCAAATGACTGTTTTATGCAAGAGAAGACTTGTGGTGCCTTGTATTTATTTGTAGCTTTTATTGCCAGGTAGAAGATTGTGACAATCAATGTTTTAAGATGAATACTCTCTGGATTCATTTGCATTCCCCAGGCACAGACTTTTTTGCCTACCTCAAAAGATATCCTACTATACTATATTAGTGCTGGTGCTACAGATATTTCTTAGATTCCCATAATGCTGAACACTGTGGAACAACATGAATTCCCCAACACTATGAACTGCTGAACAAATTTAACTCTGATTTTTATCCCCAGGCTCTTGCACTGCCTTTTGGTTACAGATGACATTCATACCTTTTTGATTATGGAGCTGTGGCAAATGTTTTCTTGCACTTAAACTTACATAGAACTTAAATTGCTTAGGGTAGCACGGTGAATGTTGCCCCAGAGATGGTTCTAGACTCACATTCCCTTGTACTCTTGTTCCCAGGTAAGTCAGTGGTCTTTCTGAGTCCTTGAGCTGCATGGTGGGGTTTTTTAATCTTGTCTGTGAAAAGCTGCGTAGTATTGTAACCTTCTCTCATTTTCTCTTCCTGCATTCAGCATCAAACACGGAAATATTATTAGTTTGTGACTTTCAGAATCCCTGGGAGATATGTACAAGGGAAAAATTCTGACTATAGGAGTTCAGCACTATGTGCCCCAAGAATGTGTTCTCAACCGCTTGGAAATGCAGATACTGACTTCTGAAGACGATATAGCTGATCTGGGAGTTCCTTGGGAAGTTTTATAGTAGCTCAGTCTCAGGAGACACCCACTTCCACACGTTCTCAAACTGTTGTGCAAAAATGGGAACTTTGCCAGCTTGGAGTGATTCCCACTGTGTTTTTAAAAGCTTGGATTTTAAAGCTGTTTGGGCTGGGAGTCTCTGTCAATTTACTTAGTACGGTCCAGTGAGTCATAATTATTCTGTAGCAAAACTGCTTAAAGCTTGCAAAGTCCATACAGCTTTTTTTGGGGGGGGGGCTCCATTATTCATGAAAAATGTTAACCATTTAATTCAAGTGTCTAGCACAAAATCAGCCACAAAAAGGCATAAGGATACAAATTGAAGCACATAAAGAACACGCTAGGGATTGACTTAAACGTTGATTAATTGTTTTAAACTTCTAGGCCAGAAACTGTTTTCCTATAGCATTCTCCTTCAGGACCCTTAGCTGCCCACCCGACACAAAGATCAGCATCTGTTGAGAAATAATGACAGTTACGTGACTGTGACCACTTGGCTGCTGAGACCATGTGTCCTGCAGAAGTGAATAAAGATTTTTTTCTGTTTACAACTCGGTTGAGGTTTATACACCACAGAGGTATAATTATCTATTAATATATGTACTCCTTTAAAGTAAAACTCTCTCATGATATTGCCATTCTCATTAAATTCTACAAGACTTTTCTATAAGAAACACACACACACACCCCTTTTTTTCTTTTTTTTTCCCCTTCCATGCAGATGCTGCCCAGTTTTTTTGGCAAAATAATTTTGGTAAATATTTAAATTTGAAAGCTACAATAGCTGTGAGACCAAGATGGTAAGGAATGCCTCCTCTATACAGATACATTTTCTTCTTCTGAAATTTCCATCGTTAACAATGATGAGGCAACTACTGATTTTTCCCCCAGCAGTTCACTTTCAACAGGTTTGTTGAAGGCAATTAATGTGGCCGCTTTTGTACCAGTTACCTGAGAAGTACTTGAGAAGAATGAGCAAACTCTTTATGTTCACAACATAGTAAAGGGTTGGGTTTTATCTGTGGGGAAAGAGAGTCCTGACAGCAGGTCTTTCAGTCTCTCTAAAATGTCCTCAGAGGCCATTCACAGAAAGTGTCAGTCAGGGAAACAAGTACAGGCGGATTTACTGCTGTTGGCAAAATATTCAGCAGCCTTGAACTCAAACATTTCATCTGGCTACAGTAGTGCTGAGAAAGGGAGGAAAAATACAGGGATGAAAAAGTCATTCTGCAGGGAGCCTGGAGTACTTTGGAAGGTGGGATGGCACCTGGCTCTGCACAGCCTGCAGGAAAGGGTCCGTGACCACCACAACCCGCACTGGGCAACCTGGCGAGGAGGTGCCATGCCTGGCCGCGTGGATGCTGGACACGTGTCTTTGGGATGGAGACTCTGCTGATCTCGCCTGGCTGGAAGTCCTCTTTGTTGTTGAGCCTCTAGGTATACAGAGGCCATTCACACTGACAAGGCATTGTGTGTTTTTCACAGATATTGTATTCTTAATTAGCAATTAGCTTTTGACTCCACCATCTAATTGGGTAAGAAGTTATCTTATTAGATTTCAGGAGACTAATTCAGAGTATTTTGTGTTGTGCCTGACTTCTTGTTTAAATGTGGTTCGCTTTAATCTACAGCTGGAGAGTCCTGCCCCAGATTTCTGCACTGGATTATAAATCCTTTAGTTCCAGTGTCCTCTGCCAAGAAAGATTTTTGTACTGGCTGACTTTCATGCCCATCTTTTATTTGTTTGTGTTTTAAACTAAACTAAGAGAACTGACCTTATTAAATCACCTAGTTCAAGGCATTTTCTGTAGATCTTAAATATTTA